>NW_028248045.1:0-363070 GCF_964263255.1 Lissotriton vulgaris
TTAGCTCTAACACTGATGATCCACCTACAAATGTGAACTGACGTTCAAAAATAAAACATTTGAAAACGGACCATTTTCCACATTTCTGAAGCATGACGTAATGGGGGGGTGTTATCTCTTTTGTCGAAAATCAGCCGTTTTTGCTCGAACATTAAATGCCTCCAAATGGTATTTAATTAACTTCCCGGGGTGAAGAAACCCTTTTTGAGAACTCAGAGTGAGTCAATTGGCCATTTTCATGCACTTTTAACCATTCCATAAATCTTGTGTTTTGGGCCCCTGGAAGCATGAAAATCACTTTAAACATGCTAATTTTAGCTCTAACACTGATGATCCACCTACAAATGTGAACTGACGTTCAAAAATAAAACATTTGAAAACTGACCATTTTCCACATTTCTGAAGCATGACGTAATGGGGGGGTGTTATCTCTTTTGTCGAAAATCAGCCGTTTTTGCTCGAACATTAAATGCCTCCAAATGGTATTTATTTCACTTCCCGAGCCCCTGGAAGCATGAAAATCACTTTAAACATGCTAATTTTAGCTCTAACACTGATGATCCACCTACAAATGTGAACTGACGTTCAAAAATAAAACATTTGAAAACGGACCATTTTCCACATTTCTGAAGCATGACGTAATGGGGGGGTGTTATCTCTTTTGTCGAAAATCAGCCGTTTTTGCTCGAACATTAAATGCCTCCAAATGGTATTTAATTAACTTCCCGAGCCCCTGGAAGCATGAAAATCACTTTAAACATGCTAATTTTAGCTCTAACACTGATGATCCACCTACAAATGTGAACTGACGTTCAAAAATAAAACATTTGAAAACGGACCATTTTCCACATTTCTGAAGCATGACGTAATGGGGGGGTGTTATCTCTTTTGTTGAAAATCAGCCGTTTTTGCTCGAACATTAAATGCCTCCAAATGGTATTTAATTAACTTCCCGAGCCCCTGGAAGCATGAAAATCACTTTAAACATGCTAATTTTAGCTCTAACACTGATGATCCACCTACAAATGTGAACTGACGTTCAAAAATAAAACATTTGAAAACGGACCATTTTCCACATTTCTGAAGCATGACGTAATGGGGGGGTGTTATCTCTTTTGTCGAAAATCAGCCATTTTTGCTCGAACATTAAATGCCTCCAAATGGTATTTAATTAACTTCCCGAGCCCCTGGAAGCATGAAAATCACTTTAAACATGCTAATTTTAGCTCTAACACTGATGATCCACCTACAAATGTGAACTGACGTTCAAAAATAAAACATTTGAAAACGGACCATTTTCCACATTTCTGAAGCATGACGTAATGGGGGGGTGTTATCTCTTTTGTCGAAAATCAGCCGTTTTTGCTCGAACATTAAATGCCTCCAAATGGTATTTAATTAACTTCCCGGGGTGAAGAAACCCTTTTTGAGAACTCAGAGTGAGTAAATTGGCCATTTTCATGCACTTTTAACCATTCCATAAATCTTGTGTTTTGGGCCCCTGGAAGCATGAAAATCACTTTAAACATGCTAATTTTAGCTCTAACACTGATGATCCACCTACAAATGTGAACTGACGTTCAAAAATGAAACATTTAAAAACGGACCATTTTCCACATTTCTGAAGCATGACGTAATGGGGGGGTGTTATCTCTTTTGTCGAAAATCAGCAGTTTTTGCTCGAACATTAAATGCCTCCAAATGGTATTTATTTCACTTCCCGAGCCCCTGGAAGCATGAAAATCACTTTAAACATGCTAATTTTAGCTCTAACACTGATGATCCACCTACAAATGTGAACTGACGTTCAAAAATAAAACATTTGAAAACGGACCATTTTCCACTTTTCTGAAGCATGACGTAATGGGGGGGTGTTATCTCTTTTGTCGAAAATCAGCCGTTTTTGCTCGAACATTAAATGCCTCCAAATGGTATTTATTTCACTTCCCGAGCCCCTGGAAGCATGAAAATCACTTTAAACATGCTAATTTTAGCTCTAACACTGATGATCCACCTACAAATGTGAACTGACGTTCAAAAATAAAACATTTGAAAACGGACCATTTTCCACATTTCTGAAGCATGACGTAATGGGGGGGTGTTATCTCTTTTGTCGAAAATCAGCCGTTTTTGCTCGAACATTAAATGCCTCCAAATGGTATTTAATTAACTTCCCGAGCCCCTGGAAGCATGAAAATCACTTTAAACATGCTAATTTTAGCTCTAACACTGATGATCCACCTACAAATGTGAACTGACGTTCAAAAATAAAACATTTGAAAACTGACCATTTTCCACATTTCTGAAGCATGACGTAATGGGGGGGTGTTATCTCTTTTGTCGAAAATCAGCCGTTTTTGCTCGAACATTAAATGCCTCCAAATGGTATTTAATTAACTTCCCGGGGTGAAGAAACCCTTTTTGAGTACTCAGAGTGAGTAAATTGGCCATTTTCATGCACTTTTAACCATTCCATAAATCTTGTGTTTTGGGCCCCTGGAAGCATGAAAATCACTTTAAACATGCTAATTTTAGCTCTAACACTGATGATCCACCTACAAATGTGAACTGACGTTCAAAAATAAAACATTTGAAAACGGACCATTTTCCACATTTCTGAAGCATGACGTAATGGGGGGGTGTTATCTCTTTTGTCGAAAATCAGCCGTTTTTGCTTGAACATTAAATGCCTCCAAATGGTATTTAATTAACTTCCCGAGCCCCTGGAAGCATGAAAATCACTTTAAACATGCTAATTTTAGCTCTAACACTGATGATCCACCTACAAATGTGAACTGACGTTCAAAAATAAAACATTTGAAAACGGACCATTTTCCACATTTCTGAAGCATGACGTAATGGGGGGTGTTATCTCTTTTGTCGAAAATCAGCCGTTTTTGCTCGAACATTAAATGCCTCCAAATGGTATTTAATTAACTTCCCGGGGTGAAGAAACCCTTTTTGAGAACTCAGAGTGAGTAAATTGGCCATTTTCATGCACTTTTAACCATTCCATAAATCTTGTGTTTTGGGCCCCTGGAAGCATGAAAATCACTTTAAACATGCTAATTTTAGCTCTAACACTGATGATCCACCTACAAATGTGAACTGACGTTCAAAAATGAAACATTTAAAAACGGACCATTTTCCACATTTCTGAAGCATGACGTAATGGGGGGGTGTTATCTCTTTTGTCGAAAATCAGCAGTTTTTGCTCGAACATTAAATGCCTCCAAATGGTATTTATTTCACTTCCCGAGCCCTGGAAGCATGAAAATCACTTTAAACATGCTAATTTTAGCTCTAACACTGATGATCCACCTACAAATGTGAACTGACGTTCAAAAATAAAACATTTGAAAACGGACCATTTTCCACTTTTCTGAAGCATGACGTAATGGGGGGGTGTTATCTCTTTTGTCGAAAATCAGCCGTTTTTGCTCGAACATTAAATGCCTCCAAATGGTATTTATTTCACTTCCCGAGCCCCTGGAAGCATGAAAATCACTTTAAACATGCTAATTTTAGCTCTAACACTGATGATCCACCTACAAATGTGAACTGACGTTCAAAAATAAAACATTTGAAAACGGACCATTTTCCACATTTCTGAAGCATGACGTAATGGGGGGGTGTTATCTCTTTTGTCGAAAATCAGCCGTTTTTGCTCGAACATTAAATGCCTCCAAATGGTATTTAATTAACTTCCCGAGCCCCTGGAAGCATGAAAATCACTTTAAACATGCTAATTTTAGCTCTAACACTGATGATCCACCTACAAATGTGAACTGACGTTCAAAAATAAAACATTTGAAAACGGACCATTTTCCACATTTCTGAAGCATGACGTAATGGGGGGGTGTTATCTCTTTTGTCGAAAATCAGCCGTTTTTGCTCGAACATTAAATGCCTCCAAATGGTATTTAATTAACTTCCCGGGGTGAAGAAACCCTTTTTGAGTACTCAGAGTGAGTAAATTGGCCATTTTCATGCACTTTTAACCATTCCATAAATCTTGTGTTTTGGGCCCCTGGAAGCATGAAAATCACTTTAAACATGCTAATTTTAGCTCTAACACTGATGATCCACCTACAAATGTGAACTGACGTTCAAAAATAAAACATTTGAAAACGGACCATTTTCCACATTTCTGAAGCATGACGTAATGGGGGGGTGTTATCTCTTTTGTCGAAAATCAGCCGTTTTTGCTCGAACATTAAATGCCTCCAAATGGTATTTAATTAACTTCCCGAGCCCCTGGAAGCATGAAAATCACTTTAAACATGCTAATTTTAGCTCTAACACTGATGATCCACCTACAAATGTGAACTGACGTTCAAAAATAAAACATTTGAAAACGGACCATTTTCCACATTTCTGAAGCATGACGTAATGGGGGGTGTTATCTCTTTTGTCGAAAATCAGCCGTTTTTGCTCGAACATTAAATGCCTCCAAATGGTATTTATTTCACTTCCCGGGGTGAAGAAACCCTTTTTGAGAACTCAGAGTGAGTAAATTGGCCATTTTCATGCACTTTTAACCATTCCATTAATCTTGTGTTTTGGGCCCCTGGAAGCATGAAAATCACTTTAAACATGCTAATTTTAGCTCTAACACTGATGATCCACCTACAAATGTGAATTGACGTTCAAAAATAAAACATTTGAAAACGGACCATTTTCCACATTTCTGAAGCATGACGTAATGGGGGGGTGTTATCTCTTTTGTCGAAAATCAGCCGTTTTTGCTCGAACATTAAATGCCTCCAAATGGTATTTAATTAACTTCCCGAGCCCCTGGAAGCATGAAAATCACTTTAAACATGCTAATTTTAGCTCTAACACTGATGATCCACCTATAAATGTGAACTGACGTTCAAAAATAAAACATTTGAAAACGGACCATTTTCCACATTTCTGAAGCATGGCGTAATCGGGGGGGTGTTATCTCTTTTGTCGAAAATCAGCCGTTTTTGCTCGAACATTAAATGCCTCCAAATGGTATTTAATTAACTTCCCGAGCCCCTGGAAGCATGAAAATCACTTTAAACATGCTAATTTTAGCTCTAACACTGATGATCCACCTACAAATGTGAACTGACGTTCAAAAATAAAACATTTGAAAACGGACCATTTTCCACATTTCTGAAGCATGACGTAATGGGGGGGTGTTATCTCTTTTGTCGAAAATCAGCCGTTTTTGCTCGAACATTAAATGCCTCCAAATGGTATTTATTTCACTTCCCGGGGTGAAGAAACCCTTTTTGAGAACTCAGAGTGAGTAAATTGGCCATTTTCATGCACTTTTAACCATTCCATTAATCTTGTGTTTTGGGCCCCTGGAAGCATGAAAATCACTTTAAACATGCTAATTTTAGCTCTAAAACTGATGATCCACCTACAAATGTGAACTGACGTTCAAAAATAAAACATTTGAAAACGGACCATTTTCCACATTTCTGAAGCATGACGTAATGGGGGGGTGTTATCTCTTTTGTCGAAAATCAGCCGTTTTTGCTCGAACATTAAATGCCTCCAAATGGTATTTATTTCACTTCCCGAGCCCCTGGAAGCATGAAAATCACTTTAAACATGCTAATTTTAGCTCTAACACTGATGATCCACCTACAAATGTGAACTGACGTTCAAAAATAAAACATTTGAAAACGGACCATTTTCCACAATTCTGAAGCATGACGTAATGGGGGGGTGTTATCTCTTTTGTCGAAAATCAGCCGTTTTTGCTCGAACATTAAATGCCTCCAAATGGTATTTAATTAACTTCCCGAGCCCCTGGAAGCATGAAAATCACTTTAAACATGCTAATTTTAGCTCTAACACTGATGATCCACCTACAAATGTGAACTGACGTTCAAAAATAAAACATTTGAAAACGGACCATTTTCCACATTTCTGAAGCATGACGTAATGGGGGGGTGTTATCTCTTTTGTCGAAAATCAGCCGTTTTTGCTCGAACATTAAATGCCTCCAAATGGTATTTAATTAACTTCCCGGGGTGAAGAAACCCTTTTTGAGAACTCAGAGTGAGTAAATTGGCCATTTTCATGCACTTTTAACCATTCCATAAATCTTGTGTTTCGGGCCCCTGGAAGCATGAAAATCACTTTAAACATGCTAATTTTAGCTCTAACACTGATGATCCACCTACAAATGTGAACTGACGTTCAAAAATAAAACATTTGAAAACGGACCATTTTCCACATTTCTGAAGCATGACGTAATGGGGGGGTGTTATCTCTTTTGTCGAAAATCAGCCGTTTTTGCTCGAACATTAAATGCCTCCAAATGGTATTTAATTAACTTCCCGAGCCCCTGGAAGCATGAAAATCACTTTAAACATGCTAATTTTAGCTCTAACACTGATGATCCACCTACAAATGTGAACTGACGTTCAAAAATAAAACATTTGAAAACGGACCATTTTCCACATTTCTGAAGCATGACGTAATGGGGGGGTGTTATCTCTTTTGTCGAAAATCAGCCGTTTTTGCTCGAACATTAAATGCCTCCAAATGGTATTTAATTAACTTCCCGGGGTGAAGAAACCCTTTTTGAGAACTCAGAGTGAGTCAATTGGCCATTTTCATGCACTTTTAACCATTCCATAAATCTTGTGTTTTGGGCCCCTGGAAGCATGAAAATCACTTTAAACATGCTAATTTTAGCTCTAACACTGATGATCCACCTACAAATGTGAACTGACGTTCAAAAATAAAACATTTGAAAACTGACCATTTTCCACATTTCTGAAGCATGACGTAATGGGGGGGTGTTATCTCTTTTGTCGAAAATCAGCCGTTTTTGCTCGAACATTAAATGCCTCCAAATGGTATTTATTTCACTTCCCGAGCCCCTGGAAGCATGAAAATCACTTTAAACATGCTAATTTTAGCTCTAACACTGATGATCCACCTACAAATGTGAACTGACGTTCAAAAATAAAACATTTGAAAACGGACCATTTTCCACATTTCTGAAGCATGACGTAATGGGGGGGTGTTATCTCTTTTGTCGAAAATCAGCCGTTTTTGCTCGAACATTAAGTGCCTCCAAATGGTATTTAATTAACTTCCCGAGCCCCTGGAAGCATGAAAATCACTTTAAACATGCTAATTTTAGCTCTAACACTGATGATCCACCTACAAATGTGAACTGACGTTCAAAAATAAAAGATTTGAAAACGGACCATTTTCCACATTTCTGAAGCATGACGTAATGGGGGGGTGTTATCTCTTTTGTTGAAAATCAGCCGTTTTTGCTCGAACATTAAATGCCTCCAAATGGTATTTAATTAACTTCCCGAGCCCCTGGAAGCATGAAAATCACTTTAAACATGCTAATTTTAGCTCTAACACTGATGATCCACCTACAAATGTGAACTGACGTTCAAAAATAAAACATTTGAAAACGGACCATTTTCCACATTTCTGAAGCATGACGTAATGGGGGGGTGTTATCTCTTTTGTCGAAAATCAGCCGTTTTTGCTCGAACATTAAATGCCTCCAAATGGTATTTAATTCACTTCCCGGGGTGAAGAAACCCTTTTTGAGAACTCAGAGTGAGTAAATTGGCCATTTTCATGCACTTTTAACCATTCCATAAATCTTGTGTTTTGGGCCCCTGGAAGCATGAAAATCACTTTAAACATGCTAATTTTAGCTCTAACACTGATGATCCACCTACAAATGTGAACTGACGTTCAAAAATGAAACATTTAAAAACGGACCATTTTCCACATTTCTGAAGCATGACGTAATGGGGGGGTGTTATCTCTTTTGTCGAAAATCAGCAGTTTTTGCTCGAACATTAAATGCCTCCAAATGGTATTTATTTCACTTCCCGAGCCCCTGGAAGCATGAAAATCACTTTAAACATGCTAATTTTAGCTCTAACACTGATGATCCACCTACAAATGTGAACTGACGTTCAAAAATAAAACATTTGAAAACGGACCATTTTCCACTTTTCTGAAGCATGACGTAATGGGGGGGTGTTATCTCTTTTGTCGAAAATCAGCCGTTTTTGCTCGAACATTAAATGCCTCCAAATGGTATTTATTTCACTTCCCGAGCCCCTGGAAGCATGAAAATCACTTTAAACATGCTAATTTTAGCTCTAACACTGATGATCCACCTACAAATGTGAACTGACGTTCAAAAATAAAACATTTGAAAACGGACCATTTTCCACATTTCTGAAGCATGACGTAATGGGGGGGTGTTATCTCTTTTGTCGAAAATCAGCCGTTTTTGCTCGAACATTAAATGCCTCCAAATGGTATTTAATTAACTTCCCGAGCCCCTGGAAGCATGAAAATCACTTTAAACATGCTAATTTTAGCTCTAACACTGATGATCCACCTACAAATGTGAACTGACGTTCAAAAATAAAACATTTGAAAACGGACCATTTTCCACATTTCTGAAGCATGACGTAATGGGGGGGTGTTATCTCTTTTGTCGAAAATCAGCCGTTTTTGCTCGAACATTAAATGCCTCCAAATGGTATTTAATTAACTTCCCGGGGTGAAGAAACCCTTTTTGAGTACTCAGAGTGAGTAAATTGGCCATTTTCATGCACTTTTAACCATTCCATAAATCTTGTGTTTTGGGCCCCTGGAAGCATGAAAATCACTTTAAACATGCTAATTTTAGCTCTAACACTGATGATCCACCTACAAATGTGAACTGACGTTCAAAAATAAAACATTTGAAAACGGACCATTTTCCACATTTCTGAAGCATGACGTAATGGGGGGGTGTTATCTCTTTTGTCGAAAATCAGCCGTTTTTGCTCGAACATTAAATGCCTCCAAATGGTATTTAATTAACTTCCCGAGCCCCTGGAAGCATGAAAATCACTTTAAACATGCTAATTTTAGCTCTAACACTGATGATCCACCTACAAATGTGAACTGACGTTCAAAAATAAAACATTTGAAAACGGACCATTTTCCACATTTCTGAAGCATGACGTAATGGGGGGTGTTATCTCTTTTGTCGAAAATCAGCCGTTTTTGCTCGAACATTAAATGCCTCCAAATGGTATTTAATTAACTTCCCGGGGTGAAGAAACCCTTTTTGAGAACTCAGAGTGAGTAAATTGGCCATTTTCATGCACTTTTAACCATTCCATAAATCTTGTGTTTTGGGCCCCTGGAAGCATGAAAATCACTTTAAACATGCTAATTTTAGCTCTAACACTGATGATCCACCTACAAATGTGAACTGACGTTCAAAAATGAAACATTTAAAAACGGACCATTTTCCACATTTCTGAAGCATGACGTAATGGGGGGGTGTTATCTCTTTTGTCGAAAATCAGCAGTTTTTGCTCGAACATTAAATGCCTCCAAATGGTATTTATTTCACTTCCCGAGCCCCTGGAAGCATGAAAATCACTTTAAACATGCTAATTTTAGCTCTAACACTGATGATCCACCTACAAATGTGAACTGACGTTCAAAAATAAAACATTTGAAAACGGACCATTTTCCACTTTTCTGAAGCATGACGTAATGGGGGGGTGTTATCTCTTTTGTCGAAAATCAGCCGTTTTTGCTCGAACATTAAATGCCTCCAAATGGTATTTATTTCACTTCCCGAGCCCCTGGAAGCATGAAAATCACTTTAAACATGCTAATTTTAGCTCTAACACTGATGATCCACCTACAAATGTGAACTGACGTTCAAAAATAAAACATTTGAAAACGGACCATTTTCCACATTTCTGAAGCATGACGTAATGGGGGGGTGTTATCTCTTTTGTCGAAAATCAGCCGTTTTTGCTCGAACATTAAATGCCTCCAAATGGTATTTAATTAACTTCCCGAGCCCCTGGAAGCATGAAAATCACTTTAAACATGCTAATTTTAGCTCTAACACTGATGATCCACCTACAAATGTGAACTGACGTTCAAAAATAAAACATTTGAAAACGGACCATTTTCCACATTTCTGAAGCATGACGTAATGGGGGGGTGTTATCTCTTTTGTCGAAAATCAGCCGTTTTTGCTCGAACATTAAATGCCTCCAAATGGTATTTAATTAACTTCCCGAGCCCCTGGAAGCATGAAAATCACTTTAAACATGCTAATTTTAGCTCTAACACTGATGATCCACCTACAAATGTGAACTGACGTTCAAAAATAAAACATTTGAAAACGGACCATTTTCCACATTTCTGAAGCATGACGTAATGGGGGGGTGTTATCTCTTTTGTCGAAAATCAGCCGTTTTTGCTCGAACATTAAATGCCTCCAAATGGTATTTAATTAACTTCCCGGGGTGAAGAAACCCTTTTTGAGAACTCAGAGTGAGTAAATTGGCCATTTTCATGCACTTTTAACCATTCCATAAATCTTGTGTTTTGGGCCCCTGGAAGCATGAAAATCACTTTAAACATGCTAATTTTAGCTCTAACACTGATGATCCACCTACAAATGTGAACTGACGTTCAAAAATAAAACATTTGAAAACGGACCATTTTCCACATTTCTGAAGCATGACGTAATGGGGGGGTGTTATCTCTTTTGTCGAAAATCAGCCGTTTTTGCTCGAACATTAAATGCCTCCAAATGGTATTTAATTAACTTCCCGAGCCCCTGGAAGCATGAAAATCACTTTAAACATGCTAATTTTAGCTCTAACACTGATGATCCACCTACAAATGTGAACTGACGTTCAAAAATAAAACATTTGAAAACGGACCATTTTCCACATTTCTGAAGCATGACGTAATGGGGGGGGTGTTATCTCTTTTGTCGAAAATCAGCCGTTTTTGCTCGAACATTAAATGCCTCCAAATGGTATTTATTTCACTTCCCGGGCTGAAGAAACCCTTTTTGAGAACTCAGAGTGAGTAAATTGGCCATTTTCATGCACTTTTAACCATTCCATTAATCTTGTGTTTTGGGCCCCTGGAAGCATGAAAATCACTTTAAACATGCTAATTTTAGCTCTAACACTGATGATCCACCTACAAATGTGAACTGACGTTCAAAAATAAAACATTTGAAAACGGACCATTTTCCACATTTCTGAAGCATGACGTAATGGGGGGGTGTTATCTCTTTTGTCGAAAATCAGCCGTTTTTGCTCGAACATTAAATGCCTCCAAATGGTATTTATTTCACTTCCCGAGCCCCTGGAAGCATGAAAATCACTTTAAACATGCTAATTTTAGCTCTAACACTGATGATCCACCTACAAATGTGAACTGACGTTCAAAAATAAAACATTTGAAAACGGACCATTTTCCACATTTCTGAAGCATGACGTAATGGGGGGGTGTTATCTCTTTTGTCGAAAATCAGCCGTTTTTGCTCGAACATTAAATGCCTCCAAATGGTATTTAATTAACTTCCCGAGCCCCTGGAAGCATGAAAATCACTTTAAACATGCTAATTTTAGCTCTAACACTGATGATCCACCTACAAATGTGAACTGACGTTCAAAAATAAAACATTTGAAAACGGACCATTTTCCACATTTCTGAAGCATGACGTAATAGGGGGGTGTTATCTCTTTTGTCGAAAATCAGCCGTTTTTGCTCGAACATTAAATGCCTCCAAATGGTATTTAATTAACTTCCCGAGCCCCTGGAAGCATGAAAATCACTTTAAACATGCTAATTTTAGCTCTAACACTGATGATCCACCTACAAATGTGAACTGACGTTCAAAAATAAAACATTTGAAAACGGACCATTTTCCACATTTCTGAAGCATGACGTAATGGGGGGGTGTTATCTCTTTTGTCGAAAATCAGCCGTTTTTGCTCGAACATTAAATGCCTCCAAATGGTATTTATTTCACTTCCCGGGGTGAAGAAACCCTTTTTGAGAACTCAGAGTGAGTAAATTGGCCATTTTCATGCACTTTTAACCATTCCATTAATCTTGTGTTTTGGGCCCCTGGAAGCATGAAAATCACTTTAAACATGCTAATTTTAGCTCTAACACTGATGAACCACCTACAAATGTGAACTGACGTTCAAAAATAAAACATTTGAAAACGGACCATTTTCCACATTTCTGAAGCATGACGTAATGGGGGGTGTTATCTCTTTTGTCGAAAATCAGCCGTTTTTGCTCGAACATTAAATGCCTCCAAATGGTATTTAATTAACTTCCCGAGCCCCTGGAAGCATGAAAATCACTTTAAACATGCTAATTTTAGCTCTAACACTGATGATCCACCTACAAATGTGAACTGACGTTCAAAAATAAAACATTTGAAAACGGACCATTTTCCACATTTCTGAAGCATGACGTAATGGGGGAGTGTTATCTCTTTTGTCGAAAATCAGCCGTTTTTGCTCGAACATTAAATGCCTCCAAATGGTATTTAATTAACTTCCCGGGGTGAAGAAACCCTTTTTGAGAACTCAGAGTGAGTAAATTGGCCATTTTCATGCACTTTTAACCATTCCATAAATCTTGTGTTTTGGGCCCCTGGAAGCATGAAAATCACTTTAAACATGCTAATTTTAGCTCTAACACTGATGATCCACCTACAAATGTGAACTGACGTTCAAAAATAAAACATTTGAAAACGGACCATTTTCCACATTTCTGAAGCATGACGTAATGGGGGGGTGTTATCTCTTTTGTCGAAAATCAGCCGTTTTTGCTCGAACATTAAATGCCTCCAAATGGTATTTAATTAACTTCCCGGGGTGAAGAAACTCTTTTTGAGAACTCAGAGTGAGTAAATTGGCCATTTTCATGCACTTTTAACCATTCCATAAATCTTGTGTTTTGGGCCCCTGGAAGCATGAAAATCACTTTAAACATGCTAATTTTAGCTCTAACACTGATGATCCAACTACAAATGTGAACTGACGTTCAAAAATAAAACATTTGAAAACGGACCATTTTCCACATTTCTGAAGCATGACGTAATGGGGGGGTGTTATCTCTTTTGTCGAAAATCAGCCGTTTTTGCTCGAACATTAAATGCCTCCAAATGGTATTTATTTCACTTCCCGAGCCCCTGGAAGCATGAAAATCACTTTAAACATGCTAATTTTAGCTCTAACACTGATGATCCACCTACAAATGTGAACTGACGTTCAAAAATAAAACATTTGAAAACGGACCATTTTCCACATTTCTGAAGCATGACGTAATGGGGGGGTGTTATCTCTTTTGTCGAAAATCAGCCGTTTTTGCTCGAACATTAAATGCCTCCAAATGGTATTTATTTCACTTCCCGAGCCCCTGGAAGCATGAAAATCACTTTAAACATGCTAATTTTAGCTCTAACACTGATGATCCACCTACAAATGTGAACTGACGTTCAAAAATAAAACATTTGAAAACGGACCATTTTCCACATTTCTGAAGCATGACGTAATGGGGGGGTGTTATCTCTTTTGTCGAAAATCAGCCGTTTTTGCTCGAACATTAAATGCCTCCAAATGGTATTTAATTAACTTCCCGAGCCCCTGGAAGCATGTAAATCACTTTAAACATGCTAATTTTAGCTCTAACACTGATGATCCACCTACAAATGTGAACTGACGTTAAAAAAAAAAACATTTGAAAACGGACGATTTTCCACATTTCTGAAGCATGACGTAATGGGGGGGTGTTATCTCTTTTGTCGAAAATCAGCCGTTTTTGCTCGAACATTAAATGCCTCCAAATGGTATTTAATTAACTTCCCGGGGTGAAGAAACCCTTTTTGAGAACTCAGAGTGAGTAAATTGGCCATTTTCATGCACTTTTAACCATTCCATAAATCTTGTGTTTTGGGCCCCTGGAAGCATGAAAATCACTTTAAACATGCTAATTTTAGCTCTAACACTGATGATCCACCTACAAATGTGAACTGACGTTCAAAAATAAAACATTTGAAAACGGACCATTTTCCACATTTCTGAAGCATGACGTAATGGGGGGGTGTTATCTCTTTTGTCGAAAATCAGCCGTTTTTGCTCGAACATTAAATGCCTCCAAATGGTATTTATTTCACTTCCCGAGCCCCTGGAAGCATGAAAATCACTTTAAACATGCTAATTTTAGCTCTAACACTGATGATCCACCTACAAATGTGAACTGACGTTCAAAAATAAAACATTTGAAAACGGACCATTTTCCACATTTCTGAAGCATGACGTAATGGGGGGGTGTTATCTCTTTTGTCGAAAATCAGCCGTTTTTGCTCGAACATTAAATGCCTCCAAATGGTATTTAATTAACTTCCCGAGCCCCTGGAAGCATGAAAATCACTTTAAACATGCTAATTTTAGCTCTAACACTGATGATCCACCTACAAATGTGAACTGACGTTCAAAAATAAAACATTTGAAAACGGACCATTTTCCACATTTCTGAAGCATGACGTAATGGGGGGGTGTTATCTCTTTTGTCGAAAATCAGCCGTTTTTGCTCGAACATTAAATGCCTCCAAATGGTATTTAATTAACTTCCCGGGGTGAAGAAACCCTTTTTGAGAACTCAGAGTGAGTAAATTGGCCATTTTCATGCACTTTTAACCATTCCATAAATCTTGTGTTTTGGGCCTCTGGAAGCATGAAAATCACTTTAAACATGCTAATTTTAGCTCTAACACTGATGATCCACCTACAAATGTGAACTGACGTTCAAAAATAAAACATTTGAAAACGGACCATTTTCCACATTTCTGAAGCATGACGTAATGGGGGGGTGTTATCTCTTTTGTCGAAAATCAGCCGTTTTTGCTCGAACATTAAATGCCTCCAAATGGTATTTATTTCACTTCCCGAGCCCCTGGAAGCATGAAAATCACTTTAAACATGCCAATTTTAGCTCTAACACTGATGATCCACCTACAAATGTGAACTGACGTTCAAAAATAAAACATTTGAAAACGGACCATTTTCCACATTTCTGAAGCATGACGTAATGGGGGGGGTGTTATCTCTTTTGTCGAAAATCAGCCGTTTTTGCTCGAACATTAAATGCCTCCAAATGGTATTTATTTCACTTCCCGAGCCCCTGGAAGCATGAAAATCACTTTAAACATGCTAATTTTAGCTCTAACACTGATGATCCACCTAAAAATGTGAACTGACGTTCAAAAATAAAACATTTGAAAACGGACCATTTTCCACATTTCTGAAGCATGACGTAATGGGGGGGTGTTATCTCTTTTGTCGAAAATCAGCCGTTTTTGCTCGAACATTAAATGCCTCCAAATGGTATTTAATTAACTTCCCGAGACCCTGGAAGCATGAAAATCACTTTAAACATGCTAATTTTAGCTCTAACACTGATGATCCACCTACAAATGTGAACTGACGTTCAAAAATAAAACATTTGAAAACGGACCATTTTCCACATTTCTGAAGCATGACGTAATGGGGGGGTGTTATCTCTTTTGTCGAAAATCAGCCGTTTTTGCTCGAACATTAAATGCCTCCAAATGGTATTTATTTCACTTCCCGGGGTGAAGAAACCCTTTTTGAGAACTCAGAGTGAGTAAATTGGCCATTTTCATGCACTTTTAACCATTCCATAAATCTTGTGTTTTGGGCCCCTGGAAGCATGAAAATCACTTTAAACATGCTAATTTTAGCTCTAACACTGATGATCCACCTACAAATGTGAACTGACGTTCAAAAATAAAACATTTGAAAACGGACCATTTTCCACATTTCTGAAGCATGACGTAATGGGGGGGTGTTATCTCTTTTGTCGAAAATCAGCCGTTTTTGCTCGAACATTAAATGCCTCCAAATGGTATTTATTTCACTTCCCGAGCCCCTGGAAGCATGAAAATCACTTTAAACATGCTAATTTTAGCTCTAACACTGATGATCCACCTACAAATGTGAACTGACGTTCAAAAATAAAACATTTGAAAACGGACCATTTTCCACATTTCTGAAGCATGACGTAATGGGGGGGTGTTATCTCTTTTGTCGAAAATCAGCCGTTTTCGCTCGAACATTAAATGCCTCCAAATGGTATTTATTTCACTTCCCGAGCCCCTGGAAGCATGAAAATCACTTTAAACATGCTAATTTTAGCTCTAACACTGATGATCCACCTACAAATGTGAACTGACGTTCAAAAATAAAACATTTGAAAACGGACCATTTTCCACATTTCTGAAGCATGACGTAATGGGGGGGTGTTATCTCTTTTGTCGAAAATCAGCCGTTTTTGCTCGAACATTAAATGCCTCCAAATGGTATTTAATTAACTTCCCGGGGTGAAGAAACCCTTTTTGAGAACTCAGAGTGAGTAAATTGGCCATTTTCATGCACTTTTAACCATTCCATAAATCTTGTGTTTTGGGCCCCTGGAAGCATGAAAATCACTTTAAACATGCTAATTTTAGCTCTAACACTGATGATCCACCTACAAATGTGAACTGACGTTCAAAAATAAAACATTTGAAAACGGACCATTTTCCACATTTCTGAAGCATGACGTAATGGGGGGGTGTTATCTCTTTTGTCGAAAATCAGCCGTTTTTGCTCGAACATTAAATGCCTCCAAATGGTATTTATTTCACTTCCCGGGGTGAAGAAACCCTTTTTGAGAACTCAGAGTGAGTAAATTGGCCATTTTCATGCACTTTTAACCATTCCATAAATCTTGTGTTTTGGGCCCCTGGAAGCATGAAAATCACTTTAAACATGCTAATTTTAGCTCTAACACTGATGATCCACCTACAAATGTGAACTGACGTTCAAAAATAAAACATTTGAAAACGGACCATTTTCCACATTTCTGAAGCATGACGTAATGGGGGGGTGTTATCTCTTTTGTCGAAAATCAGCCGTTTTTGCTCGAACATTAAATGCCTCCAAATGGTATTTAATTAACTTCCCGAGCCCCTGGAAGCATGAAAATCACTTTAAACATGCTAATTTTAGCTCTAACACTGATGATCCACCTACAAATGTGAACTGACGTTCAAAAATAAAACATTTGAAAACGGACCATTTTCCACATTTCTGAAGCATGACGTAATGGGGGGGTGTTATCTCTTTTGTCGAAAATCAGCCGTTTTTGCTCGAACATTAAATGCCTCCAAATGGTATTTAATTAACTTCCCGAGCCCCTGGAAGCATGAAAATCACTTTAAACATGCTAATTTTAGCTCTAACACTGATGATCCACCTACAAATGTGAACTGACGTTCAAAAATAAAACATTTGAAAACGGACCATTTTCCACATTTCTGAAGCATGACGTAATGGGGGGGTGTTATCTCTTTTGTCGAAAATCAGCCGTTTTTGCTCGAACATTAAATGCCTCCAAATGGTATTTAATTAACTTCCCGGGCTGAAGAAACCCTTTTTGAGAATCAGAGTGAGTAAATTGGCCATTTTCATGCACTTTTAACCATTCCATAAATCTTGTGTTTTGGGCCCCTGGAAGCATGAAAATCACTTTAAAAATGCTAATTTTAGCTCTAACACTGATGATCCACCTACAAATGTGAACTGACGTTCAAAAATAAAACATTTGAAAACGGACCATTTTCCACATTTCTGAAGCATGACGTAATGGGGGGGTGTTATCTCTTTTGTCGAAAATCAGCCGTTTTTGCTCGAACATTAAATGCCTCCAAATGGTATTTAATTAACTTCCCGAGCCCCTGGAAGCATGAAAATCACTTTAAACATGCTAATTTTAGCTCTAACACTGATGATCCACCTACAAATGTGAACTGACGTTCAAAAATAAAACATTTGAAAACGGACCATTTTCCACATTTCTGAAGCATGACGTAATGGGGGGGTGTTATCTCTTTTGTCGAAAATCAGCCGTTTTTGCTCGAACATTAAATGCCTCCAAATGGTATTTATTTCACTTCCCGGGCTGAAGAAACCCTTTTTGAGAACTCAGAGTGAGTAAATTGGCCATTTTCATGCACTTTTAACCATTCCATTAATCTTGTGTTTTGGGCCCCTGGAAGCATGAAAATCACTTTAAACATGCTAATTTTAGCTCTAACACTGATGATCCACCTACAAATGTGAACTGACGTTCAAAAATAAAACATTTGAAAACGGACCATTTTCCACATTTCTGAAGCATGACGTAATGGGGGGGTGTTATCTCTTTTGTCGAAAATCAGCCGTTTTTGCTCGAACATTAAATGCCTCCAAATGGTATTTATTTCACTTACCGAGCCCCTGGAAGCATGAAAATCACTTTAAACATGCTAATTTTAGCTCTAACACTGATGATCCACCTACAAATGTGAACTGACGTTCAAAAATAAAACATTTGAAAACTGACCATTTTCCACATTTCTGAAGCATGACGTAATGGGGGGGTGTTATCTCTTTTGTCGAAAATCAGCCGTTTTTGCTCGAACATTAAATGCCTCCAAATGGTATTTAATTAACTTCCCGAGCCCCTGGAAGCATGAAAATCACTTTAAACATGCTAATTTTAGCTCTAACACTGATGATCCACCTACAAATGTGAACTGACGTTCAAAAATAAAACATTTGAAAACGGACCATTTTCCACATTTCTGAAGCATGACGTAATGGGGGGGTGTTATCTCTTTTGTCGAAAATCAGCCGTTTTTGCTCGAACATTAAATGCCTCCAAATGGTATTTATTTCACTTCCCGAGCCCCTGGAAGCATGAAAATCATTTTAAACATGCTAATTTTAGCTCTAACACTGATGATCCACCTACAAATGTGAACTGACGTTCAAAAATAAAACATTTGAAAATGGACCATTTTCCACATTTCTGAAGCATGACGTAATGGGGGGGTGTTATCTCTTTTGTCGAAAATCAGCCGTTTTTGCTCGAACATTAAATGCCTCCAAATGGTATTTAATTAACTTCCCGAGCCCCTGGAAGCATGAAAATCACTTTAAACATGCTAATTTTAGCTCTAACACTGATGATCCACCTACAAATGTGAACTGACGTTCAAAAATAAAACATTTGAAAACGGACCATTCTCCACATTTCTGAAGCATGACGTAATGGGGGGGTGTTATCTCTTTTGTCGAAAATCAGCCGTTTTTGCTCGAACATTAAATGCCTCCAAATGGTATTTATTTCACTTCCCGGGGTGAAGAAACCCTTTTTGAGAACTCAGAGTGAGTAAATTGGCCATTTTCATGCACTTTTAACCATTCCATAAATCTTGTGTTTTGGGCCCCTGGAAGCATGAAAATCACTTTAAACATGCTAATTTTAGCTCTAACACTGATGATCCACCTACAAATGTGAACTGACGTTCAAAAATAAAACATTTGAAAACGGACCATTTTCCACATTTCTGAAGCATGACGTAATGGGGGGGTGTTATCTCTTTTGTCGAAAATCAGCCGTTTTTGCTCGAACATTAAATGCCTCCAAATGGTATTTAATTAACTTCCCGAGCCCCTGGAAGCATGAAAATCACTTTAAACATGCTAATTTTAGCTCTAACACTGATGATCCACCTACAAATGTGAACTGACGTTCAAAAATAAAACATTTGAAAACTGACCATTTTCCACATTTCTGAAGCATGACGTAATGGGGGGGTGTTATCTCTTTTGTCGAAAATCAGCCGTTTTTGCTCGAACATTAAATGCCTCCAAATGGTATTTAATTAACTTCCCGAGCCCCTGGAAGCATGAAAATCACTTTAAACATGCTAATTTTAGCTCTAACACTGATGATCCACCTACAAATGTGAACTGACGTTCAAAAATAAAACATTTGAAAACGGACCATTTTCCACATTTCTGAAGCATGACGTAATGGGGGGGTGTTATCTCTTTTGTCGAAAATCAGCCGTTTTTGCTCGAACATTAAATGCCTCCAAATGGTATTTAATTAACTTCCCGGGCTGAAGAAACCCTTTTTGAGAATCAGAGTGAGTAAATTGGCCATTTTCATGCACTTTTAACCATTCCATAAATCTTGTGTTTTGGGCCCCTGGAAGCATGAAAATCACTTTAAACATGCTAATTTTAGCTCTAACACTGATGATCCACCTACAAATGTGAACTGACGTTCAAAAATAAAACATTTGAAAACGGACCATTTTCCGCATTTCTGAAGCATGACGTAATGGGGGGGTGTTATCTCTTTTGTCGAAAATCAGCCGTTTTTGCTCGAACATTAAATGCCTCCAAATGGTATTTAATTAACTTCTCGAGCCCCTGGAAGCATGAAAATCACTTTAAACATGCTAATTTTAGCTCTAACACTGATGATCCACCTACAAATGTGAACTGACGTTCAAAAATAAAACATTTGAAAACGGACCATTTTCCACATTTCTGAAGCATGACGTAATGGGGGGGTGTTATCTCTTTTGTCGAAAATCAGCCGTTTTTGCTCGAACATTAAATGCCTCCAAATGGTATTTATTTCACTTCCCGGGCTGAAGAAACCCTTTTTGAGAACTCAGAGTGAGTAAATTGGCCATTTTCATGCACTTTTAACCATTCAATTAATCTTGTGTTTTGGGCCCCTGGAAGCATGAAAATCACTTTAAACATGCTAATTTTAGCTCTAACACTGATGATCCACCTACAAATGTGAACTGACGTTCAAAAATAAAACATTTGAAAACGGACCATTTTCCACATTTCTGAAGCATGACGTAATGGGGGGGTGTTATCTCTTTTGTCGAAAATCAGCCGTTTTTGCTCGAACATTAAATGCCTCCAAATGGTATTTATTTCACTTCCCGAGCCCCTGGAAGCATGAAAATCACTTTAAACATGCTAATTTTAGCTTTAACACTGATGATCCACCTACAAATGTGAACTGACGTTCAAAAATAAAACATTTGAAAACGGACCATTTTCCACATTTCTGAAGCATGACGTAATGGGGGGGTGTTATCTCTTTTGTCGAAAATCAGCCGTTTTTGCTCGAACATTAAATGCCTCCAAATGGTATTTAATTAACTTCCCGAGCCCCTGGAAGCATGAAAATCACTTTAAACATGCTAATTTTAGCTCTAACACTGATGATCCACCTACAAATGTGAACTGACGTTCAAAAATAAAACATTTGAAAACGGACCATTTTCCACATTTCTGAAGCATGACGTAATGGGGGGGTGTTATCTCTTTTGTCGAAAATCAGCCGTTTTTGCTCGAACATTAAATGCCTCCAAATGGTATTTAATTAACTTCCCGAGCCCCTGGAAGCATGAAAATCACTTTAAACATGCTAATTTTAGCTCTAACACTGATGATCCACCTACAAATGTGAACTGACGTTCAAAAATAAAACATTTGAAAACGGACCATTTTCCACATTTCTGAAGCATGACGTAATGGGGGGGTGTTATCTCTTTTGTCGAAAATCAGCCGTTTTTGCTCGAACATTAAATGCCTCCAAATGGTATTTAATTAACTTCCCGGGCTGAAGAAACCCTTTTTGAGAATCAGAGTGAGTAAATTGGCCATTTTCATGCACTTTTAACCATTCCATAAATCTTGTGTTTTGGGCCCCTGGAAGCATGAAAATCACTTTAAACATGCTAATTTTAGCTCTAACACTGATGATCCACCTACAAATGTGAACTGACGTTCAAAAATAAAACATTTGAAAACGGACCATTTTCCACATTTCTGAAGCATGACGTAATGGGGGGGTGTTATCTCTTTTGTCGAAAATCAGCCGTTTTTGCTCGAACATTAAATGCCTCCAAATGGTATTTAATTAACTTCTCGAGCCCCTGGAAGCATGAAAATCACTTTAAACATGCTAATTTTAGCTCTAACACTGATGATCCACCTACAAATGTGAACTGACGTTCAAAAATAAAACATTTGAAAACGGACCATTTTCCACATTTCTGAAGCATGACGTAATGGGGGGGTGTTATCTCTTTTGTCGAAAATCAGCCGTTTTTGCTCGAACATTAAATGCCTCCAAATGGTATTTATTTCACTTCCCGGGCTGAAGAAACCCTTTTTGAGAACTCAGAGTGAGTAAATTGGCCATTTTCATGCACTTTTAACCATTCAATTAATCTTGTGTTTTGGGCCCCTGGAAGCATGAAAATCACTTTAAACATGCTAATTTTAGCTCTAACACTGATGATCCACCTACAAATGTGAACTGACGTTCAAAAATAAAACATTTGAAAACGGACCATTTTCCACATTTCTGAAGCATGACGTAATGGGGGGGTGTTATCTCTTTTGTCGAAAATCAGCCGTTTTTGCTCGAACATTAAATGCCTCCAAATGGTATTTATTTCACTTCCCGAGCCCCTGGAAGCATGAAAATCACTTTAAACATGCTAATTTTAGCTCTAACACTGATGATCCACCTACAAATGTGAACTGACGTTCAAAAATAAAACATTTGAAAACGGACCATTTTCCACATTTCTGAAGCATGACGTAATGGGGGGGTGTTATCTCTTTTGTCGAAAATCAGCCGTTTTTGCTCGAACATTAAATGCCTCCAAATGGTATTTAATTAACTTCCCGAGCCCCTGGAAGCATGAAAATCACTTTAAACATGCTAATTTTAGCTCTAACACTGATGATCCACCTACAAATGTGAACTGACGTTCAAAAATAAAACATTTGAAAACGGACCATTTTCCACATTTCTGAAGCATGACGTAATGGGGGGGGTGTTATCTCTTTTGTCGAAAATCAGCCGTTTTTGCTCGAACATTAAATGCCTCCAAATGGTATTTATTTCACTTCCCGGGGTGAAGAAACCCTTTTTGAGAACTCAGAGTGAGTAAATTGGCCATTTTCATGCACTTTTAACCATTCCATTAATCTTGTGTTTTGGGCCCCTGGAAGCATGAAAATCACTTTAAACATGCTAATTTTAGCTCTAACACTGATGAACCACCTACAAATGTGAACTGACATTCAAAAATAAAACATTTGAAAACGGACCATTTTCCACATTTCTGAAGCATGACGTAATGGGGGGGTGTTATCTCTTTTGTCGAAAATCAGCCGTTTTTGCTCGAACATTAAATGCCTCCAAATGGTATTTAATTAACTTCCCGAGCCCCTGGAAGCATGAAAATCACTTTAAACATGCTAATTTTAGCTCTAACACTGATGATCCACCTACAAATGTGAACTGACGTTCAAAAATAAAACATTTGAAAACGGACCATTTTCCACATTTCTGAAGCATGACGTAATGGGGGGGTGTTATCTCTTTTGTCGAAAATCAGCCGTTTTTGCTCGAACATTAAATGCCTCCAAATGGTATTTAATTAACTTCCCGAGCCCCTGGAAGCATGAAAATCACTTTAAACATGCTAATTTTAGCTCTAACACTGATGATCCACCTACAAATGTGAACTGACGTTCAAAAATAAAACATTTGAAAACGGACCATTTTCCACATTTCTGAAGCATGACGTAATGGGGGGGTGTTATCTCTTTTGTCGAAAATCAGCCGTTTTTGCTCGAACATTAAATGCCTCCAAATGGTATTTAATTAACTTCCCGGGGTGAAGAAACCCTTTTTGAGAACTCAGAGTGAGTAAATTGGCCATTTTCATGCACTTTTAACCATTCCATAAATCTTGTGTTTTGGGCCCCTGGAAGCATGAAAATCACTTTAAACATGCTAATTTTAGCTCTAACACTGATGATCCACCTACAAATGTGAACTGACGTTCAAAAATAAAACATTTGAAAACGGACCATTTTCCACATTTCTGAAGCATGACGTAATGGGGGGGTGTTATCTCTTTTGTCGAAAATCAGCCGTTTTTGCTCGAACATTAAATGCCTCCAAATGGTATTTATTTCACTTCCCGAGCCCCTGGAAGCATGAAAATCACTTTAAACATGCTAATTTTAGCTCTAACACTGATGATCCACCTACAAATGTGAACTGACGTTCAAAAATAAAACATTTGAAAACGGACCATTTTCCACATTTCTGAAGCATGACGTAATGGGGGGGTGTTATCTCTTTTGTCGAAAATCAGCCGTTTTTGCTCGAACATTAAATGCCTCCAAATGGTATTTATTTCACTTCCCGAGCCCCTGGAAGCATGAAAATCACTTTAAACATGCTAATTTTAGCTCTAACACTGATGATCCACCTACAAATGTGAACTGACGTTCAAAAATAAAACATTTGAAAACGGACCATTTTCCACATTTCTGAAGCATGACGTAATGGGGGGGTGTTATCTCTTTTGTCGAAAATCAGCCGTTTTTGCTCGAACATTAAATGCCTCCAAATGGTATTTAATTAACTTCCCGAGCCCCTGGAAGCATGAAAATCACTTTAAACATGCTAATTTTAGCTCTAACACTGATGATCCACCTACAAATGTGAACTGACGTTCAAAAATAAAACATTTGAAAACGGACCATTTTCCACATTTCTGAAGCATGACGTAATGGGGGGGTGTTATCTCTTTTGTCGAAAATCAGCCGTTTTTGCTCGAACATTAAATGCCTCCAAATGGTATTTAATTAACTTCCCGGGGTGAAGAAACCCTTTTTGAGAACTCAGAGTGAGTAAATTGGCCATTTTCATGCACTTTTAACCATTCCATAAATCTTGTGTTTTGGGCCCCTGGAAGCATGAAAATCACTTTAAACATGCTAATTTTAGCTCTAACACTGATGATCCACCTACAAATGTGAACTGACGTTCAAAAATAAAACATTTGAAAACGGACCATTTTCCACATTTCTGAAGCATGACGTAATGGGGGGGTGTTATCTCTTTTGTCGAAAATCAGCCGTTTTTGCTCGAACATTAAATGCCTCCAAATGGTATTTATTTCACTTCCCGAGCCCCTGGAAGCATGAAAATCACTTTAAACATGCTAATTTTAGCTCTAACACTGATGATCCACCTACAAATGTGAACTGACGTTCAAAAATAAAACATTTGAAAACGGACCATTTTCCACATTTCTGAAGCATGACGTAATGGGGGGGTGTTATCTCTTTTGTCGAAAATCAGCCGTTTTTGCTCGAACATTAAATGCCTCCAAATGGTATTTATTTCACTTCCCGAGCCCCTGGAAGCATGAAAATCACTTTAAACATGCTAATTTTAGCTCTAACACTGATGATCCACCTACAAATGTGAACTGACGTTCAAAAATAAAACATTTGAAAACGGACCATTTTCCACATTTCTGAAGCATGACGTAATGGGGGGGTGTTATCTCTTTTGTCGAAAATCAGCCGTTTTTGCTCGAACATTAAATGCCTCCAAATGGTATTTAATTAACTTCCCGAGCCCCTGGAAGCATGAAAATCACTTTAAACATGCTAATTTTAGCTCTAACACTGATGATCCACCTACAAATGTGAACTGACGTTCAAAAAAAAACCATTTGAAAACGGACGATTTTCCACATTTCTGAAGCATGACGTAATGGGGGGGTGTTATCTCTTTTGTCGAAAATCAGCCGTTTTTGCTTGAACATTAAATGCCTCCAAATGGTATTTAATTAACTTCCCGGGGTGAAGAAACCCTTTTTGAGAACTCAGAGTGAGTAAATTGGCCATTTTCATGCACTTTTAACCATTCCATAAATCTTGTGTTTTGGGCCCCTGGAAGCATGAAAATCACGTTAAACATGCTAATTTTAGCTCTAACACTGATGATCCACCTACAAATGTGAACTGACGTTCAAAAATAAAACATTTGAAAACGGACCATTTTCCACATTTCTGAAGCATGACGTAATGGGGGGGTGTTATCTCTTTTGTCGAAAATCAGCCGTTTTTGCTCGAACATTAAATGCCTCCAAATGGTATTTATTTCACTTCCCGAGCCCCTGGAAGCATGAAAATCACTTTAAACATGCTAATTTTAGCTCTAACACTGATGATCCACCTACAAATGTGAACTGACGTTCAAAAATAAAACATTTGAAAACGGACCATTTTCCACATTTCTGAAGCATGACGTAATGGGGGGGTGTTATCTCTTTTGTCGAAAATCAGCCGTTTTTGCTCGAACATTAAATGCCTCCAAATGGTATTTAATTAACTTCCCGGGGTGAAGAAACCCTTTTTGAGAACTCAGAGTGAGTAAATTGGCCATTTTCATGCACTTTTAACCATTCTATAAATCTTGTGTTTTGGGCCCCTGGAAGCATGAAAATCACTTTAAACATGCTAATTTTAGCTCTAACACTGATGATCCACCTACAAATGTGAACTGACGTTCAAAAATAAAACATTTGAAAACGGACCATTTTCCACATTTCTGAAGCATGACGTAATGGGGGGGTGTTATCTCTTTTGTCGAAAATCAGCCGTTTTTGCTCGAACATTAAATGCCTCCAAATGGTATTTAATTAACTTCCCGAGCCCCTGGAAGCATGAAAATCACTTTAAACATGCTAATTTTAGCTCTAACACTGATGATCCACCTACAAATGTGAACTGACGTTCAAAAATAAAACATTTGAAAACGGACCATTTTCCACATTTCTGAAGCATGACGTAATGGGGGGGTGTTATCTCTTTTGTCGAAAATCAGCCGTTTTTGCTCGAACATTAAATGCCTCCAAATGGTATTTAATTAACTTCCCGGGGTGAAGAAACCCTTTTTGAGAACTCAGAGTGAGTAAATTGGCCATTTTCATGCACTTTTAACCATTCCATTAATCTTGTGTTTTGGGCCCCTGGAAGCATGAAAATCACTTTAAACATGCTAATTTTAGCTCTAACACTGATGATCCACCTACAAATGTGAACTGACGTTCAAAAATAAAACATTTGAAAACGGACCATTTTCCACATTTCTGAAGCATGACGTAATGGGGGGGTGTTATCTCTTTTGTCGAAAATCAGCCGTTTTTGCTCGAACATTAAATGCCTCCAAATGGTATTTATTTCACTTCCCGGGGTGAAGAAACCCTTTTTGAGAACTCAGAGTGAGTAAATTGGCCATTTTCATGCACTTTTAACCATTCCATTAATCTTGTGTTTTGGGCCCCTGGAAGCATGAAAATCACTTTAAACATGCTAATTTTAGCTCTAACACTGATGATCCACCTACAAATGTGAACTGACGTTCAAAAATAAAACATTTGAAAACGGACCATTTTCCACATTTCTGAAGCATGACGTAATGGGGGGGTGTTATCTCTTTTGTCGAAAATCAGCTGTTTTTGCTCGAACATTAAATGCCTCCAAATGGTATTTAATTAACTTCCCGAGCCCCTGGAAGCATGAAAATCACTTTAAACATGCTAATTTTAGCTCTAACACTGATGATCCACCTACAAATGTGAACTGCCGTTCAAAAATAAAACATTTGAAAACGGACCATTTTCCACATTTCTGAAGCATGACGTAATGGGGGGGTGTTATCTCTTTTGTCGAAAATCAGCCATTTTTGCTCGAACATTAAATGCCTCCAAATGGTATTTAATTAACTTCCTGGGGTGAAGAAACCCTTTTTGAGAACTCAGAGTGAGTAAATTGGCCATTTTCATGCACTTTTAACCATTCCATAAATCTTGTGTTTTGGGCCCCTGGAAGCATGAAAATCACTTTAAACATGCTAATTTTAGCTCTAACACTGATGATCCACCTACAAATGTGAACTGACGTTCAAAAATAAAACATTTGAAAACGGACCATTTTCCACATTTCTGAAGCATGACGTAATGGGGGGGTGTTATCTCTTTTGTCGAAAATCAGCCGTTTTTGCTCGAACATTAAATGCCTCCAAATGGTATTTAATTAACTTCCCGAGCCCCTGGAAGCATGAAAATCACTTTAAACATGCTAATTTTAGCTCTAACACTGATAATCCACCTACAAATGTGAACTGACGTTCAAAAAAAAAACATTTGAAAACGGACGATTTTCCACAGTTCTGAAGCATGACGTAATGGGGGGGTGTTATCTCTTTTGTCGAAAATCAGCCGTTTTTGCTCGAACATTAAATGCCTCCAAATGGTATTTAATTAACTTCCCGGGGTGAAGAAACCCTTTTTGAGAACTCAGAGTGAGTAAATTGGCCATTTTCATGCACTTTTAACCATTCCATAAATCTTGTGTTTTGGGCCCCTGGAAGCATGAAAATCACTTTAAACATGCTAATTTTAGCTCTAACACTGATGATCCACCTACAAATGTGAACTGACGTTCAAAAATAAAACATTTGAAAACGGACCATTTTCCACATTTCTGAAGCATGACGTAATGGGGGGGTGTTATCTCTTTTGTCGAAAATCAGCCGTTTTTGCTCGAACATTAAATGCCTCCAAATGGTATTTATTTCACTTCCCGAGCCCCTGGAAGCATGAAAATCACTTTAAACATGTTAATTTTAGCTCTAACACTGATGATCCACCTACAAATGTGAACTGACGTTCAAAAATAAAACATTTGAAAACGGACCATTTTCCACATTTCTGAAGCATGACGTAATGGGGGGGTGTTATCTCTTTTGTCGAAAATCAGCCGTTTTTGCTCGAACATTAAATGCCTCCAAATGGTATTTAATTAACTTCCCGGGGTGAAGAAACCCTTTTTGAGAACTCAGAGTGAGTAAATTGGCCATTTTCATGCACTTTTAACCATTCCATAAATCTTGTGTTTTGGGCCCCTGGAAGCATGAAAATCACTTTAAACATGCTAATTTTAGCTCTAACACTGATGATCCACCTACAAATGTGAACTGACGTTCAAAAATAAAACATTTGAAAACGGACCATTTTCCACATTTCTGAAGCATGACGTAATGGGGGGGGTGTTATCTCTTTTGTCGAAAATCAGCCGTTTTCGCTCGAACATTAAATGCCTCCAAATGGTATTTAATTAACTTCCCGAGCCCCTGGAAGCATGAAAATCACTTTAAACATGCTAATTTTAGCTCTAACACTGATGATCCACCTACAAATGTGAACTGACGTTCAAAAATAAAACATTTGAAAACGGACCATTTTCCACATTTCTGAAGCATGACGTAATGGGGGGGTGTTATCTCTTTTGTCGAAAATCAGCCGTTTTTGCTCGAACATTAAATGCCTCCAAATGGTATTTAATTAACTTCCCGAGCCCCTGGAAGCATGAAAATCACTTTAAACATGCTAATTTTAGCTCTTACACTGATGATCCACCTACAAATGTGAACTGCCGTTCAAAAATAAAACATTTGAAAACTGACCATTTTCCACATTTCTGAAGCATGACGTAATGGGGGGGGTGTTATCTCTTTTGTCGAAAATCAGCCATTTTTGCTCGAACATTAAATGCCTCCAAATGGTATTTAATTAACTTCCTGGGGTGAAGAAACCCTTTTTGAGAACTCAGAGTGAGTAAATTGGCCATTTTCATGCACTTTTAACCATTCCATAAATCTTGTGTTTTGGGCCCCTGGAAGCATGAAAATCACTTTAAACATGCTAATTTTAGCTCTAACACTGATGATCCACCTACAAATGTGAACTGACGTTCAAAAATAAAACATTTGAAAACGGACCATTTTCCACATTTCTGAAGCATGACGTAATGGGGGGGTGTTATCTCTTTTGTCGAAAATCAGCCGTTTTTGCTCGAACATTAAATGCCTCCAAATGGTATTTAATTAACTTCCCGAGCCCCTGGAAGCATGAAAATCACTTTAAACATGCTAATTTTAGCTCTAACACTGATGATCCACCTACAAATGTGAACTGACGTTCAAAAATAAAACATTTGAAAACGGACCATTTTCCACATTTCTGAAGCATGACGTAATGGGGGGGTGTTATCTCTTTTGTCGAAAATCAGCCGTTTTTGCTCGAACATTAAATGCCTCCAAATGGTATTTAATTAACTTCCCGGGGTGAAGAAACCCTTTTTGAGAACTCAGAGTGAGTAAATTGGCCATTTTCATGCACTTTTAACCATTCCATTAATCTTGTGTTTTGGGCCCCTGGAAGCATGAAAATCACTTTAAACATGCTAATTTTAGCTCTAACACTGATGATCCACCTACAAATGTGAACTGACGTTCAAAAATAAAACATTTGAAAACTGACCATTTTCCACATTTCTGAAGCATGACGTAATGGGGGGGTGTTATCTCTTTTGTCGAAAATCAGCCGTTTTTGCTCGAACATTAAATGCCTCCAAATGGTATTTATTTCACTTCCCGGGGTGAAGAAACCCTTTTTGAGAACTCAGAGTGAGTAAATTGGCCATTTTCATGCACTTTTAACCATTCCATTAATCTTGTGTTTTGGGCCCCTGGAAGCATGAAAATCACTTTAAACATGCTAATTTTAGCTCTAACACTGATGATCCACCTACAAATGTGAACTGACGTTCAAAAATAAAACATTTGAAAACGGACCATTTTCCACATTTCTGAAGCATGACGTAATGGGGGGGTGTTATCTCTTTTGTCGAAAATCAGCCGTTTTTGCTCGAACATTAAATGCCTCCAAATGGTATTTAATTAACTTCCCGAGCCCCTGGAAGCATGAAAATCACTTTAAACATGCTAATTTTAGCTCTAACACTGATGATCCACCTACAAATGTGAACTGCCGTTCAAAAATAAAACATTTGAAAACGGACCATTTTCCACATTTCTGAAGCATGACGTAATGGGGGGGTGTTATCTCTTTTGTCGAAAATCAGCCATTTTTGCTCGAACATTAAATGCCTCCAAATGGTATTTAATTAACTTCCTGGGGTGAAGAAACCCTTTTTGAGAACTCAGAGTGAGTAAATTGGCCATTTTCATGCACTTTTAACCATTCCATAAATCTTGTGTTTTGGGCCCCTGGAAGCATGAAAATCACTTTAAACATGCTAATTTTAGCTCTAACACTGATGATCCACCTACAAATGTGAACTGACGTTCAAAAATAAAACATTTGAAAACGGACCATTTTCCACATTTCTGAAGCATGACGTAATGGGGGGGTGTTATCTCTTTTGTCGAAAATCAGCCGTTTTTGCTCGAACATTAAATGCCTCCAAATGGTATTTAATTAACTTCCCGAGCCCCTGGAAGCATGAAAATCACTTTAAACATGCTAATTTTAGCTCTAACACTGATAATCCACCTACAAATGTGAACTGACGTTCAAAAAAAGAAACATTTGAAAACGGACGATTTTCCACAGTTCTGAAGCATGACGTAATGGGGGGGTGTTATCTCTTTTGTCGAAAATCAGCCGTTTTTGCTCGAACATTAAATGCCTCCAAATGGTATTTAATTAACTTCCCGGGGTGAAGAAACCCTTTTTGAGAACTCAGAGTGAGTAAATTGGCCATTTTCATGCACTTTTAACCATTCCATAAATCTTGTGTTTTGGGCCCCTGGAAGCATGAAAATCACTTTAAACATGCTAATTTTAGCTCTAACACTGATGATCCACCTACAAATGTGAACTGACGTTCAAAAATAAAACATTTGAAAACGGACCATTTTCCACATTTCTGAAGCATGACGTAATGGGGGGGTGTTATCTCTTTTGTCGAAAATCAGCCGTTTTTGCTCGAACATTAAATGCCTCCAAATGGTATTTATTTCACTTCCCGAGCCCCTGGAAGCATGAAAATCACTTTAAACATGCTAATTTTAGCTCTAACACTGATGATCCACCTACAAATGTGAACTGACGTTCAAAAATAAAACATTTGAAAACGGACCATTTTCCACATTTCTGAAGCATGACGTAATGGGGGGGTGTTATCTCTTTTGTCGAAAATCAGCCGTTTTTGCTCGAACATTAAATGCCTCCAAATGGTATTTAATTAACTTCCCGGGGTGAAGAAACCCTTTTTGAGAACTCAGAGTGAGTAAATTGGCCATTTTCATGCACTTTTAACCATTCCATAAATCTTGTGTTTTGGGCCCCTGGAAGCATGAAAATCACTTTAAACATGCTAATTTTAGCTCTAACACTGATGATCCACCTACAAATGTGAACTGACGTTCAAAAATAAAACATTTGAAAACGGACCATTTTCCACATTTCTGAAGCATGACGTAATGGGGGGGGTGTTATCTCTTTTGTCGAAAATCAGCCGTTTTCGCTCGAACATTAAATGCCTCCAAATGGTATTTAATTAACTTCCCGAGCCCCTGGAAGCATGAAAATCACTTTAAACATGCTAATTTTAGCTCTAACACTGATGATCCACCTACAAATGTGAACTGACGTTCAAAAATAAAACATTTGAAAACGGACCATTTTCCACATTTCTGAAGCATGACGTAATGGGGGGGTGTTATCTCTTTTGTCGAAAATCAGCCGTTTTTGCTCGAACATTAAATGCCTCCAAATGGTATTTATTTCACTTCCCGGGGTGAAGAAACCCTTTTTGAGAACTCAGAGTGAGTAAATTGGCCATTTTCATGCACTTTTAACCATTCCATTAATCTTGTGTTTTGGGCCCCTGGAAGCATGAAAATCACTTTAAACATGCTAATTTTAGCTCTAACACTGATGATCCACCTACAAATGTGAACTGACGTTCAAAAATAAAACATTTGAAAACGGACCATTTTCCACATTTCTGAAGCATGACGTAATGGGGGGGTGTTATCTCTTTTGTCGAAAATCAGCCGTTTTTGCTCGAACATTAAATGCCTCCAAATGGTATTTAATTAACTTCCCGAGCCCCTGGAAGCATGAAAATCACTTTAAACATGCTAATTTTAGCTCTTACACTGATGATCCACCTACAAATGTGAACTGCCGTTCAAAAATAAAACATTTGAAAACTGACCATTTTCCACATTTCTGAAGCATGACGTAATGGGGGGGGTGTTATCTCTTTTGTCGAAAATCAGCCATTTTTGCTCGAACATTAAATGCCTCCAAATGGTATTTAATTAACTTCCTGGGGTGAAGAAACCCTTTTTGAGAACTCAGAGTGAGTAAATTGGCCATTTTCATGCACTTTTAACCATTCCATAAATCTTGTGTTTTGGGCCCCTGGAAGCATTAAAATCACTTTAAACATGCTAATTTTAGCTCTAACACTGATGATCCACCTACAAATGTGAACTGACGTTCAAAAATAAAACATTTGAAAACGGACCATTTTCCACATTTCTGAAGCATGACGTAATGGGGGGGTGTTATCTCTTTTGTCGAAAATCAGCCGTTTTTGCTCGAACATTAAATGCCTCCAAATGGTATTTAATTAACTTCCCGAGCCCCTGGAAGCATGAAAATCACTTTAAACATGCTAATTTTAGCTCTAACACTGATGATCCACCTACAAATGTGAACTGACGTTCAAAAATAAAACATTTGAAAACGGACCATTTTCCACATTTCTGAAGCATGACGTAATGGGGGGGTGTTATCTCTTTTGTCGAAAATCAGCCGTTTTTGCTCGAACATTAAATGCCTCCAAATGGTATTTAATTAACTTCCCGGGGTGAAGAAACCCTTTTTGAGAACTCAGAGTGAGTAAATTGGCCATTTTCATGCACTTTTAACCATTCCATTAATCTTGTGTTTTGGGCCCCTGGAAGCATGAAAATCACTTTAAACATGCTAATTTTAGCTCTAACACTGATGATCCACCTACAAATGTGAACTGACGTTCAAAAATAAAACATTTGAAAACGGACCATTTTCCACATTTCTGAAGCATGACGTAATGGGGGGGTGTTATCTCTTTTGTCGAAAATCAGCCGTTTTTGCTCGAACATTAAATGCCTCCAAATGGTATTTAATTAACTTCCCGAGCCCCTGGAAGCATGAAAATCACTTTAAACATGCTAATTTTAGCTCTAACACTGATGATCCACCTACAAATGTGAACTGCCGTTCAAAAATAAAACATTTGAAAACGGACCATTTTCCACATTTCTGAAGCATGACGTAATGGGGGGGGTGTTATCTCTTTTGTCGAAAATCAGCCATTTTTGCTCGAACATTAAATGCCTCCAAATGGTATTTAATTAACTTCCTGGGGTGAAGAAACCCTTTTTGAGAACTCAGAGTGAGTAAATTGGCCATTTTCATGCACTTTTAACCATTCCATAAATCTTGTGTTTTGGGCCCCTGGAAGCATGAAAATCACTTTAAACATGCTAATTTTAGCTCTAACACTGATGATCCACCTACAAATGTGAACTGACGTTCAAAAATAAAACATTTGAAAACGGACCATTTTCCACATTTCTGAAGCATGACGTAATGGGGGGTGTTATCTCTTTTGTCGAAAATCAGCCGTTTTTGCTCGAACATTAAATGCCTCCAAATGGTATTTAATTAACTTCCCGAGCCCCTGGAAGCATGAAAATCACTTTAAACATGCTAATTTTAGCTCTAACACTGATAATCCACCTACAAATGTGAACTGACGTTCAAAAAAAGAAACATTTGAAAACGGACGATTTTCCACAGTTCTGAAGCATGACGTAATGGGGGGGTGTTATCTCTTTTGTCGAAAATCAGCCGTTTTTGCTCGAACATTAAATGCATCCAAATGGTATTTAATTAACTTCCCGGGGTGAAGAAACCCTTTTTGAGAACTCAGAGTGAGTAAATTGGCCATTTTCATGCACTTTTAACCATTCCATAAATCTTGTGTTTTGGGCCCCTGGAAGCATGAAAATCACTTTAAACATGCTAATTTTAGCTCTAACACTGATGATCCACCTACAAATGTGAACTGACGTTCAAAAATAAAACATTTGAAAACGGACCATTTTCCACATTTCTGAAGCATGACGTAATGGGGGGGTGTTATCTCTTTTGTCGAAAATCAGCCGTTTTTGCTCGAACATTAAATGCCTCCAAATGGTATTTATTTCACTTCCCGAGCCCCTGGAAGCATGAAAATCACTTTAAACATGCTAATTTTAGCTCTAACACTGATGATCCACCTACAAATGTGAACTGACGTTCAAAAATAAAACATTTGAAAACGGACCATTTTCCACATTTCTGAAGCATGACGTAATGGGGGGGTGTTATCTCTTTTGTCGAAAATCAGCCGTTTTTGCTCGAACATTAAATGCCTCCAAATGGTATTTAATTAACTTCCCGGGGTGAAGAAACCCTTTTTGAGAACTCAGAGTGAGTAAATTGGCCATTTTCATGCACTTTTAACCATTCCATAAATCTTGTGTTTTGGGCCCCTGGAAGCATGAAAATCACTTTAAACATGCTAATTTTAGCTCTAACACTGATGATCCACCTACAAATGTGAACTGACGTTCAAAAATAAAACATTTGAAAACGGACCATTTTCCACATTTCTGAAGCATGACGTAATGGGGGGGGTGTTATCTCTTTTGTCGAAAATCAGCCGTTTTCGCTCGAACATTAAATGCCTCCAAATGGTATTTAATTAACTTCCCGAGCCCCTGGAAGCATGAAAATCACTTTAAACATGCTAATTTTAGCTCTAACACTGATGATCCACCTACAAATGTGAACTGACGTTCAAAAATAAAACATTTGAAAACGGACCATTTTCCACATTTCTGAAGCATGACGTAATGGGGGGGTGTTATCTCTTTTGTCGAAAATCAGCCGTTTTTGCTCGAACATTAAATGCCTCCAAATGGTATTTATTTCACTTCCCGGGGTGAAGAAACCCTTTTTGAGAACTCAGAGTGAGTAAATTGGCCATTTTCATGCACTTTTAACCATTCAATTAATCTTGTGTTTTGGGCCCCTGGAAGCATGAAAATCACTTTAAACATGCTAATTTTAGCTCTAACACTGATGATCCACCTACAAATGTGAACTGACGTTCAAAAATAAAACATTTGAAAACGGACCATTTTCCACATTTCTGAAGCATGACGTAATGGGGGGGTGTTATCTCTTTTGTCGAAAATCAGCCGTTTTTGCTCGAACATTAAATGCCTCCAAATGGTATTTAATTAACTTCCCGAGCCCCTGGAAGCATGAAAATCACTTTAAACATGCTAATTTTAGCTCTAACACTGATGATCCACCTACAAATGTGAACTGCCGTTCAAAAATAAAACATTTGAAAACTGACCATTTTCCACATTTCTGAAGCATGACGTAATGGGGGGGGTGTTATCTCTTTTGTCGAAAATCAGCCATTTTTGCTCGAACATTAAATGCCTCCAAATGGTATTTAATTAACTTCCTGGGGTGAAGAAACCCTTTTTGAGAACTCAGAGTGAGTAAATTGGCCATTTTCATGCACTTTTAACCATTCCATAAATCTTGTGTTTTGGGCCCCTGGAAGCATGAAAATCACTTTAAACATGCTAATTTTAGCTCCAACACTGATGATCCACCTACAAATGTGAACTGACGTTCAAAAATAAAACATTTGAAAACGGACCATTTTCCACATTTCTGAAGCATGACGTAATGGGGGGGTGTTATCTCTTTTGTCGAAAATCAGCCGTTTTTGCTCGAACATTAAATGCCTCCAAATGGTATTTAATTAACTTCCCGAGCCCCTGGAAGCATGAAAATCACTTTAAACATGCTAATTTTAGCTCTAACACTGATGATCCACCTACAAATGTGAACTGCCGTTCAAAAATAAAACATTTGAAAACGGACCATTTTCCACATTTCTGAAGCATGACGTAATGGGGGGGTGTTATCTCTTTTGTCGAAAATCAGCCGTTTTTGCTCGAACATTAAATGCCTCCAAATGGTATTTATTTCACTTCCCGAGCCCCTGGAAGCATGAAAATCACTTTAAACATGCTAATTTTAGCTTTAACACTGATGATCCACCTACAAATGTGAACTGACGTTCAAAAATAAAACATTTGAAAACGGACCATTTTCCACATTTCTGAAGCATGACGTAATGGGGGGGTGTTATCTCTTTTGTCTAAAATCAGCCATTTTTGCTCGAACATTAAATGCCTCCAAATGGTATTTATTTCACTTCCCGAGCCCCTGGAAGCATGAAAATCACTTTAAACATGCTAATTTTAGCTCTAACACTGATGATCCACCTACAAATGTGAACTGACGTTCAAAAATAAAACATTTGAAAACGGACCATTTTCCACATTTCTGAAGCATGACGTAATGGGGGGGTGTTATCTCTTTTGTCGAAAATCAGCCGTTTTTGCTCGAACATTAAATGCCTCCAAATGGTATTTAATTAACTTCCCGGGGTGAAGAAACCCTTTTTGAGAACTCAGAGTGAGTAAATTGGCCATTTTCATGCACTTTTAACCATTCCATAAATCTTGTGTTTTGGGCCCCTGGAAGCATGAAAATCACTTTAAACATGCTAATTTTAGCTTTAACACTGATGATCCACCTACAAATGTGAACTGACGTTCAAAAATAAAACATTTGAAAACGGACCATTTTCCACATTTCTGAAGCATGACGTAATGGGGGGGTGTTATCTCTTTTGTCTAAAATCAGCCGTTTTTGCTCGAACATTAAATGCCTCCAAATGGTATTCAATTAACTTCCCGAGCCCCTGGAAGCATGAAAATCACTTTAAACATGCTAATTTTAGCTCTAACACTGATGATCCACCTACAAATGTGAACTGACGTTCAAAAATAAAACATTTGAAAACGGACCATTTTCCACATTTCTGAAGCATGACGTAATGGGGGGGTGTTATCTCTTTTGTCGAAAATCAGCCGTTTTTGCTCGAACATTAAATGCCTCCAAATGGTATTTAATTAACTTCCCGGGGTGAAGAAACCCTTTTTGAGAACTCAGAGTGAGTAAATTGGCCATTTTCATGCACTTTTAACCATTCCATAAATCTTGTGTTTTGGGCCCCTGGAAGCATGAAAATCACTTTAAACATGCTAATTTTAGCTCTAACACTGATGATCCACCTACAAATGTGAACTGACGTTCAAAAATAAAACATTTGAAAACGGACCATTTTCCACATTTCTGAAGCATGACGTAATGGGGGGGTGTTATCTCTTTTGTCGAAAATCAGCCGTTTTTGCTCGAACATTAAATGCCTCCAAATGGTATTTAATTAACTTCCCGAGCCCCTGGAAGCATGAAAATCACTTTAAACATGCTAATTTTAGCTCTAACACTGATGATCCACCTACAAATGTGAACTGACGTTCAAAAATAAAACATTTGAAAACGGACCATTTTCCACATTTCTGAAGCATGACGTAATGGGGGGGTGTTATCTCTTTTGTCGAAAATCAGCCGTTTTTGCTCGAACATTAAATGCCTCCAAATGGTATTTATTTCACTTCCTGGGCTGAAGAAACCCTTTTTGAGAACTCAGAGTGAGTAAATTCGCCATTTTCATGCACTTTTAACCATTCCATTAATCTTGTGTTTTGGGCCCCTGGAAGCATGAAAATCACTTTAAACATGCTAATTTTAGCTCTAACACTGATGATCCACCTACAAATGTGAACTGACGTTCAAAAATAAAACATTTGAAAACGGACCATTTTCCACATTTCCGAAGCATGACGTAATGGGGGGGTGTTATCTCTTTTGTCGAAAATCAGCCGTTTTTGCTCGAACATTAAATGCTTCCAAATGGTATTTATTTCACTTCCCGAGCCCCTGGAAGCATGAAAATCACTTTAAACATGCTAATTTTAGCTCTAACACTGATGATCCACCTACAAATGTGAACTGACGTTCAAAAATAAAACATTTGAAAACGGACCATTTTCCACATTTCTGAAGCATGACGTAATGGGGGGGTGTTATCTCTTTTGTCGAAAATCAGCCGTTTTTGCTCGAACATTAAATGCCTCCAAATGGTATTTAATTAACTTCCCGAGCCCCTGGAAGCATGAAAATCACTTTAAACATGCTAATTTTAGCTCTAACACTGATGATCCACCTACAAATGTGAACTGACGTTCAAAAATAAAACATTTGAAAACGGACCATTTTCCACATTTCTGAAGCATGACGTAATGGGGGGGTGTTATCTCTTTTGTCGAAAATCAGCCGTTTTTGCTCGAACATTAAATGCCTCCAAATGGTATTTATTTCACTTCCCGGGGTGAAGAAACCCTTTTTGAGAACTCAGAGTGAGTAAATTGGCCATTTTCATGCACTTTTAACCATTCCATAAATCTTGTGTTTTGGGCCCCTGGAAGCATGAAAATCACTTTAAACATGCTAATTTTAGCTCTAACACTGATGATCCACCTACAAATGTGAACTGACGTTCAAAAATAAAACATTTGAAAACGGACCATTTTCCACATTTCTGAAGCATGACGTAATGGGGGGGTGTTATCTCTTTTGTCGAAAATCAGCCGTTTTTGCTCGAACATTAAATGCCTCCAAATGGTATTTATTTCACTTCCCGAGCCCCTGGAAGCATGAAAATCACTTTAAACATGCTAATTTTAGCTCTAACACTGATGATCCACCTACAAATGTGAACTGACGTTCAAAAATAAAACATTTGAAAACGGACCATTTTCCACATTTCTGAAGCATGACGTAATGGGGGGGTGTTATCTCTTTTGTCGAAAATCAGCCGTTTTTGCTCGAACATTAAATGCCTCCAAATGGTATTTAATTAACTTCCCGAGCCCCTGGAAGCATGAAAATCACTTTAAACATGCTAATTTTAGCTCTAACACTGATGATCCACCTACAAATGTGAACTGACGTTCAAAAAAAAAACATTTGAAAACGGACGATTTTCCACATTTCTGAAGCATGACGTAATGGGGGGGTGTTATCTCTTTTGTCGAAAATCAGCCGTTTTTGCTCGAACATTAAATGCCTCCAAATGGTATTTAATTAACTTCCCGGGGTGAAGAAACCCTTTTTGAGAACTCAGAGTGAGTAAATTGGCCATTTTCATGCACTTTTAACCATTCCATAAATCTTGTGTTTTGGGCCCCTGGAAGCATGAAAATCACTTTAAACATGCTAATTTTAGCTCTAACACTGATGATCCACCTACAAATGTGAACTGACGTTCAAAAATAAAACATTTGAAAACGGACCATTTTCCACATTTCTGAAGCATGACGTAATGGGGGGGTGTTATCTCTTTTGTCGAAAATCAGCCGTTTTTGCTCGAACATTAAATGCCTCCAAATGGTATTTATTTCACTTCCCGAGCCCCTGGAAGCATGAAAATCACTTTAAACATGCTAATTTTAGCTCTAACACTGATGATCCACCTACAAATGTGAACTGACGTTCAAAAATAAAACATTTGAAAACGGACCATTTTCCACATTTCTGAAGCATGACGTAATGGGGGGGTGTTATCTCTTTTGTCGAAAATCAGCCGTTTTTGCTCGAACATTAAATGCCTCCAAATGGTATTTAATTAACTTCCCGGGGTGAAGAAACCCTTTTTGAGAACTCAGAGTGAGTAAATTGGCCATTTTCATGCACTTTTAACCATTCCATAAATCTTGTGTTTTGGGCCCCTGGAAGCATGAAAATCACTTTAAACATGCTAATTTTAGCTCTAACACTGATGATCCACCTACAAATGTGAACTGACGTTCAAAAATAAAACATTTGAAAACGGACCATTTTCCACATTTCTGAAGCATGACGTAATGGGGGGGTGTTATCTCTTTTGTCGAAAATCAGCCGTTTTTGCTCGAACATTAAATGCCTCCAAATGGTATTTAATTAACTTCCCGAGCCCCTGGAAGCATGAAAATCACTTTAAACATGCTAATTTTAGCTCTAACACTGATGATCCACCTACAAATGTGAACTGACGTTCAAAAATAAAACATTTGAAAACAGACCATTTTCCACATTTCTGAAGCATGACGTAATGGGGGGGGTGTTATCTCTTTTGTCGAAAATCAGCCGTTTTTGCTCGAACATTAAATGCCTCCAAATGGTATTTAATTAACTTCCCGGGGTGAAGAAACCCTTTTTGAGAACTCAGAGTGAGTAAATTGGCCATTTTCATGCACTTTTAACCATTCCATTAATCTTGTGTTTTGGGCCCCTGGAAGCATGAAAATCACTTTAAACATGCTAATTTTAGCTCTAACACTGATGATCCACCTACAAATGTGAACTGACGTTCAAAAATAAAACATTTGAAAACGGACCATTTTCCACATTTCTGAAGCATGACGTAATGGGGGGGTGTTATCTCTTTTGTCGAAAATCAGCCGTTTTTGCTCGAACATTAAATGCCTCCAAATGGTATTTAATTAACTTCCCGAGCCCCTGGAAGCATGAAAATCACTTTAAACATGCTAATTTTAGCTCTAACACTGATGATCCACCTACAAATGTGAACTGACGTTCAAAAATAAAACATTTGAAAACGGACCATTTTCCACATTTCTGAAGCATGACGTAATGGGGGGGGTGTTATCTCTTTTGTCGAAAATCAGCCGTTTTTGCTCGAACATTAAATGCCTCCAAATGGTATTTATTTCACTTCCCGAGCCCCTGGAAGCATGAAAATCATTTTAAACATGCTAATTTTAGCTCTAACACTGATGATCCACCTACAAATGTGAACTGACGTTCAAAAATTAAACATTTGAAAATGGACCATTTTCCACATTTCTGAAGCATGACTTAATGGGGGGGTGTTATCTCTTTTGTCGAAAATCAGCCGTTTTTGCTCGAACATTAAATGCCTCCAAATGGTATTTAATTAACTTCCCGAGCCCCTGGAAGCATGAAAATCACTTTAAACATGCTAATTTTAGCTCTAACACTGATGATCCACCTACAAATGTGAACTGACGTTCAAAAATAAAACATTTGAAAACGGACCATTCTCCACATTTCTGAAGCATGACGTAATGGGGGGGTGTTATCTCTTTTGTCGAAAATCAGCCGTTTTTGCTCGAACATTAAATGCCTCCAAATGGTATTTATTTCACTTCCCGGGGTGAAGAAACCCTTTTTGAGAACTCAGAGTGAGTAAATTGGCCATTTTCATGCACTTTTAACCATTCCATAAATCTTGTGTTTTGGGCCCCTGGAAGCATGAAAATCACTTTAAACATGCTAATTTTAGCTCTAACACTGATGATCCACCTACAAATGTGAACTGCCGTTCAAAAATAAAACATTTGAAAACTGACCATTTTCCACATTTCTGAAGCATGACGTAATGGGGGGGGTGTTATCTCTTTTGTCGAAAATCAGCCATTTTTGCTCGAACATTAAATGCCTCCAAATGGTATTTAATTAACTTCCTGGGGTGAAGAAACCCTTTTTGAGAACTCAGAGTGAGTAAATTGGCCATTTTCATGCACTTTTAACCATTCCATAAATCTTGTGTTTTGGGCCCCTGGAAGCATGAAAATCACTTTAAACATGCTAATTTTAGCTCCAACACTGATGATCCACCTACAAATGTGAACTGACGTTCAAAAATAAAACATTTGAAAACGGACCATTTCCCACATTTCTGAAGCATGACGTAATGGGGGGGGTGTTATCTCTTTTGTCGAAAATCAGCCGTTTTTGCTCGAACATTAAATGCCTCCAAATGGTATTTAATTAACTTCCCGAGCCCCTGGAAGCATGAAAATCACTTTAAACATGCTAATTTTAGCTCTAACACTGATGATCCACCTACAAATGTGAACTGCCGTTCAAAAATAAAACATTTGAAAACGGACCATTTTCCACATTTCTGAAGCATGACGTAATGGGGGGGTGTTATCTCTTTTGTCGAAAATCAGCCGTTTTTGCTCGAACATTAAATGCCTCCAAATGGTATTTATTTCACTTCCCGAGCCCCTGGAAGCATGAAAATCACTTTAAACATGCTAATTTTAGCTCTAACACTGATGATCCACCTACAAATGTGAACTGACGTTCAAAAATAAAACATTTGAAAACGGACCATTTTCCACATTTCTGAAGCATGACGTAATGGGGGGGTGTTATCTCTTTTGTCGAAAATCAGCCGTTTTTGCTCGAACATTAAATGCCTCCAAATGGTATTTAATTAACTTCCCGAGCCCCTGGAAGCATGAAAATCACTTTAAACATGCTAATTTTAGCTCTAACACTGATGATCCACCTACAAATGTGAACTGACGTTCAAAAATAAAACATTTGAAAACGGACCATTTTCCACATTTCTGAAGCATGACGTAATGGGGGGGTGTTATCTCTTTTGTCGAAAATCAGCCGTTTTTGCTCGAACATTAAATGCCTCCAAATGGTATTTATTTCACTTCCCGGGCTGAAGAAACCCTTTTTGAGAACTCAGAGTGAGTAAATTGGCCATTTTCATGCACTTTTAACCATTCCATTAATCTTGTGTTTTGGGCCCCTGGAAGCATGAAAATCACTTTAAATACGCTAATTTTAGCTCTAACACTGATGATCCACCTACAAATGTGAACTGACGTTCAAAAATAAAACATTTGAAAACGGACCATTTTCCACATTTCTGAAGCATGACGTAATGGGGGGGTGTTATCTCTTTTGTCGAAAATCAGCCGTTTTTGCTCGAACATTAAATGCCTCCAAATGGTATTTATTTCACTTCCCGAGCCCCTGGAAGCATGAAAATCACTTTAAACATGCTAATTTTAGCTCTAACACTGATGATCCACCTACAAATGTGAACTGACGTTCAAAAATAAAACATTTGAAAACGGACCATTTTCCACATTTCTGAAGCATGACGTAATGGGGGGGTGTTATCTCTTTTGTCGAAAATCAGCCGTTTTTGCTCGAACATTAAATGCCTCCAAATGGTATTTAATTAACTTCCCGAGCCCCTGGAAGCATGAAAATCACTTTAAACATGCTAATTTTAGCTCTAACACTGATGATCCACCTACAAATGTGAACTGACGTTCAAAAATAAAACATTTGAAAACGGACCATTTTCCACATTTCTGAAGCATGACGTAATGGGGGGGTGTTATCTCTTTTGTCGAAAATCAGCCGTTTTTGCTCGAACATTAAATGCCTCCAAATGGTATTTATTTCACTTCCCGAGCCCCTGGAAGCATGAAAATCACTTTAAACATGCTAATTTTAGCTCTAACACTGATGATCCACCTACAAATGTGAACTGACGTTCAAAAATAAAACATTTGAAAACGGACCATTTTCCACATTTCTGAAGCATGACGTAATGGGGGGGTGTTATCTCTTTTGTCGAAAATCAGCCGTTTTTGCTCGAACATTAAATGCCTCCAAATGATATTTATTTCACTTCCCGAGCCCCTGGAAGCATGAAAATCACTTTAAACATGCTAATTTTAGCTCTAACACTGATGATCCACCTACAAATGTGAACTGACGTTCAAAAATAAAACATTTGAAAACGGACCATTTTCCACATTTCTGAAGCATGACGTAATGGGGGGGTGTTATCTCTTTTGTCGAAAATCAGCCGTTTTTGCTCGAACATTAAATGCCTCCAAATGGTATTTAATTAACTTCCCGAGCCCCTGGAAGCATGAAAATCACTTTAAACATGCTAATTTTAGCTCTAACACTGATGATCCACCTACAAATGTGAACTGACGTTCAAAAAAAAAACATTTGAAAACGGACGATTTTCCACATTTCTGAAGCATGACGTAATGGGGGGGTGTTATCTCTTTTGTCGAAAATCAGCTGTTTTTGCTCGAACATTAAATGCCTCCAAATGGTATTTAATTAACTTCCCGGGGTGAAGAAACCCTTTTTGAGAACTCAGAGTGAGTAAATTGGCCATTTTCATGCACTTTTAACCATTCCATAAATCTTGTGTTTTGGGCCCCTGGAAGCATGAAAATCACTTTAAACATGCTAATTTTAGCTCTAACACTGATGATCCACCTACAAATGTGAACTGACGTTCAAAAATAAAACATTTGAAAACGGACCATTTTCCACATTTCTGAAGCATGACGTAATGGGGGGGTGTTATCTCTTTTGTCGAAAATCAGCCGTTTTTGCTCGAACATTAAATGCCTCCAAATGGTATTTATTTCACTTCCCGAGCCCCTGGAAGCATGAAAATCACTTTAAACATGCTAATTTTAGCTCTAACACTGATGATCCACCTACAAATGTGAACTGACGTTCAAAAATAAAACATTTGAAAACGGACCATTTTCCACATTTCTGAAGCATGACGTAATGGGGGGGGTGTTATCTCTTTTGTCGAAAATCAGCCGTTTTTGCTCGAACATTAAATGCCTCCAAATGGTATTTAATTAACTTCCCGGGGTGAAGAAACCCTTTTTGAGAACTCAGAGTGAGTAAATTGGCCATTTTCATGCACTTTTAACCATTCCATTAATCTTGTGTTTTGGGCCCCTGGAAGCATGAAAATCACTTTAAACATGCTAATTTTAGCTCTAACACTGATGATCCACCTACAAATGTGAACTGACGTTCAAAAATAAAACATTTGAAAACGGACCATTTTCCACATTTCTGAAGCATGACGTAATGGGGGGGTGTTATCTCTTTTGTCGAAAATCAGCCGTTTTTGCTCGAACATTAAATGCCTCCAAATGGTATTTAATTAACTTCCCGAGCCCCTGGAAGCATGAAAATCACTTTAAACATGCTAATTTTAGCTCTAACACTGATGATCCACCTACAAATGTGAACTGACGTTCAAAAATAAAACATTTGAAAACGGACCATTTTCCACATTTCTGAAGCATGACGTAATGGGGGGGTGTTATCTCTTTTGTCGAAAATCAGCCGTTTTTGCTCGAACATTAAATGCCTCCAAATGATATTTATTTCACTTCCCGAGCCCCTGGAAGCATGAAAATCACTTTAAACATGCTAATTTTAGCTCTAACACTGATGATCCACCTACAAATGTGAACTGACGTTCAAAAATAAAACATTTGAAAACGGACCATTTTCCACATTTCTGAAGCATGACGTAATGGGGGGGTGTTATCTCTTTTGTCGAAAATCAGCCGTTTTTGCTCGAACATTAAATGCCTCCAAATGGTATTTAATTAACTTCCCGAGCCCCTGGAAGCATGAAAATCACTTTAAACATGCTAATTTTAGCTCTAACACTGATGATCCACCTACAAATGTGAACTGACGTTCAAAAAAAAAACATTTGAAAACGGACGATTTTCCACATTTCTGAAGCATGACGTAATGGGGGGGTGTTATCTCTTTTGTCGAAAATCAGCCGTTTTTGCTCGAACATTAAATGCCTCCAAATGGTATTTAATTAACTTCCCGGGGTGAAGAAACCCTTTTTGAGAACTCAGAGTGAGTAAATTGGCCATTTTCATGCACTTTTAACCATTCCATAAATCTTGTGTTTTGGGCCCCTGGAAGCATGAAAATCACTTTAAACATGCTAATTTTAGCTCTAACACTGATGATCCACCTACAAATGTGAACTGACGTTCAAAAATAAAACATTTGAAAACGGACCATTTTCCACATTTCTGAAGCATGACGTAATGGGGGGGTGTTATCTCTTTTGTCGAAAATCAGCCGTTTTTGCTCGAACATTAAATGCCTCCAAATGGTATTTATTTCACTTCCCGAGCCCCTGGAAGCATGAAAATCACTTTAAACATGCTAATTTTAGCTCTAACACTGATGATCCACCTACAAATGTGAACTGACGTTCAAAAATAAAACATTTGAAAACGGACCATTTTCCACATTTCTGAAGCATGACGTAATGGGGGGGTGTTATCTCTTTTGTCAAAAATCAGCCGTTTTTGCTCGAACATTAAATGCCTCCAAATGGTATTTAATTAACTTCCCGGGGTGAAGAAACCCTTTTTGAGAACTCAGAGTGAGTAAATTGGCCATTTTCATGCACTTTTAACCATTCCATAAATCTTGTGTTTTGGGCCCCTGGAAGCATGAAAATCACTTTAACCCCTTCCGTGCTGGGCCGATTTTCCTCGTGTGCTAGGCTTTTAAAGAATCAATGGCTTTATGACGGCCCCCAGCCGTCATCAGCACACGAGCACTGTAATGCATGACGGATGGGGGCCGTCATCAGCATGGAAGGGGTTAAACATGCTAATTTTAGCTCTAACACTGATGATCCACCTACAAATGTGAACTGACGTTCAAAAATAAAACATTTGAAAACGGACCATTTTCCACATTTCTGAAGCATGACGTAATGGGGGGGTGTTATCTCTTTTGTCGAAAATCAGCCGTTTTTGCTCGAACATTAAATGCCTCCAAATGGTATTTAATTAACTTCCCGAGCCCCTGGAAGCATGAAAATCACTTTAAACATGCTAATTTTAGCTCTAACACTGATGATCCACCTACAAATGTGAACTGACGTTCAAAAATAAAACATTTGAAAACGGACCATTTTCCACATTTCTGAAGCATGACGTAATGGGGGGGTGTTATCTCTTTTGTCGAAAATCAGCCGTTTTTGCTCGAACATTAAATGCCTCCAAATGGTATTTAATTAACTTCCCGGGGTGAAGAAACCCTTTTTGAGAACTCAGAGTGAGTAAATTGGCCATTTTCATGCACTTTTAACCATTCCATTAATCTTGTGTTTTGGGCCCCTGGAAGCATGAAAATCACTTTAAACATGCTAATTTTAGCTCTAACACTGATGATCCACCTACAAATGTGAACTGACGTTCAAAAATAAAACATTTGAAAACGGACCATTTTCCACATTTCTGAAGCATGACGTAATGGGGGGGTGTTATCTCTTTTGTCGAAAATCAGCCGTTTTTGCTCGAACATTAAATGCCTCCAAATGGTATTTAATTAACTTCCCGAGCCCCTGGAAGCATGAAAATCACTTTAAACATGCTAATTTTAGCTCTAACACTGATGATCCACCTACAAATGTGAACTGACGTTCAAAAATAAAACATTTGAAAACGGACCATTTTCCACATTTCTGAAGCATGACGTAATGGGGGGGGGTGTTATCTCTTTTGTCGAAAATCAGCCGTTTTTGCTCGAACATTAAATGCCTCCAAATGGTATTTATTTCACTTCCCGAGCCCCTGGAAGCATGAAAATCATTTTAAACATGCTAATTTTAGCTCTAACACTGATGATCCACCTACAAATGTGAACTGACGTTCAAAAATAAAACATTTGAAAATGGACCATTTTCCACATTTCTGAAGCATGACTTAATGGGGGGGTGTTATCTCTTTTGTCGAAAATCAGCCGTTTTTGCTCGAACATTAAATGCCTCCAAATGGTATTTAATTAACTTCCCGAGCCCCTGGAAGCATGAAAATCACTTTAAACATGCTAATTTTAGCTCTAACACTGATGATCCACCTACAAATGTGAACTGACGTTCAAAAATAAAACATTTGAAAACGGACCATTCTCCACATTTCTGAAGCATGACGTAATGGGGGGGTGTTATCTCTTTTGTCGAAAATCAGCCGTTTTTGCTCGAACATTAAGTGCCTCCAAATGGTATTTATTTCACTTCCCGGGGTGAAGAAACCCTTTTTGAGAACTCAGAGTGAGTAAATTGGCCATTTTCATGCACTTTTAACCATTCCATAAATCTTGTGTTTTGGGCCCCTGGAAGCATGAAAATCACTTTAAACATGCTAATTTTAGCTCTAACACTGATGATCCACCTACAAATGTGAACTGACGTTCAAAAATAAAACATTTGAAAACGGACCATTTTCCACATTTCTGAAGCATGACGTAATGGGGGGGTGTAATGGGGGGGTGTTATCTCTTTTGTCGAAAATCAGCCGTTTTTGCTCGAACATTAAATGCCTCCAAATGGTATTTAATTAACTTCCCGAGCCCCTGGAAGCATGAAAATCACTTTAAACATGCTAATTTTAGCTCTAACACTGATGATCCACCTACAAATGTGAACTGAGGTTCAAAAATAAAACATTTGAAAACGGACCATTTTCCACATTTCTGAAGCATGACGTAATGGGGGGGTGTTATCTCTTTTGTCGAAAATCAGCCGTTTTTGCTCGAAATTAAATGCCTCCATATGTAATTTAATTCACTTCCCGAGCCCCTGGAAGCATGAAAATCACTTTAAACATGCTAATTTTAGCTCTAACACTGATGATCCACCTACAAATGTGAACTGACGTTCAAAAATAAAACATTTGAAAACGGACCATTTTCCACATTTCTGAAGCATGACGTAATGGGGGGGTGTTATCTCTTTTGTCGAAAATCAGCCGTTTTTGCTCGAACATTAAATGCCTCCAAATGGTATTTAATTAACTTCCCGGGCTGAAGAAACCCTTTTTGAGAATCAGAGTGAGTAAATTGGCCATTTTCATGCACTTTTAACCATTCCATAAATCTTATGTTTTGGGCCCCTGGAAGCATGAAAATCACTTTAAACATGCTAATTTTAGCTCTAACACTGATGATCCACCTACAAATGTGAACTGACGTTCAAAAATAAAACATTTGAAAACGGACCATTTTCCACATTTCTGAAGCATGACGTAATGGGGGGGTGTTATCTCTTTTGTCGAAAATCAGCCGTTTTTGCTCGAACATTAAATGCCTCCAAATGGTATTTAATTAACTTCCCGAGCCCCTGGAAGCATGAAAATCACTTTAAACATGCTAATTTTAGCTCTAACACTGATGATCCACCTACAAATGTGAACTGACGTTCAAAAATAAAACATTTGAAAACGGACCATTTTCCACATTTCTGAAGCATGACGTAATGGGGGGTGTTATCTCTTTTGTCGAAAATCAGCCGTTTTTGCTCGAACATTAAATGCCTCCAAATGGTATTTATTTCACTTCCCGGGCTGAAGAAACCCTTTTTGAGAACTCAGAGTGAGTAAATTGGCCATTTTCATGCACTTTTAACCATTCCATTAATCTTGTGTTTTGGGCCCCTGGAAGCATGAAAATCACTTTAAACATGCTAATTTTAGCTCTAACACTGATGATCCACCTACAAATGTGAACTGACGTTCAAAAATAAAACATTTGAAAACGGACCATTTTCCACATTTCTGAAGCATGACGTAATGGGGGGGTGTTATCTCTTTTGTCGAAAATCAGCCGTTTTTGCTCGAACATTAAATGCCTCCAAATGGTATTTATTTCACTTCCCGAGCCCCTGGAAGCATGAAAATCACTTTAAACATGCTAATTTTAGCTCTAACACTGATGATCCACCTACAAATGTGAACTGACGTTCAAAAATAAAACATTTGAAAACGGACCATTTTCCACATTTCTGAAGCATGACGTAATGGGGGGGTGTTATCTCTTTTGTCGAAAATCAGCCGTTTTTGCTCGAACATTAAATGCCTCTAAATGGTATTTAATTAACTTCCCGAGCCCCTGGAAGCATGAAAATCACTTTAAACATGCTAATTTTAGCTCTAACACTGATGATCCACCTACAAATGTGAACTGACGTTCAAAAATAAAACATTTGAAAATGGACCATTTTCCACATTTCTGAAGCATGACGTAATGGGGGGGTGTTATCTCTTTTGTCGAAAATCAGCCGTTTTTGCTCGAACATTAAATGCCTCCAAATGGTATTTATTTCACTTCCCGGGGTGAAGAAACCCTTTTTGAGAACTCAGAGTGAGTAAATTGGCCATTTTCATGCACTTTTAACCATTCCATTAATCTTGTGTTTTGGGCCCCTGGAAGCATGAAAATCACTTTAAACATGCTAATTTTAGCTCTAACACTGATGAACCACCTACAAATGTGAACTGACGTTCAAAAATAAAACATTTGAAAACAGACCATTTTCCACATTTCTGAAGCATGACGTAATGGGGGGGTGTTATCTCTTTTGTCGAAAATCAGCCGTTTTTGCTCGAACATTAAATGCCTCCAAATGGTATTTAATTAACTTCCCGAGCCCCTGGAAGCATGAAAATCACTTTAAACATGCTAATTTTAGCTCTAACACTGATGATCCACCTACAAATGTGAACTGACGTTCAAAAATAAAACATTTGAAAACGGACCATTTTCCACATTTCTGAAGCATGACGTAATGGGGGGGTGTTATCTCTTTTGTCGAAAATCAGCCGTTTTTGCTCGAACATTAAATGCCTCCAAATGGTATTTAATTAACTTCCCGAGCCCCTGGAAGCATGAAAATCACTTTAAACATGCTAATTTTAGCTCTAACACTGATGATCCACCTACAAATGTGAACTGACGTTCAAAAATAAAACATTTGAAAACGGACCATTTTCCACATTTCTGAAGCATGACGTAATGGGGGGGTGTTATCTCTTTTGTCGAAAATCAGCCGTTTTTGCTCGAACATTAAATGCCTCCAAATGGTATTTAATTAACTTCCCGGGGTGAAGAAACCCTTTTTGAGAACTCAGAGTGAGTAAATTGGCCATTTTCATGCACTTTTAACCATTCCATAAATCTTGTGTTTTGGGCCCCTGGAAGCATGAAAATCACTTTAAACATGCTAATTTTAGCTCTAACACTGATGATCCACCTACAAATGTGAACTGACGTTCAAAAATAAAACATTTGAAAACGGACCATTTTCCACATTTCTGAAGCATGACGTAATGGGGGGGTGTTATCTCTTTTGTCGAAAATCAGCCGTTTTTGCTCGAACATTAAATGCCTCCAAATGGTATTTAATTAACTTCCCGAGCCCCTGGAAGCATGAAAATCACTTTAAACATGCTAATTTTAGCTCTAACACTGATGATCCACCTACAAATGTGAACTGACGTTCAAAAATAAAACATTTGAAAACGGACCATTTTCCACATTTCTGAAGCATGACGTAATGGGGGGTGTTATCTCTTTTGTCGAAAATCAGCCGTTTTTGCTCGAACATTAAATGCCTCCAAATGGTATTTATTTCACTTCCCGGGCTGAAGAAACCCTTTTTGAGAACTCAGAGTGAGTAAATTGGCCATTTTCATGCACTTTTAACCATTCCATTAATCTTGTGTTTTGGGCCCCTGGAAGCATGAAAATCACTTTAAACATGCTAATTTTAGCTCTAACACTGATGATCCACCTACAAATGTGAACTGACGTTCAAAAATAAAACATTTGAAAACGGACCATTTTCCACATTTCTGAAGCATGACGTAATGGGGGGGTGTTATCTCTTTTGTCGAAAATCAGCCGTTTTTGCTCGAACATTAAATGCCTCCAAATGGTATTTATTTCACTTCCCGAGCCCCTGGAAGCATGAAAATCAGTTTAAACATGCTAATTTTAGCTCTAACACTGATGATCCACCTACAAATGTGAACTGACGTTCAAAAATAAAACATTTGAAAACGGACCATTTTCCACATTTCTGAAGCATGACGTAATGGGGGGTGTTATCTCTTTTGTAGAAAATCAGCCGTTTTTGCTCGAACATTAAATGCCTCTAAATGGTATTTAATTAACTTCCCGAGCCCCTGGAAGCATGAAAATCACTTTAAACATGCTAATTTTAGCTCTAACACTGATGATCCACCTACAAATGTGAACTGACGTTCAAAAATAAAACATTTGAAAACGGACCATTTTCCACATTTCTGAAGCATGACGTAATGGGGGGGTGTTATCTCTTTTGTCGAAAATCAGCCGTTTTTGCTCGAACATTAAATGCCTCCAAATGGTATTTATTTCACTTCCCGGGGTGAAGAAACCCTTTTTGAGAACTCAGAGTGAGTAAATTGGCCATTTTCATGCACTTTTAACCATTCCATTAATCTTGTGTTTTGGGCCCCTGGAAGCATGAAAATCACTTTAAACATGCTAATTTTAGCTCTAACACTGATGAACCACCTACAAATGTGAACTGACGTTCAAAAATAAAACATTTGAAAACAGACCATTTTCCACATTTCTGAAGCATGACGTAATGGGGGGGTGTTATCTCTTTTGTCGAAAATCAGCCGTTTTTGCTCGAACATTAAATGCCTCCAAATGGTATTTAATTAACTTCCCGAGCCCCTGGAAGCATGAAAATCACTTTAAACATGCTAATTTTAGCTCTAACACTGATGATCCACCTACAAATGTGAACTGACGTTCAAAAATAAAACATTTGAAAACGGACCATTTTCCACATTTCTGAAGCATGACGTAATGGGGGGGTGTTATCTCTTTTGTCGAAAATCAGCCGTTTTTGCTCGAACATTAAATGCCTCCAAATGGTATTTAATTAACTTCCCGAGCCCCTGGAAGCATGAAAATCACTTTAAACATGCTAATTTTAGCTCTAACACTGATGATCCACCTACAAATGTGAACTGACGTTCAAAAATAAAACATTTGAAAACGGACCATTTTCCACATTTCTGAAGCATGACGTAATGGGGGGGTGTTATCTCTTTTGTCGAAAATCAGCCGTTTTTGCTCGAACATTAAATGCCTCCAAATGGTATTTAATTAACTTCCCGAGCCCCTGGAAGCATGAAAATCACTTTAAACATGCTAATTTTAGCTCTAACACTGATGATCCACCTACAAATGTGAACTGACGTTCAAAAATAAAACATTTGAAAACGGACCATTTTCCACATTTCTGAAGCATGACGTAATGGGGGGGTGTTATCTCTTTTGTCGAAAATCAGCCGTTTTTGCTCGAACATTAAATGCCTCCAAATGGTATTTAATTAACTTCCCGGGGTGAAGAAACCCTTTTTGAGAACTCAGAGTGAGTAAATTGGCCATTTTCATGCACTTTTAACCATTCCATAAATCTTGTGTTTTGGGCCCCTGGAAGCATGAAAATCACTTTAAACATGCTAATTTTAGCTCTAACACTGATGATCCACCTACAAATGTGAACTGACGTTCAAAAATAAAACATTTGAAAACGGACCATTTTCCACATTTCTGAAGCATGACGTAATGGGGGGGTGTTATCTCTTTTGTCGAAAATCAGCCGTTTTTGCTCGAACATTAAATGCCTCCAAATGGTATTTATTTCACTTCCCGAGCCCCTGGAAGCATGAAAATCACTTTAAACATGCTAATTTTAGCTCTAACACTGATGATCCACCTACAAATGTGAACTGACGTTCAAAAATAAAACATTTGAAAACGGACCATTTTCCACATTTCTGAAGCATGACGTAATGGGGGGTGTTATCTCTTTTGTCGAAAATCAGCCGTTTTTGCTCGAACATTAAATGCCTCCAAATGGTATTTAATTAACTTCCCGAGCCCCTGGAAGCATGAAAATCACTTTAAACATGCTAATTTTAGCTCTAACACTGATGATCCACCTACAAATGTGAACTGACGTTCAAAAATAAAACATTTGAAAACGGACCATTTTCCACATTTCTGAAGCATGACGTAATGGGGGGGTGTTATCTCTTTTGTCGAAAATCAGCCGTTTTTGCTCGAACATTAAATGCCTCCAAATGGTATTTAATTAACTTCCCGAGCCCCTGGAAGCATGAAAATCACTTTAAACATGCTAATTTTAGCTCTAACACTGATGATCCACCTACAAATGTGAACTGACGTTCAAAAATAAAACATTTGAAAACGGACCATTTTCCACATTTCTGAAGCATGACGTAATGGGGGGTGTTATCTCTTTTGTCGAAAATCAGCCGTTTTTGCTCGAACATTAAATGCCTCCAAATGGTATTTAATTAACTTCCCGGGGTGAAGAAACCCTTTTTGAGAACTCAGAGTGAGTAAATTGGCCATTTTCATGCACTTTTAACCATTCCATAAATCTTGTGTTTTGGGCCCCTGGAAGCATGAAAATCACTTTAAACATGCTAATTTTAGCTCTAACACTGATGATCCACCTACAAATGTGAACTGACGTTCAAAAATAAAACATTTGAAAACGGACCATTTTCCACATTTCTGAAGCATGACGTAATGGGGGGGTGTTATCTCTTTTGTCAAAAATCTGCCGTTTTTGCTCGAACATTAAATGCCTCCAAATGGTATTTAATTAACTTCCCGAGCCCCTGGAAGCATGAAAATCACTTTAAACATGCTAATTTTAGCTCTAACACTGATGATCCACCTACAAATGTGAACTGACGTTCAAAAATAAAACATTTGAAAACGGACCATTTTCCACATTTCTGAAGCATGACGTAATGGGGGGGTGTTATCTCTTTTGTCGAAAATCAGCCGTTTTTGCTCGAACATTAAATGCCTCCAAATGGTATTTAATTAACTTCCCGGGGTGAAGAAACCCTTTTTGAGAACTCAGAGTGAGTAAATTGGCCATTTTCATGCACTTTTAACCATTCCTTAAATCTTGTGTTTTGGGCCCCTGGAAGCATGAAAATCACTTTAAACATGCTAATTTTAGCTCTAACACTGATGATCCACCTACAAATGTGAACTGACGTTCAAAAATAAAACATTTGAAAACGGACCATTTTCAACATTTCTGAAGCATGACGTAATGGGGGGGTGTTATCTCTTTTGTCGAAAATCAGCCGTTTTTGCTCGAACATTAAATGCCTCCAAATGGTATTTAATTAACTTCCCGAGCCCCTGGAAGCATGAAAATCACTTTAAACATGCTAATTTTAGCTCTAACACTGATGATCCACCTACAAATGTGAACTGACGTTCAAAAATAAAACATTTGAAAACGGACCATTTTCCACATTTCTGAAGCATGACGTAATGGGGGGGTGTTATCTCTTTTGTCGAAAATCAGCCGTTTTTGCTCGAACATTAAATGCCTCCAAATGGTATTTAATTAACTTCCCGGGGTGAAGAAACCCTTTTTGAGAACTCAGAGTGAGTAAATTGGCCATTTTCATGCACTTTTAACCATTCCATTAATCTTGTGTTTTGGGCCCCTGGAAGCATGAAAATCACTTTAAACATGCTAATTTTAGCTCTAACACTGATGATCCACCTACAAATGTGAACTGACGTTCAAAAATAAAACATTTGAAAACGGACCATTTTCCACATTTCTGAAGCATGACGTAATGGGGGGGTGTTATCTCTTTTGTCGAAAATCAGCCGTTTTTGCTCGAACATTAAATGCCTCCAAATGGTATTTATTTCACTTCCCGGGGTGAAGAAACCCTTTTTGAGAACTCAGAGTGAGTAAATTGGCCATTTTCATGCACTTTTAACCATTCCATTAATCTTGTGTTTTGGGCCCCTGGAAGCATGAAAATCACTTTAAACATGCTAATTTTAGCTCTAACACTGATGATCCACCTACAAATGTGAACTGACGTTCAAAAATAAAACATTTGAAAACGGACCATTTTCCACATTTCTGAAGCATGACGTAATGGGGGGGTGTTATCTCTTTTGTCGAAAATCAGCCGTTTTTGCTCGAACATTAAATGCCTCCAAATGGTATTTAATTAACTTCCCGAGCCCCTGGAAGCATGAAAATCACTTTAAACATGCTAATTTTAGCTCTAACACTGATGATCCACCTACAAATGTGAACTGCCGTTCAAAAATAAAACATTTGAAAACGGACCATTTTCCACATTTCTGAAGCATGACGTAATGGGGGGGGGGTGTTATCTCTTTTGTCGAAAATCAGCCATTTTTGCTCGAACATTAAATGCCTCCAAATGGTATTTAATTAACTTCCTGGGGTGAAGAAACCCTTTTTGAGAACTCAGAGTGAGTAAATTGGCCATTTTCATGCACTTTTAACCATTCCATAAATCTTGTGTTTTGGGCCCCTGGAAGCATGAAAATCACTTTAAACATGCTAATTTTAGCTCTAACACTGATGATCCACCTACAAATGTGAACTGACGTTCAAAAATAAAACATTTGAAAACGGACCATTTTCCACATTTCTGAAGCATGACGTAATGGGGGGGTGTTATCTCTTTTGTCGAAAATCAGCCGTTTTTGCTCGAACATTAAATGCCTCCAAATGGTATTTAATTAACTTCCCGAGCCCCTGGAAGCATGAAAATCACTTTAAACATGCTAATTTTAGCTCTAACACTGATGATCCACCTACAAATGTGAACTGCCGTTCAAAAATAAAACATTTGAAAACGGACCATTTTCCACATTTCTGAAGCATGACGTAATGGGGGGGTGTTATCTCTTTTGTCGAAAATCAGCCGTTTTTGCTCGAACATTAAATGCCTCCAAATGGTATTTATTTCACTTCCCGAGCCCCTGGAAGCATGAAAATCACTTTAAACATGCTAATTTTAGCTCTAACACTGATGATCCACCTACAAATGTGAACTGACGTTCAAAAATAAAACATTTGAAAACGGACCATTTTCCACATTTCTGAAGCATGACGTAATGGGGGGGTGTTATCTCTTTTGTCGAAAATCAGCCGTTTTTGCTCGAACATTAAATGCCTCCAAATGGTATTTAATTAACTTCCCGAGCCCCTGGAAGCATGAAAATCACTTTAAACATGCTAATTTTAGCTCTAACACTGATGATCCACCTACAAATGTGAACTGACGTTCAAAAATAAAACATTTGAAAACGGACCATTTTCCACATTTCTGAAGCATGACGTAATGGGGGGGTGTTATCTCTTTTGTCGAAAATCAGCTGTTTTTGCTCGAACATTAAATGCCTCCAAATGGTATTTAATTAACTTCCCCGGGGTGAAGAAACCCTTTTTGAGAACTCAGAGTGAGTAAATTGGCCATTTTCATGCACTTTTAACCATTCCATAAATCTTGTGTTTTGGGCCCCTGGAAGCATGAAAATCACTTTAAACATGCTAATTTTAGCTCTAACACTGATGATCCACCTACAAATGTGAACTGACGTTCAAAAATAAAACATTTGAAAACGGACCATTTTCCACATTTCTGAAGCATGACGTAATGGGGGGGTGTTATCTCTTTTGTCGAAAATCAGCCGTTTTTGCTCGAACATTAAATGCCTCCAAATGGTATTTAATTAACTTCCCGAGCCCCTGGAAGCATGAAAATCACTTTAAACATGCTAATTTTAGCTCTAACACTGATGATCCACCTACAAATGTGAACTGACGTTCAAAAATAAAACATTTGAAAACGGACCATTTCCCACATTTCTGAAGCATGACGTAATGGGGGGGTGTTATCTCTTTTGTCGAAAATCAGCCGTTTTTGCTCGAACATTAAATGCCTCCAAATGGTATTTATTTCACTTCCCGGGCTGAAGAAACCTTTTTTGAGAACTCAGAGTGAGTAAATTGGCCATTTTCATGCACTTTTAACCATTCCATTAATCTTGTGTTTTGGGCCCCTGGAAGCATGAAAATCACTTTAAAAATGCTAATTTTAGCTCTAACACTGATGATCCACCTACAAATGTGAACTGACGTTCAAAAATAAAACATTTGAAAACGGACCATTTTCCACATTTCTGAAGCATGACGTAATGGGGGGGTGTTATCTCTTTTGTCGAAAATCAGCCGTTTTTGCTCAAACATTAAATGCCTCCAAATGGTATTTATTTCACTTCCCGAGCCCCTGGAAGCATGAAAATCACTTTAAACATGCTAATTTTAGCTCTAACACTGATGATCCACCTACAAATGTGAACTGACGTTCAAAAATAAAACATTTGAAAACGGACCATTTTCCACATTTCTGAAGCATGACGTAATGGGGGGGTGTTATCTCTTTTGTCGAAAATCAGCCGTTTTTGCTCGAACATTAAATGCCTCCAAATGGTATTTAATTAACTTCCCGAGCCCCTGGAAGCATGAAAATCACTTTAAACATGCTAATTTTAGCTCTAACACTGATGATCCACCTACAAATGTGAACTGACGTTCAAAAATAAAACATTTGAAAACGGACCATTTTCCACATTTCTGAAGCATGACGTAATGGGGGGGTGTTATCTCTTTTGTCGAAAATCAGCCGTTTTTGCTCGAACATTAAATGCCTCCAAATGGTATTTATTTCACTTCCCGGGGTGAAGAAACCCTTTTTGAGAACTCAGAGTGAGTAAATTGGCCATTTTCATGCACTTTTAACCATTCCATTAATCTTGTGTTTTGGGCCCCTGGAAGCATGAAAATCACTTTAAACATGCTAATTTTAGCTCTAACACTGATGAACCACCTACAAATGTGAACTGACGTTCAAAAATAAAACATTTGAAAACGGACCATTTTCCACATTTCTGAAGCATGACGTAATGGGGGGGTGTTATCTCTTTTGTCGAAAATCAGCCGTTTTTGCTCGAACATTAAATGCCTCCAAATGGTATTTAATTAACTTCCCGAGCCCCTGGAAGCATGAAAATCACTTTAAACATGCTAATTTTAGCTCTAACACTGATGATCCACCTACAAATGTGAACTGACGTTCAAAAATAAAACATTTGAAAACGGACCATTTTCCACATTTCTGAAGCATGACGTAATGGGGGGGTGTTATCTCTTTTGTCGAAAATCAGCCGTTTTTGCTCGAACATTAAATGCCTCCAAATGGTATTTAATTAACTTCCCGAGCCCCTGGAAGCATGAAAATCACTTTAAACATGCTAATTTTAGCTCTAACACTGATGATCCACCTACAAATGTGAACTGACGTTCAAAAATAAAACATTTGAAAACGGACCATTTTCCACATTTCTGAAGCATGACGTAATGGGGGGGGTGTTATCTCTTTTGTCGAAAATCAGCCGTTTTTGCTCGAACATTAAATGCCTCCAAATGGTATTTAATTAACTTCCCGGGGTGAAGAAACCCTTTTTGAGAACTCAGAGTGAGTAAATTGGCCATTTTCATGCACTTTTAACCATTCCATAAATCTTGTGTTTTGGGCCCCTGGAAGCATGAAAATCACTTTAAACATGCTAATTTTAGCTCTAACACTGATGATCCACCTACAAATGTGAACTGACGTTCAAAAATAAAACATTTGAAAACGGACCATTTTCCACATTTCTGAAGCATGACGTAATGGGGGGGTGTTATCTCTTTTGTCGAAAATCAGCCGTTTTTGCTCGAACATTAAATGCCTCCAAATGGTATTTAATTAACTTCCCGAGCCCCTGGAAGCATGAAAATCACTTTAAACATGCTAATTTTAGCTCTAACACTGATGATCCACCTACAAATGTGAACTGACGTTCAAAAATAAAACATTTGAAAACGGACCATTTTCCACATTTCTGAAGCATGACGTAATGGGGGGGTGTTATCTCTTTTGTCGAAAATCAGCTGTTTTTGCTCGAACATTAAATGCCTCCAAATGGTATTTAATTAACTTCCCCGGGGTGAAGAAACCCTTTTTGAGAACTCAGAGTGAGTAAATTGGCCATTTTCATGCACTTTTAACCATTCCATAAATCTTGTGTTTTGGGCCCCTGGAAGCATGAAAATCACTTTAAACATGCTAATTTTAGCTCTAACACTGATGATCCACCTACAAATGTGAACTGACGTTCAAAAATAAAACATTTGAAAACGGACCATTTTCCACATTTCTGAAGCATGACGTAATGGGGGGGTGTTATCTCTTTTGTCGAAAATCAGCCGTTTTTGCTCGAACATTAAATGCCTCCAAATGGTATTTAATTAACTTCCCGAGCCCCTGGAAGCATGAAAATCACTTTAAACATGCTAATTTTAGCTCTAACACTGATGATCCACCTACAAATGTGAACTGACGTTCAAAAATAAAACATTTGAAAACGGACCATTTTCCACATTTCTGAAGCATGACGTAATGGGGGGGTGTTATCTCTTTTGTCGAAAATCAGCCGTTTTTGCTCGAACATTAAATGCCTCCAAATGGTATTTATTTCACTTCCCGGGCTGAAGAAACCCTTTTTGAGAACTCAGAGTGAGTAAATTGGCCATTTTCATGCACTTTTAACCATTCCATTAATCTTGTGTTTTGGGCCCCTGGAAGCATGAAAATCACTTTAAACATGCTAATTTTAGCTCTAACACTGATGATCCACCTACAAATGTGAACTGACGTTCAAAAATAAAACATTTGAAAACGGACCATTTTCCACATTTCTGAAGCATGACGTAATGGGGGGGTGTTATCTCTTTTGTCGAAAATCAGCCGTTTTTGCTCGAACATTAAATGCCTCCAAATGGTATTTATTTCACTTCCCGAGCCCCTGGAAGCATGAAAATCACTTTAAACATGCTAATTTTAGCTCTAACACTGATGATCCACCTACAAATGTGAACTGACGTTCAAAAATAAAACATTTGAAAACGGACCATTTTCCACATTTCTGAAGCATGACGTAATGGGGGGGTGTTATCTCTTTTGTCGAAAATCAGCCGTTTTTGCTCGAACATTAAATGCCTCCAAATGGTATTTAATTAACTTCCCGAGCCCCTGGAAGCATGAAAATCACTTTAAACATGCTAATTTTAGCTCTAACACTGATGATCCACCTACAAATGTGAACTGACGTTCAAAAATAAAACATTTGAAAACGGACCATTTTCCACATTTCTGAAGCATGACGTAATGCGGGGGTGTTATCTCTTTTGTCGAAAATCAGCCGTTTTTGCTCGAACATTAAATGCCTCCAAATGGTATTTATTTCACTTCCCGGGGTGAAGAAACCCTTTTTGAGAACTCAGAGTGAGTAAATTGGCCATTTTCATGCACTTTTAACCATTCCATTAATCTTGTGTTTTGGGCCCCTGGAAGCATGAAAATCACTTTAAACATGCTAATTTTAGCTCTAACACTGATGAACCACCTACAAATGTGAACTGACGTTCAAAAATAAAACATTTGAAAACGGACCATTTTCCACATTTCTGAAGCATGACGTAATGGGGGGGTGTTATCTCTTTTGTCGAAAATCAGCCGTTTTTGCTCGAACATTAAATGCCTCCAAATGGTATTTAATTAACTTCCCGAGCCCCTGGAAGCATGAAAATCACTTTAAACATGCTAATTTTTAGCTCTAACACTGATGATCCACCTACAAATGTGAACTGACGTTCAAAAATAAAACATTTGAAAACGGACCATTTTCCACATTTCTGAAGCATGACGTAATGGGGGGGTGTTATCTCTTTTGTCGAAAATCAGCCGTTTTTGCTCGAACATTAAATGCCTCCAAATGGTATTTAATTAACTTCCCGAGCCCCTGGAAGCATGAAAATCACTTTAAACATGCTAATTTTAGCTCTAACACTGATGATCCACCTACAAATGTGAACTGACGTTCAAAAATAAAACATTTGAAAACGGACCATTTTCCACATTTCTGAAGCATGACGTAATGGGGGGGTGTTATCTCTTTTGTCGAAAATCAGCCGTTTTTGCTCGAACATTAAATGCCTCCAAATGGTATTTAATTAACTTCCCGGGGTGAAGAAACCCTTTTTGAGAACTCAGAGTGAGTAAATTGGCCATTTTCATGCACTTTTAACCATTCCATAAATCTTGTGTTTTGGGCCCCTGGAAGCATGAAAATCACTTTAAACATGCTAATTTTAGCTCTAACACTGATGATCCACCTACAAATGTGAACTGACGTTCAAAAATAAAACATTTGAAAACGGACCATTTTCCACATTTCTGAAGCATGACGTAATGGGGGGGTGTTATCTCTTTTGTCGAAAATCAGCCGTTTTTGCTCGAACATTAAATGCCTCCAAATGGTATTTATTTCACTTCCCGAGCCCCTGGAAGCATGAAAATCACTTTAAACATGCTAATTTTAGCTCTAACACTGATGATCCACCTACAAATGTGAACTGACGTTCAAAAATAAAACATTTGAAAACGGACCATTTTCCACATTTCTGAAGCATGACGTAATGGGGGGGTGTTATCTCTTTTGTCGAAAATCAGCTGTTTTTGCTCGAACATTAAATGCCTCCAAATGGTATTTAATTAACTTCCCCGGGGTGAAGAAACCCTTTTTGAGAACTCAGAGTGAGTAAATTGGCCATTTTCATGCACTTTTAACCATTCCATAAATCTTGTGTTTTGGGCCCCTGGAAGCATGAAAATCACTTTAAACATGCTAATTTTAGCTCTAACACTGATGATCCACCTACAAATGTGAACTGACGTTCAAAAATAAAACATTTGAAAACGGACCATTTTCCACATTTCTGAAGCATGACGTAATGGGGGGGTGTTATCTCTTTTGTCGAAAATCAGCCGTTTTTGCTCGAACATTAAATGCCTCCAAATGGTATTTAATTAACTTCCCGAGCCCCTGGAAGCATGAAAATCACTTTAAACATGCTAATTTTAGCTCTAACACTGATGATCCACCTACAAATGTGAACTGACGTTCAAAAATAAAACATTTGAAAACGGACCATTTTCCACATTTCTGAAGCATGACGTAATGGGGGGGTGTTATCTCTTTTGTCGAAAATCAGCCGTTTTTGCTCGAACATTAAATGCCTCCAAATGGTATTTAATTAACTTCCCGAGCCCCTGGAAGCATGAAAATCACTTTAAACATGCTAATTTTAGCTCTAACACTGATGATCCACCTACAAATGTGAACTGACGTTCAAAAATAAAACATTTGAAAACGGACCATTTTCCACATTTCTGAAGCATGACGTAATGGGGGGGTGTTATCTCTTTTGTCGAAAATCAGCCGTTTTTGCTCGAACATTAAATGCCTCCAAATGGTATTTATTTCACTTCCCGGGGTGAAGAAACCCTTTTTGAGAACTCAGAGTGAGTAAATTGGCCATTTTCATGCACTTTTAACCATTCCATTAATCTTGTGTTTTGGGCCCCTGGAAGCATGAAAATCACTTTAAACATGCTAATTTTAGCTCTAACACTGATGAACCACCTACAAATGTGAACTGACGTTCAAAAATAAAACATTTGAAAACGGACCATTTTCCACATTTCTGAAGCATGACGTAATGGGGGGGTGTTATCTCTTTTGTCGAAAATCAGCCGTTTTTGCTCGAACATTAAATGCCTCCAAATGGTATTTAATTAACTTCCCGAGCCCCTGGAAGCATGAAAATCACTTTAAACATGCTAATTTTAGCTCTAACACTGATGATCCACCTACAAATGTGAACTGACGTTCAAAAATAAAACATTTGAAAACGGACCATTTTCCACATTTCTGAAGCATGACGTAATGGGGGGGTGTTATCTCTTTTGTCGAAAATCAGCCGTTTTTGCTCGAACATTAAATGCCTCCAAATGGTATTTAATTAACTTCCCGAGCCCCTGGAAGCATGAAAATCACTTTAAACATGCTAATTTTAGCTCTAACACTGATGATCCACCTACAAATGTGAACTGACGTTCAAAAATAAAACATTTGAAAACGGACCATTTTCCACATTTCTGAAGCATGACGTAATGGGGGGGTATTATCTCTTTTGTCGAAAATCAGCCGTTTTTGCTCGAACATTAAATGCCTCCAAATGGTATTTAATTAACTTCCCGGGGTGAAGAAACCCTTTTTGAGAACTCAGAGTGAGTAAATTGGCCATTTTCATGCACTTTTAACCATTCCATAAATCTTGTGTTTTGGGCCCCTGGAAGCATGAAAATCACTTTAAACATGCTAATTTTAGCTCTAACACTGATGATCCACCTACAAATGTGAACTGACGTTCAAAAATAAAACATTTGAAAACGGACCATTTTCCACATTTCTGAAGCATGACGTAATGGGGGGGTGTTATCTCTTTTGTCGAAAATCAGCCGTTTTTGCTCGAACATTAAATGCCTCCAAATGGTATTTATTTCACTTCCCGAGCCCCTGGAAGCATGAAAATCACTTTAAACATGCTAATTTTAGCTCTAACACTGATGATCCACCTACAAATGTGAACTGACGTTCAAAAATAAAACATTTGAAAACGGACCATTTTCCACATTTCTGAAGCATGACGTAATGGGGGGGTGTTATCTCTTTTGTCGAAAATCAGCCGTTTTTGCTCGAACATTAAATGCCTCCAAATGGTATTTATTTCACTTCCCGAGCCCCTGGAAGCATGAAAATCACTTTAAACATGCTAATTTTAGCTCTAACACTGATGATCCACCTACAAATGTGAACTGACGTTCAAAAATAAAACATTTGAAAACGGACCATTTTCCACATTTCTGAAGCATGACGTAATGGGGGGGTGTTATCTCTTTTGTCGAAAATCAGCCGTTTTTGCTCGAACATTAAATGCCTCCAAATGGTATTTAATTAACTTCCCGAGCCCCTGGAAGCATGAAAATCACTTTAAACATGCTAATTTTAGCTCTAACACTGATGATCCACCTACAAATGTGAACTGACGTTCAAAAATAAAACATTTGAAAACGGACCATTTTCCACATTTCTGAAGCATGACGTAATGGGGGGGTGTTATCTCTTTTGTCGAAAATCAGCCGTTTTTGCTCGAACATTAAATGCCTCCAAATGGTATTTATTTCACTTCCCGGGGTGAAGAAACCCTTTTTGAGAACTCAGAGTGAGTAAATTGGCCATTTTCATGCACTTTTAACCATTCCATTAATCTTGTGTTTTGGGCCCCTGGAAGCATGAAAATCACTTTAAACATGCTAATTTTAGCTCTAACACTGATGAACCACCTACAAATGTGAACTGACGTTCAAAAATAAAACATTTGAAAACGGACCATTTTCCACATTTCTGAAGCATGACGTAATGGGGGGGTGTTATCTCTTTTGTCGAAAATCAGCCGTTTTTGCTCGAACATTAAATGCCTCCAAATGGTATTTAATTAACTTCCCGAGCCCCTGGAAGCATGAAAATCACTTTAAACATGCTAATTTTAGCTCTAACACTGATGATCCACCTACAAATGTGAACTGACGTTCAAAAATAAAACATTTGAAAACGGACATTTTCCACATTTCTGAAGCATGACGTAATGGGGGGGTGTTATCTCTTTTGTCGAAAATCAGCCGTTTTTGCTCGAACATTAAATGCCTCCAAATGGTATTTAATTAACTTCCCGAGCCCCTGGAAGCATGAAAATCACTTTAAACATGCTAATTTTAGCTCTAACACTGATGATCCACCTACAAATGTGAACTGACGTTCAAAAATAAAACATTTGAAAACGGACCATTTTCCACATTTCTGAAGCATGACGTAATGGGGGGGTGTTATCTCTTTTGTCGAAAATCAGCCGTTTTTGCTCGAACATTAAATGCCTCCAAATGGTATTTAATTAACTTCCCGGGGTGAAGAAACCCTTTTTGAGAACTCAGAGTGAGTAAATTGGCCATTTTCATGCACTTTTAACCATTCCATAAATCTTGTGTTTTGGGCCCCTGGAAGCATGAAAATCACTTTAAACATGCTAATTTTAGCTCTAACACTGATGATCCACCTACAAATGTGAACTGACGTTCAAAAATAAAACATTTGAAAACGGACCATTTTCCACATTTCTGAAGCATGACGTAATGGGGGGGTGTTATCTCTTTTGTCGAAAATCAGCCGTTTTTGCTCGAACATTAAATGCCTCCAAATGGTATTTATTTCACTTCCCGAGCCCCTGGAAGCATGAAAATCACTTTAAACATGCTAATTTTAGCTCTAACACTGATGATCCACCTACAAATGTGAACTGACGTTCAAAAATAAAACATTTGAAAACGGACCATTTTCCACATTTCTGAAGCATGACGTAATGGGGGGGTGTTATCTCTTTTGTCGAAAATCAGCCGTTTTTGCTCGAACATTAAATGCCTCCAAATGGTATTTATTTCACTTCCCGAGCCCCTGGAAGCATGAAAATCACTTTAAACATGCTAATTTTAGCTCTAACACTGATGATCCACCTACAAATGTGAACTGACGTTCAAAAATAAAACATTTGAAAACGGACCATTTTCCACATTTCTGAAGCATGACGTAATGGGGGGGTGTTATCTCTTTTGTCGAAAATCAGCCGTTTTTGCTCGAACATTAAATGCCTCCAAATGGTATTTAATTAACTTCCCGAGCCCCTGGAAGCATGAAAATCACTTTAAACATGCTAATTTTAGCTCTAACACTGATGATCCACCTACAAATGTGAACTGACGTTCAAAAAAAAAACATTTGAAAACGGACGATTTTCCACATTTCTGAAGCATGACGGAATGGGGGGGGTGTTATCTCTTTTGTCGAAAATCAGCCGTTTTTGCTCGAACATTAAATGCCTCCAAATGGTATTTAATTAACTTCCCGGGGTGAAGAAACCCTTTTTGAGAACTCAGAGTGAGTAAATTGGCCATTTTCATGCACTTTTAACCATTCCATAAATCTTGTGTTTTGGGCCCCTGGAAGCATGAAAATCACTTTAAACATGCTAATTTTAGCTCTAACACTGATGATCCACCTACAAATGTGAACTGACGTTCAAAAATAAAACATTTGAAAACGGACCATTTTCCACATTTCTGAAGCATGACGTAATGGGGGGGTGTTATCTCTTTTGTCGAAAATCAGCCGTTTTTGCTCGAACATTAAATGCCTCCAAATGGTATTTATTTCACTTCCCGAGCCCCTGGAAGCATGAAAATCACTTTAAACATGCTAATTTTAGCTCTAACACTGATGATCCACCTACAAATGTGAACTGACGTTCAAAAATAAAACATTTGAAAACGGACCATTTTCCACATTTCTGAAGCATGACGTAATGGGGGGGTGTTATCTCTTTTGTCGAAAATCAGCCGTTTTTGCTCGAACATTAAATGCCTCCAAATGGTATTTAATTAACTTCCCGGGGTGAAGAAACCCTTTTTGAGAACTCAGAGTGAGTAAATTGGCCATTTTCATGCACTTTTAACCATTCCATAAATCTTGTGTTTTGGGCCCCTGGAAGCATGAAAATCACTTTAAACATGCTAATTTTAGCTCTAACACTGATGATCCACCTACAAATGTGAACTGACGTTCAAAAATAAAACATTTGAAAACGGACCATTTTCCACATTTCTGAAGCATGACGTAATGGGGGGGTGTTATCTCTTTTGTCGAAAATCAGCCGTTTTTGCTCGAACATTAAATGCCTCCAAATGGTATTTAATTAACTTCCCGAGCCCCTGGAAGCATGAAAATCACTTTAAACATGCTAATTTTAGCTCTAACACTGATGATCCACCTACAAATGTGAACTGACGTTCAAAAATAAAACATTTGAAAACGGACCATTTTCCACATTTCTGAAGCATGACGTAATGGGGGGGTGTTATCTCTTTTGTCGAAAATCAGCCGTTTTTGCTCGAACATTAAATGCCTCCAAATGGTATTTAATTAACTTCCCGGGGTGAAGAAACCCTTTTTGAGAACTCAGAGTGAGTAAATTGGCCATTTTCATGCACTTTTAACCATTCCATTAATCTTGTGTTTTGGGCCCCTGGAAGCATGAAAATCACTTTAAACATGCTAATTTTAGCTCTAACACTGATGATCCACCTACAAATGTGAACTGACGTTCAAAAATAAAACATTTGAAAACGGACCATTTTCCACATTTCTGAAGCATGACGTAATGGGGGGTGTTATCTCTTTTGTCGAAAATCAGCCGTTTTTGCTCGAACATTAAATGCCTCCAAATGGTATTTAATTAACTTCCCGAGCCCCTGGAAGCATGAAAATCACTTTAAACATGCTAATTTTAGCTCTAACACTGATGATCCACCTACAAATGTGAACTGACGTTCAAAAATAAAACATTTGAAAACGGACCATTTTCCACATTTCTGAAGCATGATGTAATGGGGGGGTGTTATCTCTTTTGTCGAAAATCAGCCGTTTTTGCTCGAACATTAAATGCCTCCAAATGGTATTTATTTCACTTCCCGAGCCCCTGGAAGCATGAAAATCATTTTAAACATGCTAATTTTAGATCTAACACTGATGATCCACCTACAAATGTGAACTAACGTTCAAAAATAAAACATTTGAAAATGGACCATTTTCCACATTTCTGAAGCATGACGTAATGGGGGGGTGTTATCTCTTTTGTCGAAAATCAGCCATTTTTGCTCGAACATTAAATGCCTCCAAATGGTATTTAATTAACTTCCCGAGCCCCTGGAAGCATGAAAATCACTTTAAACATGCTAATTTTAGCTCTAACACTGATGATCCACCTACAAATGTGAACTGACGTTCAAAAATAAAACATTTGAAAACGGACCATTCTCCACATTTCTGAAGCATGACGTAATGGGGGGGTGTTATCTCTTTTGTCGAAAATCAGCCGTTTTTGCTCGAACATTAAATGCCTCCAAATGGTATTTATTTCACTTCCCGGGGTGAAGAAACCCTTTTTGAGAACTCAGAGTGAGTAAATTGGCCATTTTCATGCACTTTTAACCATTCCATAAATCTTGTGTTTTGGGCCCCTGGAAGCATGAAAATCACTTTAAACATGCTCATTTTAGCTCTAACACTGATGATCCACCTACAAATGTGAACTGACGTTCAAAAATAAAACATTTGAAAACGGACCATTTTCCACATTTCTGAAGCATGACGTAATGGGGGGGTGTTATCTCTTTTGTCGAAAATCAGCCGTTTTTGCTCGAACATTAAATGCCTCCAAATGGTATTTAATTAACTTCCCGAGCCCCTGGAAGCATGAAAATCACTTTAAACATGCTAATTTTAGCTCTAACACTGATGATCCACCTACAAATGTGAACTGACGTTCAAAAATAAAACATTTGAAAACGGACCATTTTCCACATTTCTGAAGCATGACGTAATGGGGGGGGTGTTATCTCTTTTGTCGAAAATCAGCCGTTTTTGCTCGAACATTAAATGCCTCCAAATGGTATTTAATTAACTTCCCGAGCCCCTGGAAGCATGAAAATCACTTTAAACATGCTAATTGTAGCTCTAACACTGATGATCCACCTACAAATGTGAACTGACGTTCAAAAATAAAACATTTGAAAACGGACCATTTTCCACATTTCTGAAGCATGACGTAATGGGGGGGTGTTATCTCTTTTGTCGAAAATCAGCCGTTTTTGCTCGAACATTAAATGCCTCCAAATGGTATTTAATTAACTTCCCGAGCCCCTGGAAGCATGAAAATCACTTTAAACATGCTAATTTTAGCTCTAACACTGATGATCCACCTACAAATGTGAACTGACGTTCAAAAATAAAACATTTGAAAACGGACCATTTTCCACATTTCTGAAGCATGACGTAATGGGGGGGTGTTATCTCTTTTGTCGAAAATCAGCTGTTTTTGCTCGAACATTAAATGCCTCCAAATGGTATTTAATTAACTTCCCCGGGGTGAAGAAACCCTTTTTGAGAACTCAGAGTGAGTAAATTGGCCATTTTCATGCACTTTTAACCATTCCATAAATCTTGTGTTTTGGGCCCCTGGAAGCATGAAAATCACTTTAAACATGCTAATTTTAGCTCTAACACTGATGATCCACCTACAAATGTGAACTGACGTTCAAAAATAAAACATTTGAAAACGGACCATTTTCCACATTTCTGAAGCATGACGTAATGGGGGGGTGTTATCTCTTTTGTCGAAAATCAGCCGTTTTTGCTCGAACATTAAATGCCTCCAAATGGTATTTAATTAACTTCCCGAGCCCCTGGAAGCATGAAAATCACTTTAAACATGCTAATTTTAGCTCTAACACTGATGATCCACCTACAAATGTGAACTGACGTTCAAAAATAAAACATTTGAAAACGGACCATTTTCCACATTTCTGAAGCATGACGTAATGGGGGGGTGTTATCTCTTTTGTCGAAAATCAGCCGTTTTTGCTCGAACATTAAATGCCTCCAAATGGTATTTATTTCACTTCCCGGGCTGAAGAAACCCTTTTTGAGAACTCAGAGTGAGTAAATTGGCCATTTTCATGCACTTTTAACCATTCCATTAATCTTGTGTTTTGGGCCCCTGGAAGCATGAAAATCACTTTAAACATGCTAATTTTAGCTCTAACACTGATGATCCACCTACAAATGTGAACTGACGTTCAAAAATAAAACATTTGAAAACGGACCATTTTCCACATTTCTGAAGCATGACGTAATGGGGGGGTGTTATCTCTTTTGTCGAAAATCAGCCGTTTTTGCTCGAACATTAAATGCCTCCAAATGGTATTTATTTCACTTCCCGAGCCCCTGGAAGCATGAAAATCACTTTAAACATGCTAATTTTAGCTCTAACACTGATGATCCACCTACAAATGTGAACTGACGTTCAAAAATAAAACATTTGAAAACGGACCATTTTCCACATTTCTGAAGCATGACGTAATGGGGGGGTGTTATCTCTTTTGTCGAAAATCAGCCGTTTTTGCTCGAACATTAAATGCCTCCAAATGGTATTTAATTAACTTCCCGAGCCCCTGGAAGCATGAAAATCACTTTAAACATGCTAATTTTAGCTCTAACACTGATGATCCACCTACAAATGTGAACTGACGTTCAAAAATAAAACATTTGAAAACGGACCATTTTCCACATTTCTGAAGCATGACGTAATGGGGGGGTGTTATCTCTTTTGTCGAAAATCAGCCGTTTTTGCTCGAACATTAAATGCCTCCAAATGGTATTTATTTCACTTCCCGGGGTGAAGAAACCCTTTTTGAGAACTCAGAGTGAGTAAATTGGCCATTTTCATGCACTTTTAACCATTCCATTAATCTTGTGTTTTGGGCCCCTGGAAGCATGAAAATCACTTTAAACATGCTAATTTTAGCTCTAACACTGATGAACCACCTACAAATGTGAACTGACGTTCAAAAATAAAACATTTGAAAACGGACCATTTTCCACATTTCTGAAGCATGACGTAATGGGGGGGTGTTATCTCTTTTGTCGAAAATCAGCCGTTTTTGCTCGAACATTAAATGCCTCCAAATGGTATTTAATTAACTTCCCGAGCCCCTGGAAGCATGAAAATCACTTTAAACATGCTAATTTTAGCTCTAACACTGATGATCCACCTACAAATGTGAACTGACGTTCAAAAATAAAACATTTGAAAACGGACCATTTTCCACATTTCTGAAGCATGATGTAATGGGGGGGTGTTATCTCTTTTGTCGAAAATCAGCCGTTTTTGCTCGAACATTAAATGCCTCCAAATGGTATTTAATTAACTTCCCGAGCCCCTGGAAGCATGAAAATCACTTTAAACATGCTAATTTTAGCTCTAACACTGATGATCCACCTACAAATGTGAACTGACGTTCAAAAATAAAACATTTGAAAACGGACCATTTTCCACATTTCTGAAGCATGACGTAATGGGGGGGTGTTATCTCTTTTGTCGAAAATCAGCCGTTTTTGCTCGAACATTAAATGCCTCCAAATGGTATTTAATTAACTTCCCGGGGTGAAGAAACCCTTTTTGAGAACTCAGAGTGAGTAAATTGGCCATTTTCATGCACTTTTAACCATTCCATAAATCTTGTGTTTTGGGCCCCTGGAAGCATGAAAATCACTTTAAACATGCTAATTTTAGCTCTAACACTGATGATCCACCTACAAATGTGAACTGACGTTCAAAAATAAAACATTTGAAAACGGACCATTTTCCACATTTCTGAAGCATGACGTAATGGGGGGGTGTTATCTCTTTTGTCGAAAATCAGCCGTTTTTGCTCGAACATTAAATGCCTCCAAATGGTATTTATTTCACTTCCCGAGCCCCTGGAAGCATGAAAATCACTTTAAACATGCTAATTTTAGCTCTAACACTGATGATCCACCTACAAATGTGAACTGACGTTCAAAAATAAAACATTTGAAAACGGACCATTTTCCACATTTCTGAAGCATGACGTAATGGGGGGGTGTTATCTCTTTTGTCGAAAATCAGCCGTTTTTGCTCGAACATTAAATGCCTCCAAATGGTATTTATTTCACTTCCCGAGCCCCTGGAAGCATGAAAATCACTTTAAACATGCTAATTTTAGCTCTAACACTGATGATCCACCTACAAATGTGAACTGACGTTCAAAAATAAAACATTTGAAAACGGACCATTTTCCACATTTCTGAAGCATGACGTAATGGGGGGGTGTTATCTCTTTTGTCGAAAATCAGCCGTTTTTGCTCGAACATTAAATGCCTCCAAATGGTATTTAATTAACTTCCCGAGCCCCTGGAAGCATGAAAATCACTTTAAACATGCTAATTTTAGCTCTAACACTGATGATCCACCTACAAATGTGAACTGACGTTCAAAAATAAAACATTTGAAAACGGACCATTTTCCACATTTCTGAAGCATGACGTAATGGGGGGGGTGTTATCTCTTTTGTCGAAAATCAGCCGTTTTTGCTCGAACATTAAATGCCTCCAAATGGTATTTAATTAACTTCCCGGGGTGAAGAAACCCTTTTTGAGAACTCAGAGTGAGTAAATTGGCCATTTTCATGCACTTTTAACCATTCCATAAATCTTGTGTTTTGGGCCCCTGGAAGCATGAAAATCACTTTAAACATGCTAATTTTAGCTCTAACACTGATGATCCACCTACAAATGTGAACTGACGTTCAAAAATAAAACATTTGAAAACGGACCATTTTCCACATTTCTGAAGCATGACGTAATGGGGGGGTGTTATCTCTTTTGTCGAAAATCAGCCGTTTTTGCTCGAACATTAAATGCCTCCAAATGGTATTTAATTAACTTCCCGAGCCCCTGGAAGCATGAAAATCACTTTAAACATGCTAATTTTAGCTCTAACACTGATGATCCACCTACAAATGTGAACTGACGTTCAAAAATAAAACATTTGAAAACGGACCATTTTCCACATTTCTGAAGCATGACGTAATGGGGGGGTGTTATCTCTTTTGTCGAAAATCAGCTGTTTTTGCTCGAACATTAAATGCCTCCAAATGGTATTTAATTAACTTCCCCGGGGTGAAGAAACCCTTTTTGAGAACTCAGAGTGAGTAAATTGGCCATTTTCATGCACTTTTAACCATTCCATAAATCTTGTGTTTTGGGCCCCTGGAAGCATGAAAATCACTTTAAACATGCTAATTTTAGCTCTAACACTGATGATCCACCTACAAATGTGAACTGACGTTCAAAAATAAAACATTTGAAAACGGACCATTTTCCACATTTCTGAAGCATGACGTAATGGGGGGGTGTTATCTCTTTTGTCGAAAATCAGCCGTTTTTGCTCGAACATTAAATGCCTCCAAATGGTATTTAATTAACTTCCCGAGCCCCTGGAAGCATGAAAATCACTTTAAACATGCTAATTTTAGCTCTAACACTGATGATCCACCTACAAATGTGAACTGACGTTCAAAAATAAAACATTTGAAAACGGACCATTTTCCACATTTCTGAAGCATGACGTAATGGGGGGGTGTTATCTCTTTTGTCGAAAATCAGCCGTTTTTGCTCGAACATTAAATGCCTCCAAATGGTATTTATTTCACTTCCCGGGCTGAAGAAACCCTTTTTGAGAACTCAGAGTGAGTAAATTGGCCATTTTCATGCACTTTTAACCATTCCATTAATCTTGTGTTTTGGGCCCCTGGAAGCATGAAAATCACTTTAAACATGCTAATTTTAGCTCTAACACTGATGATCCACCTACAAATGTGAACTGACGTTCAAAAATAAAACATTTGAAAACGGACCATTTTCCACATTTCTGAAGCATGACGTAATGGGGGGGTGTTATCTCTTTTGTCGAAAATCAGCCGTTTTTGCTCGAACATTAAATGCCTCCAAATGGTATTTATTTCACTTCCCGAGCCCCTGGAAGCATGAAAATCACTTTAAACATGCTAATTTTAGCTCTAACACTGATGATCCACCTACAAATGTGAACTGACGTTCAAAAATAAAACATTTGAAAACGGACCATTTTCCACATTTCTGAAGCATGACGTAATGGGGGGGTGTTATCTCTTTTGTCGAAAATCAGCCGTTTTTGCTCGAACATTAAATGCCTCCAAATGGTATTTAATTAACTTCCCGAGCCCCTGGAAGCATGAAAATCACTTTAAACATGCTAATTTTAGCTCTAACACTGATGATCCACCTACAAATGTGAACTGACGTTCAAAAATAAAACATTTGAAAACGGACCATTTTCCACATTTCTGAAGCATGACGTAATGGGGGGGTGTTATCTCTTTTGTCGAAAATCAGCCGTTTTTGCTCGAACATTAAATGCCTCCAAATGGTATTTATTTCACTTCCCGAGCCCCTGGAAGCATGAAAATCACTTTAAACATGCTAATTTTAGCTCTAACACTGATGATCCACCTACAAATGTGAACTGACGTTCAAAAATAAAACATTTGAAAACGGACCATTTTCCACATTTCTGAAGCATGACGTAATGGGGGGGTGTTATCTCTTTTGTCGAAAATCAGCCGTTTTTGCTCGAACATTAAATGTCTCCAAATGGTATTTAATTAACTTCCCGGGGTGAAGAAACCCTTTTTGAGAACTCAGAGTGAGTAAATTGGCCATTTTCATGCACTTTTAACCATTCCCTAAATCTTGTGTTTTGGGCCCCTGGAAGCATGAAAATCACTTTAAACATGCTAATTTTAGCTCTAACACTGATGATCCACCTACAAATGTGAACTGACGTTCAAAAATAAAACATTTGAAAACGGACCATTTTCCACATTTCTGAAGCATGACGTAATGGGGGGGTGTTATCTCTTTTGTCGAAAATCAGCCGTTTTTGCTCGAACATTAAATGCCTCCAAATGGTATTTAATTAACTTCCCGAGCCCCTGGAAGCATGAAAATCACTTTAAACATGCTAATTTTAGCTCTAACACTGATGATCCACCTACAAATGTGAACTGACGTTCAAAAATAAAACATTTGAAAACGGACCATTTTCCACATTTCTGAAGCATGATGTAATGGGGGGGTGTTATCTCTTTTGTCGAAAATCAGCCGTTTTTGCTCGAACATTAAATGCCTCCAAATGGTATTTAATTAACTTCCCGAGCCCCTGGAAGCATGAAAATCACTTTAAACATGCTAATTTTAGCTCTAACACTGATGATCCACCTACAAATGTGAACTGACGTTCAAAAATAAAACATTTGAAAACGGACCATTTTCCACATTTCTGAAGCATGACGTAATGGGGGGGTGTTATCTCTTTTGTCGAAAATCAGCCGTTTTTGCTCGAACATTAAATGCCTCCAAATGGTATTTAATTAACTTCCCGGGGTGAAGAAACCCTTTTTGAGAACTCAGAGTGAGTAAATTGGCCATTTTCATGCACTTTTAACCATTCCATAAATCTTGTGTTTTGGGCCCCTGGAAGCATGAAAATCACTTTAAACATGCTAATTTTAGCTCTAACACTGATGATCCACCTACAAATGTGAACTGACGTTCAAAAATAAAACATTTGAAAACGGACCATTTTCCACATTTCTGAAGCATGACGTAATGGGGGGGTGTTATCTCTTTTGTCGAAAATCAGCCGTTTTTGCTCGAACATTAAATGCCTCCAAATGGTATTTATTTCACTTCCCGAGCCCCTGGAAGCATGAAAATCACTTTAAACATGCTAATTTTAGCTCTAACACTGATGATCCACCTACAAATGTGAACTGACGTTCAAAAATAAAACATTTGAAAACGGACCATTTTCCACATTTCTGAAGCATGACGTAATGGGGGGGTGTTATCTCTTTTGTCGAAAATCAGCCGTTTTTGCTCGAACATTAAATGCCTCCAAATGGTATTTATTTCACTTCCCGAGCCCCTGGAAGCATGAAAATCACTTTAAACATGCTAATTTTAGCTCTAACACTGATGATCCACCTACAAATGTGAACTGACGTTCAAAAATAAAACATTTGAAAACGGACCATTTTCCACATTTCTGAAGCATGACGTAATGGGGGGGTGTTATCTCTTTTGTCGAAAATCAGCCGTTTTTGCTCGAACATTAAATGCCTCCAAATGGTATTTAATTAACTTCCCGAGCCCCTGGAAGCATGAAAATCACTTTAAACATGCTAATTTTAGCTCTAACACTGATGATCCACCTACAAATGTGAACTGACGTTCAAAAATAAAACATTTGAAAACGGACCATTTTCCACATTTCTGAAGCATGACGTAATGGGGGGGGTGGTATCTCTTTTGTCGAAAATCAGCCGTTTTTGCTCGAACATTAAATGCCTCCAAATGGTATTTAATTAACTTCCCGGGGTGAAGAAACCCTTTTTGAGAACTCAGAGTGAGTAAATTGGCCATTTTCATGCACTTTTAACCATTCCATAAATCTTGTGTTTTGGGCCCCTGGAAGCATGAAAATCACTTTAAACATGCTAATTTTAGCTCTAACACTGATGATCCACCTACAAATGTGAACTGACGTTCAAAAATAAAACATTTGAAAACGGACCATTTTCCACATTTCTGAAGCATGACGTAATGGGGGGGTGTTATCTCTTTTGTCGAAAATCAGCCGTTTTTGCTCGAACATTAAATGCCTCCAAATGGTATTTAATTAACTTCCCGAGCCCCTGGAAGCATGAAAATCACTTTAAACATGCTAATTTTAGCTCTAACACTGATGATCCACCTACAAATGTGAACTGACGTTCAAAAATAAAACATTTGAAAACGGACCATTTTCCACATTTCTGAAGCATGACGTAATGGGGGGGTGTTATCTCTTTTGTCGAAAATCAGCTGTTTTTGCTCGAACATTAAATGCCTCCAAATGGTATTTAATTAACTTCCCCGGGGTGAAGAAACCCTTTTTGAGAACTCAGAGTGAGTAAATTGGCCATTTTCATGCACTTTTAACCATTCCATAAATCTTGTGTTTTGGGCCCCTGGAAGCATGAAAATCACTTTAAACATGCTAATTTTAGCTCTAACACTGATGATCCACCTACAAATGTGAACTGACGTTCAAAAATAAAACATTTGAAAACGGACCATTTTCCACATTTCTGAAGCATGACGTAATGGGGGGGTGTTATCTCTTTTGTCGAAAATCAGCCGTTTTTGCTCGAACATTAAATGCCTCCAAATGGTATTTAATTAACTTCCCGAGCCCCTGGAAGCATGAAAATCACTTTAAACATGCTAATTTTAGCTCTAACACTGATGATCCACCTACAAATGTGAACTGACGTTCAAAAATAAAACATTTGAAAACGGACCATTTTCCACATTTCTGAAGCATGACGTAATGGGGGGGTGTTATCTCTTTTGTCGAAAATCAGCCGTTTTTGCTCGAACATTAAATGCCTCCAAATGGTATTTATTTCACTTCCCGGGCTGAAGAAACCCTTTTTGAGAACTCAGAGTGAGTAAATTGGCCATTTTCATGCACTTTTAACCATTCCATTAATCTTGTGTTTTGGGCCCCTGGAAGCATGAAAATCACTTTAAACATGCTAATTTTAGCTCTAACACTGATGATCCACCTACAAATGTGAACTGACGTTCAAAAATAAAACATTTGAAAACGGACCATTTTCCACATTTCTGAAGCATGACGTAATGGGGGGGTGTTATCTCTTTTGTCGAAAATCAGCTGTTTTTGCTCGAACATTAAATGCCTCCAAATGGTATTTATTTCACTTCCCGAGCCCCTGGAAGCATGAAAATCACTTTAAACATGCTAATTTTAGCTCTAACACTGATGATCCACCTACAAATGTGAACTGACGTTCAAAAATAAAACATTTGAAAACGGACCATTTTCCACATTTCTGAAGCATGACGTAATGGGGGGGTGTTATCTCTTTTGTCGAAAATCAGCCGTTTTTGCTCGAACATTAAATGCCTCCAAATGGTATTTAATTAACTTCCCGAGCCCCTGGAAGCATGAAAATCACTTTAAACATGCTAATTTTAGCTCTAACACTGATGATCCACCTACAAATGTGAACTGACGTTCAAAAATAAAACATTTGAAAACGGACTATTTTCCACATTTCTGAAGCATGACGTAATGGGGGGGTGTTATCTCTTTTGTCGAAAATCAGCCGTTTTTGCTCGAACATTAAATGCCTCCAAATGGTATTTATTTCACTTCCCGGGGTGAAGAAACCCTTTTTGAGAACTCAGAGTGAGTAAATTGGCCATTTTCATGCACTTTTAACCATTCCATTAATCTTGTGTTTTGGGCCCCTGGAAGCATGAAAATCACTTTAAACATGCTAATTTTAGCTCTAACACTGATGAACCACCTACAAATGTGAACTGACGTTCAAAAATAAAACATTTGAAAACGGACCATTTTCCACATTTCTGAAGCATGACGTAATGGGGGGGTGTTATCTCTTTTGTCGAAAATCAGCCGTTTTTGCTCGAACATTAAATGCCTCCAAATGGTATTTAATTAACTTCCCGAGCCCCTGGAAGCATGAAAATCACTTTAAACATGCTAATTTTAGCTCTAACACTGATGATCCACCTACAAATGTGAACTGACGTTCAAAAATAAAACATTTGAAAACGGACCATTTTCCACATTTCTGAAGCATGACGTAATGGGGGGGTGTTATCTCTTTTGTCGAAAATCAGCCGTTTTTGCTCGAACATTAAATGCCTCCAAATGGTATTTAATTAACTTCCCGAGCCCCTGGAAGCATGAAAATCACTTTAAACATGCTAATTTTAGCTCTAACACTGATGATCCACCTACAAATGTGAACTGACGTTCAAAAATAAAACATTTGAAAACGGACCATTTTCCACATTTCTGAAGCATGACGTAATGGGGGGGTGTTATCTCTTTTGTCGAAAATCAGCCGTTTTTGCTCGAACATTAAATGCCTCCAAATGGTATTTATTTCACTTCCCGAGCCCCTGGAAGCATGAAAATCACTTTAAACATGCTAATTTTAGCTCTAACACTGATGATCCACCTACAAATGTGAACTGACGTTCAAAAATAAAACATTTGAAAACGGACCATTTTCCACATTTCTGAAGCATGACATAATGGGGGGGTGTTATCTCTTTTGTCGAAAATCAGCCGTTTTTGCTCGAACATTAAATGCCTCCAAATGGTATTTATTTCACTTCCCGAGCCCCTGGAAGCATGAAAATCACTTTAAACATGCTAATTTTAGCTCTAACACTGATGATCCACCTACAAATGTGAACTGACGTTCAAAAATAAAACATTTGAAAACGGACCATTTTCCACATTTCTGAAGCATGACGTAATGGGGGGGTGTTATCTCTTTTGTCGAAAATCAGCCGTTTTTGCTCGAACATTAAATGCCTCCAAATGGTATTTAATTAACTTCCCGAGCCCCTGGAAGCATGAAAATCACTTTAAACATGCTAATTTTAGCTCTAACACTGATGATCCACCTACAAATGTGAACTGACGTTCAAAAAAAAAACATTTGAAAACGGACGATTTTCCACATTTCTGAAGCATGACGGAATGGGGGGGGTGTTATCTCTTTTGTCGAAAATCAGCCGTTTTTGCTCGAACATTAAATGCCTCCAAATGGTATTTAATTAACTTCCCGGGGTGAAGAAACCCTTTTTGAGAACTCAGAGTGAGTAAATTGGCCATTTTCATGCACTTTTAACCATTCCATAAATCTTGTGTTTTGGGCCCCTGGAAGCATGAAAATCACTTTAAACATGCTAATTTTAGCTCTAACACTGATGATCCACCTACAAATGTGAACTGACGTTCAAAAATAAAACATTTGAAAACGGACCATTTTCCACATTTCTGAAGCATGACGTAATGGGGGGGTGTTATCTCTTTTGTCGAAAATCAGCCGTTTTTGCTCGAACATTAAATGCCTCCAAATGGTATTTATTTCACTTCCCGAGCCCCTGGAAGCATGAAAATCACTTTAAACATGCTAATTTTAGCTCTAACACTGATGATCCACCTACAAATGTGAACTGACGTTCAAAAATAAAACATTTGAAAACGGACCATTTTCCACATTTCTGAAGCATGACGTAATGGGGGGGTGTTATCTCTTTTGTCGAAAATCAGCCGTTTTTGCTCGAACATTAAATGCCTCCAAATGGTATTTAATTAACTTCCCGGGGTGAAGAAACGCTTTTTGAGAACTCAGAGTGAGTAAATTGGCCATTTTCATGCACTTTTAACCATTCCATAAATCTTGTGTTTTGGGCCCCTGGAAGCATGAAAATCACTTTAAACATGCTAATTTTAGCTCTAACACTGATGATCCACCTACAAATGTGAACTGACGTTCAAAAATAAAACATTTGAAAACGGACCATTTTCCACATTTCTGAAGCATGACGTAATGGGGGGGTGTTATCTCTTTTGTCGAAAATCAGCCGTTTTTGCTCGAACATTAAATGCCTCCAAATGGTATTTAATTAACTTCCCGAGCCCCTGGAAGCATGAAAATCACTTTAAACATGCTAATTTTAGCTCTAACACTGATGATCCACCTACAAATGTGAACTGACGTTCAAAAATAAAACATTTGAAAACGGACCATTTTCCACATTTCTGAAGCATGACGTAATGGGGGGGTGTTATCTCTTTTGTCGAAAATCAGCCGTTTTTGCTCGAACATTAAATGCCTCCAAATGGTATTTAATTAACTTCCCGGGGTGAAGAAACCCTTTTTGAGAACTCAAAGTGAGTAAATTGGCCATTTTCATGCACTTTTAACCATTCCATTAATCTTGTGTTTTGGGCCCCTGGAAGCATGAAAATCACTTTAAACATGCTAATTTTAGCTCTAACACTGATGATCCACCTACAAATGTGAACTGACGTTCAAAAATAAAACATTTGAAAACGGACCATTTTCCACATTTCTGAAGCATGACGTAATGGGGGGTGTTATCTCTTTTGTCGAAAATCAGCCGTTTTTGCTCGAACATTAAATGCCTCCAAATGGTATTTAATTAACTTCCCGAGCCCCTGGAAGCATGAAAATCACTTTAAACATGCTAATTTTAGCTCTAACACTGATGATCCACCTACAAATGTGAACTGACGTTCAAAAATAAAACATTTGAAAACGGACCATTTTCCACATTTCTGAAGCATGATGTAATGGGGGGGTGTTATCTCTTTTGTCGAAAATCAGCCGTTTTTGCTCGAACATTAAATGCCTCCAAATGGTATTTATTTCACTTCCCGAGCCCCTGGAAGCATGAAAATCATTGTAAACATGCTAATTTTAGCTCTAACACTGATGATCCACCTACAAATGTGAACTAACGTTCAAAAATAAAACATTTGAAAATGGACCATTTTCCACATTTCTGAAGCATGACGTAATGGGGGGGTGTTATCTCTTTTGTCGAAAATCAGCCATTTTTGCTCGAACATTAAATGCCTCCAAATGGTATTTAATTAACTTCCCGAGCCCCTGGAAGCATGAAAATCACTTTAAACATGCTAATTTTAGCTCTAACACTGATGATCCACCTACAAATGTGAACTGACGTTCAAAAATAAAACATTTGAAAACGGACCATTCTCCACATTTCTGAAGCATGACGTAATGGGGGGGTGTTATCTCTTTTGTCGAAAATCAGCCGTTTTTGCTCGAACATTAAATGCCTCCAAATGGTATTTATTTCACTTCCCGGGGTGAAGAAACCCTTTTTGAGAACTCAGAGTGAGTAAATTGGCCATTTTCATGCACTTTTAACCATTCCATAAATCTTGTGTTTTGGGCCCCTGGAAGCATGAAAATCACTTTAAACATGCTAATTTGAGCTCTAACACTGATGATCCACCTACAAATGTGAACTGACGTTCAAAAATAAAACATTTGAAAACGGACCATTTTCCACATTTCTGAAGCATGACGTAATGGGGGGGTGTTATCTCTTTTGTCGAAAATCAGCCGTTTTTGCTCGAACATTAAATGCCTCCAAATGGTATTTAATTAACTTCCCGAGCCCCTGGAAGCATGAAAATCACTTTAAACATGCTAATTTTAGCTCTAACACTGATGATCCACCTACAAATGTGAACTGACGTTCAAAAATAAAACATTTGAAAACGGACCATTTTCCACATTTCTGAAGCATGACGTAATGGGGGGGTGTTATCTCTTTTGTCGAAAATCAGCCGTTTTTGCTCGAACATTAAATGCCTCCAAATGGTATTTAATTAACTTCCCGAGCCCCTGGAAGCATGAAAATCACTTTAAACATGCTAATTTTAGCTCTAACACTGATGATCCACCTACAAATGTGAACTGACGTTCAAAAATAAAACATTTGAAAACGGACCATTTTCCACATTTCTGAAGCATGACGTAATGGGGGGGTGTTATCTCTTTTGTCGAAAATCAGCCGTTTTTGCTCGAACATTAAATGCCTCCAAATGGTATTTAATTAACTTCCCGGGCTGAAGAAACCCTTTTTGAGAATCAGAGTGAGTAAATTGGCCACTTTCATGCACTTTTAACCATTCCATAAATCTTGTGTTTTGGGCCCCTGGAAGCATGAAAATCACTTTAAATATGCTAATTTTAGCTCTAACACTGATGATCCACCTACAAATGTGAACTGACGTTCAAAAATAAAACATTTGAAAACGGACCATTTTCCACATTTCTGAAGCATGACGTAATGGGGGGGTGTTATCTCTTTTGTCGAAAATCAGCTGTTTTTGCTCGAACATTAAATGCCTCCAAATGGTATTTAATTAACTTCCGAGCCCCTGGAAGCATGAAAATCACTTTAAACATGCTAATTTTAGCTCTAACACTGATGATCCACCTACAAATGTGAACTGACGTTCAAAAATAAAACATTTGAAAACGGACCATTTTCCACATTTCTGAAGCATGACGTAATGGGGGGGTGTTATCTCTTTTGTCGAAAATCAGCCGTTTTTGCTCGAACATTAAATGCCTCCAAATGGTATTTAATTAACTTCCCGGGGTGAAGAAACCCTTTTTGAGAACTCAGAGTGAGTAAATTGGCCATTTTCATGCACTTTTAACCATTCCATAAATCTTGTGTTTTGGGCCCCTGGAAGCATGAAAATCACTTTAAACATGCTAATTTTAGCTCTAACACTGATGATCCACCTACAAATGTGAACTGACGTTCAAAAATAAAACATTTGAAAACGGACCATTTTCCACATTTCTGAAGCATGACGTAATGGGGGGGTGTTATCTCTTTTGTCGAAAATCAGCCGTTTTTGCTCGAACATTAAATGCCTCCAAATGGTATTTAATTAACTTCCCGAGCCCCTGGAAGCATGAAAATCACTTTAAACATGCTAATTTTAGCTCTAACACTGATGATCCACCTACAAATGTGAACTGACGTTCAAAAATAAAACATTTGAAAACGGACCATTTTCCACATTTCTGAAGCATGACGTAATGGGGGGGTGTTATCTCTTTTGTCGAAAATCAGCCGTTTTTGCTTGAACATTAAATGCCTCCAAATGGTATTTATTTCACTTCCCGAGCCCCTGGAAGCATGAAAATCACTTTAAACATGCTAATTTTAGCTCTAACACTGATGATCCACCTACAAATGTGAACTGACGTTCAAAAATAAAACATTTGAAAACGGACCATTTTCCACATTTCTGAAGCATGACGTAATGGGGGGGTGTTATCTCTTTTGTCGAAAATCAGCCGTTTTTGCTCGAACATTAAATGCCTCCAAATGGTATTTATTTCACTTCCCGAGCCCCTGGAAGCATGAAAATCACTTTAAACATGCTAATTTTAGCTCTAACACTGATGATCCACCTACAAATGTGAACTGACGTTCAAAAATAAAACATTTGAAAACGGACCATTTTCCACATTTCTGAAGCATGACGTAATGGGGGGTGTTATCTCTTTTGTCAAAAATCAGCCGTTTTTGCTCGAACATTAAATGCCTCCAAATGGTATTTATTTCACTTCCCGAGCCCCTGGAAGCATGAAAATCACTTTAAACATGCTAATTTTAGCTCTAACACTGATTATCCACCTACAAATGTGAACTGACGTTCAAAAATAAAACATTTGAAAACGGACCATATTCCACATTTCTGAAGCATGACGTAATGGGGGGGTGTTATCTCTTTTGTCGAAAATCAGCCGTTTTTGCTCGAACATTAAATGCCTCCAAATGGTATTTAATTAACTTCCCGAGCCCCTGGAAGCATGAAAATCACTTTAAACATGCTAATTTTAGCTCTAACACTGATGATCCACCTACAAATGTGAACTGACGTTCAAAAATAAAACATTTGAAAACGGACCATTTTCCACATTTCTGAAGCATGACGTAATGGGGGGGTGTTATCTCTTTTGTCGAAAATCAGCCGTTTTTGCTCGAACATTAAATGCCTCCAAATGGTATTTAATTAACTTCCCGGGGTGAAGAAACCCTTTTTGAGAACTCAGAGTGAGTAAATTGGCCATTTTCATGCACTTTTAACCATTCCATAAATCTTGTGTTTTGGGCCCCTGGAAGCATGAAAATCACTTTAAACATGCTAATTTTAGCTCTAACACTGATGATCCACCTACAAATGTGAACTGACGTTCAAAAATAAAACATTTGAAAACGGACCATTTTCCACATTTCTGAAGCATGACGTAATGGGGGGGTGTTATCTCTTTTGTCGAAAATCAGCCGTTTTTGCTCGAACATTAAATGCCTCCAAATGGTATTTAATTAACTTCCCGAGCCCCTGGAAGCATGAAAATCACTTTAAACATGCTAATTTTAGCTCTAACACTGATGATCCACCTACAAATGTGAACTGACGTTCAAAAATAAAACATTTGAAAACGGACCATTTTCCACATTTCTGAAGCATGACGTAATGGGGGGGGTGTTATCTCTTTTGTCGAAAATCAGCCGTTTTTGCTCGAACATTAAATGCCTCCAAATGGTATTTATTTCACTTCCCGGGGTGAAGAAACCCTTTTTGAGAACTCAGAGTGAGTAAATTGGCCATTTTCATGCACTTTTAACCATTCCATTAATCTTGTGTTTTGGGCCCCTGGAAGCATGAAAATCACTTTAAACATGCTAATTTTAGCTCTAACACTGATGATCCACCTACAAATGTGAACTGACGTTCAAAAATAAAACATTTGAAAACGGACCATTTTCCACATTTCTGAAGCATGACGTAATGGGGGGGTGTTATCTCTTTTGTCGAAAATCAGCCGTTTTTGCTCGAACATTAAATGCCTCCAAATGGTATTTAATTAACTTCCCGGGCTGAAGAAACCCTTTTTGAGAATCAGAGTGAGTAAATTGGCCATTTTCATGCACTTTTAACCATTCCATAAATCTTGTGTTTTGGGCCCCTGGAAGCATGAAAATCACTTTAAACATGCTAATTTTAGCTCTAACACTGATGATCCACCTACAAATGTGAACTGACGTTCAAAAATAAAACATTTGAAAACGGACCATTTTCCACATTTCTGAAGCATGACGTAATGGGGGGGTGTTATCTCTTTTGTCGAAAATCAGCCGTTTTTGCTCGAACATTAAATGCCTCCAAATGGTATTTAATTAACTTCCCGAGCCCCTGGAAGCATGAAAATCACTTTAAACATGCTAATTTTAGCTCTAACACTGATGATCCACCTACAAATGTGAACTGACGTTCAAAAATAAAACATTTGAAAACGGACCATTTTCCACATTTCTGAAGCATGACGTAATGGGGGGGGTGTTATCTCTTTTGTCGAAAATCAGCCGTTTTTGCTCGAACATTAAATGCCTCCAAATGGTATTTAATTAACTTCCCGGGGTGAAGAAACCCTTTTTGAGAACTCAGAGTGAGTAAATTGGCCATTTTCATGCACTTTTAACCATTCCATAAATCTTGTGTTTTGGGCCCCTGGAAGCATGAAAATCACTTTAAACATGCTAATTTTAGCTCTAACACTGATGATCCACCTACAAATGTGAACTGACGTTCAAAAATAAAACATTTGAAAACGGACCATTTTCCACATTTCTGAAGCATGACGTAATGGGGGGGTGTTATCTCTTTTGTCGAAAATCAGCCGTTTTTGCTCGAACATTAAATGCCTCCAAATGGTATTTAATTAACTTCCCGAGCCCCTGGAAGCATGAAAATCACTTTAAACATGCTAATTTTAGCTCTAACACTGATGATCCACCTACAAATGTGAACTGACGTTCAAAAATAAAACATTTGAAAACGGACCATTTTCCACATTTCTGAAGCATGACGTAATGGGGGGGTGTTATCTCTTTTGTCGAAAATCAGCCGTTTTTGCTCGAACATTAAATGCCTCCAAATGGTATTTATTTCACTTCCCGAGCCCCTGGAAGCATGAAAATCACTTTAAACATGCTAATTTTAGCTCTAACACTGATGATCCACCTACAAATGTGAACTGACGTTCAAAAATAAAACATTTGAAAACGGACCATTTTCCACATTTCTGAAGCATGACGTAATGGGGGGGTGTTATCTCTTTTGTCGAAAATCAGCCGTTTTTGCTCGAACATTAAATGCCTCCAAATGGTATTTATTTCACTTCCCGAGCCCCTGGAAGCATGAAAATCACTTTAAACATGCTAATTTTAGCTCTAACACTGATGATCCACCTACAAATGTGAACTGACGTTCAAAAATAAAACATTTGAAAACGGACCATTTTCCACATTTCTGAAGCATGACGTAATGGGGGGGTGTTATCTCTTTTGTCGAAAATCAGCCGTTTTTGCTCGAACATTAAATGCCTCCAAATGGTATTTATTTCACTTCCCGAGCCCCTGGAAGCATGAAAATCACTTTAAACATGCTAATTTTAGCTCTAACACTGATTATCCACCTACAAATGTGAACTGACGTTCAAAAATAAAACATTTGAAAACGGACCATTTTCCACATTTCTGAAGCATGACGTAATGGGGGGGTGTTATCTCTTTTGTCGAAAATCAGCCGTTTTTGCTCGAACATTAAATGCCTCCAAATGGTATTTAATTAACTTCCCGAGCCCCTGGAAGCATGAAAATCACTTTAAACATGCTAATTTTAGCTCTAACACTGATGATCCACCTACAAATGTGAACTGACGTTCAAAAATAAAACATTTGAAAACGGACCATTTTCCACATTTCTGAAGCATGACGTAATGGGGGGGTGTTATCTCTTTTGTCGAAAATCAGCCGTTTTTGCTCGAACATTAAATGCCTCCAAATGGTATTTAATTAACTTCCCGGGGTGAAGAAACCCTTTTTGAGAACTCAGAGTGAGTAAATTGGCCATTTTCATGCACTTTTAACCATTCCATAAATCTTGTGTTTTGGGCCCCTGGAAGCATGAAAATCACTTTAAACATGCTAATTTTAGCTCTAACACTGATGATCCACCTACAAATGTGAACTGACGTTCAAAAATAAAACATTTGAAAACGGACCATTTTCCACATTTCTGAAGCATGACGTAATGGGGGGGTGTTATCTCTTTTGTCGAAAATCAGCCGTTTTTGCTCGAACATTAAATGCCTCCAAATGGTTTTTAATTAACTTCCCGAGCCCCTGGAAGCATGAAAATCACTTTAAACATGCTAATTTTAGCTCTAACACTGATGATCCACCTACAAATGTGAACTGACGTTCAAAAATAAAACATTTGAAAACTGACCATTTTCCACATTTCTGAAGCATGACGTAATGGGGGGGTGTTATCTCTTTTGTCGAAAATCAGCCGTTTTTGCTCGAACATTAAATGCCTCCAAATGGTATTTATTTCACTTCCCGAGCCCCTGGAAGCATGAAAATCACTTTAAACATGCTAATTTTAGCTCTAACACTGATGATCCACCTACAAATGTGAACTGACTTTCAAAAATAAAACATTTGAAAACGGACCATTTTCCACATTTCTGAAGCATGACGTAATGGGGGGGTGTTATCTCTTTTGTCGAAAATCAGCCGTTTTTGCTCGAACATTAAATGCCTCCAAATGGTATTTAATTAACTTCCCGAGCCCCTGGAAGCATGAAAATCACTTTAAACATGCTAATTTTAGCTCTAACACTGATGATCCACCTACAAATGTGAACTGACGTTCAAAAATAAAACATTTGAAAACAGACCATTTTCCACATTTCTGAAGCATGACGTAATGGGGGGGTGTTATCTCTTTTGTCGAAAATCAGCCGTTTTTGCTCGAACATTAAATGCCTCCAAATGGTATTTAATTAACTTCCCGGGGTGAAGAAACCCTTTTTGAGAACTCAGAGTGAGTAAATTGGCCATTTTCATGCACTTTTAACCATTCCATAAATCTTGTGTTTTGGGCCCCTGGAAGCATGAAAATCACTTTAAACATGCTAATTTTAGCTCTAACACTGATGATCCACCTACAAATGTGAACTGACGTTCAAAAATAAAACATTTGAAAACGGACCATTTTCCACATTTCTGAAGCATGACGTAATGGGGGGGTGTTATCTCTTTTGTCGAAAATCAGCCGTTTTTGCTCGAACATTAAATGCCTCCAAATGGTATTTAATTATCTTCCCGAGCCCCTGGAAGCATGAAAATCACTTTAAACATGCTAATTTTAGCTCTAACACTGATGATCCACCTACAAATGTGAACTGACGTTCAAAAATAAAACATTTGAAAACGGACCATTTTCCACATTTCTGAAGCATGACGTAATGGGGGGGTGTTATCTCTTTTGTCGAAAATCAGCCGTTTTTGCTCGAACATTAAATGCCTCCAAATGGTATTTATTTCACTTCCCGGGGTGAAGAAACCCTTTTTGAGAACTCAGAGTGAGTAAATTGGCCATTTTCATGCACTTTTAACCATTCCATTAATCTTGTGTTTTGGGCCCCTGGAAGCATGAAAATCACTTTAAACATGCTAATTTTAGCTCTAACACTGATGATCCACCTACAAATGTGAACTGACGTTCAAAAATAAAACATTTGAAAACGGACCATATTCCACAATTCTGAAGCATGACGTAATGGGGGGGTGTTTATCTCTTTTGTCGAAAATCAGCCGTTTTTGCTCGAACATTAAATGCCTCCAAATGGTATTTATTTCACTTCCCGAGCCCCTGGAAGCATGAAAATCACTTTAAACATACTAATTTTAGCTCTAACACTGATGATCCACCTACAAATGTGAACTGACGTTCAAAAATAAAACATTTGAAAACGGACCATTTTCCACATTTCTGAAGCATGACGTAATGGGGGGGTGTTATCTCTTTTGTCGAAAATCAGCCATTTTTGCTCGAACATTAAATGCCTCCAAATGGTATTTAATTAACTTCCCGAGCCCCTGGAAGCATGAAAATCACTTTAAACATGCTAATTTTAGCTCTAACACTGATGATCCACCTACAAATGTGAACTGACGTTCAAAAATAAAACATTTGAAAACGGACCATTTTCCACATTTCTGAAGCATGACGTAATGGGGGGGTGTTATCTCTTTTGTCGAAAATCAGCCGTTTTTGCTCGAACATTAAATGCCTCCAAATGGTATTTATTTCACTTCCCGGGGTGAAGAAACCCTTTTTGAGAACTCAGAGTGAGTAAATTGGCCATTTTCATGCACTTTTAACCATTCCATTAATCTTGTGTTTTGGGCCCCTGGAAGCATGAAAATCACTTTAAACATGCTAATTTTAGCTCTAACACTGATGATCCACCTACAAATGTGAACTGACGTTCAAAAATAAAACATTTGAAAACGGACCATTTTCCACATTTCTGAAGCATGACGTAATGGGGGGGTGTTATCTCTTTTGTCGAAAATCAGCCGTTTTTGCTCGAACATTAAATGCCTCCAAATGGTATTTAATTAACTTCCCGAGCCCCTGGAAGCATGAAAATCACTTTAAACATGCTAATTTTAGCTCTAACACTGATGATCCACCTACAAATGTGAACTGACGTTCAAAAATAAAACATTTGAAAACGGACCATTTTCCACATTTCTGAAGCATGACGTAATGGGGGGGTGTTATCTCTTTTGTCGAAAATCAGCCGTTTTTACTCGAACATTAAATGCCTCCAAATGGTATTTAATTAACTTCCCGAGCCCCTGGAAGCATGAAAATCACTTTAAACATGCTAATTATAGCTCTAACACTGATGATCCACCTACCAATGTGAACTGACGTTCAAAAATAAAACATTTGAAAACGGACCATTTTCCACATTTCTGAATCATGACGTAATGGGGGGGTGTTATCTCTTTTGTCGAAAATCAGCCGTTTTTGCTCGAACATTAAATGCCTCCAAATGGTATTTAATTAACTTCCCGGGGTGAAGAAACCCTTTTTGAGAACTCAGAGTGAGTAAATTGGCCATTTTCATGCACTTTTAACCATTCCATAAATCTTGTGTTTTGGGCCCCTGGAAGCATGAAAATCACTTTAAACATGCTAATTTTAGCTCTAACACTGATGATCCACCTACAAATGTGAACTGACGTTCAAAAATAAAACATTTGAAAACGGACCATTTTCCACATTTCTGAAGCATGACGTAATGGGGGGGTGTTATCTCTTTTGTCGAAAATCAGCCGTTTTTGCTCGAACATTAAATGCCTCCAAATGGTATTTAATTATCTTCCCGAGCCCCTGGAAGCATGAAAATCACTTTAAACATGCTAATTTTAGCTCTAACACTGATGATCCACCTACAAATGTGAACTGACGTTCAAAAATAAAACATTTGAAAACGGACCATTTTCCACATTTCTGAAGCATGACGTAATGGGGGGGTGTTATCTCTTTTGTCGAAAATCAGCCGTTTTTGCTCGAACATTAAATGCCTCCAAATGGTATTTATTTCACTTCCCGGGGTGAAGAAACCCTTTTTGAGAACTCAGAGTGAGTAAATTGGCCATTTTCATGCACTTTTAACCATTCCATTAATCTTGTGTTTTGGGCCCCTGGAAGCATGAAAATCACTTTAAACATGCTAATTTTAGCTCTAACACTGATGATCCACCTACAAATGTGAACTGACGTTCAAAAATAAAACATTTGAAAACGGACCATATTCCACAATTCTGAAGCATGACGTAATGGGGGGGTGTTATCTCTTTTGTCGAAAATCAGCCGTTTTTGCTCGAACATTAAATGCCTCCAAATGGTATTTATTTCACTTCCCGAGCCCCTGGAAGCATGAAAATCACTTTAAACATGCTAATTTTAGCTCTAACACTGATGATCCACCTACAAATGTGAACTGACGTTCAAAAATAAAACACTTGAAAACGGACCATTTTCCACATTTCTGAAGCATGACGTAATGGGGGGGTGTTATCTCTTTTGTCGAAAATCAGCCATTTTTGCTCGAACATTAAATGCCTCCAAATGGTATTTAATTAACTTCCCGAGCCCCTGGAAGCATGAAAATCACTTTAAACATGCTAATTTTAGCTCTAACACTGATGATCCACCTACAAATGTGAACTGACGTTCAAAAATAAAACATTTGAAAACGGACCATTTTCCACATTTCTGAAGCATGACGTAATGGGGGGGTGTTATCTCTTTTGTCGAAAATCAGCCGTTTTTGCTCGAACATTAAATGCCTCCAAATGGTATTTATTTCACTTCCCGGGGTGAAGAAACCCTTTTTGAGAACTCAGAGTGAGTAAATTGGCCATTTTCATGCACTTTTAATCATTCCATTAATCTTGTGTTTTGGGCCCCTGGAAGCATGAAAATCACTTTAAACATGCTAATTTTAGCTCTAACACTGATGATCCACCTACAAATGTGAACTGACGTTCAAAAATAAAACATTTGAAAACGGACCATTTTCCACATTTCTGAAGCATGACGTAATGGGGGGGTGTTATCTCTTTTGTCGAAAATCAGCCGTTTTTGCTCGAACATTAAATGCCTCCAAATGGTATTTAATTAACTTCCCGAGCCCCTGGAAGCATGAAAATCACTTTAAACATGCTAATTTTAGCTCTAACACTGATGATCCACCTACAAATGTGAACTGACGTTCAAAAATAAAACATTTGAAAACGGACCATTTTCCACATTTCTGAAGCATGACGTAATGGGGGGGTGTTATCTCTTTTGTCGAAAATCAGCCGTTTTTGCTCGAACATTAAATGCCTCCAAATGGTATTTAATTAACTTCCCGAGCCCCTGGAAGCATGAAAATCACTTTAAACATGCTAATTATAGCTCTAACACTGATGATCCACCTACCAATGTGAACTGACGTTCAAAAATAAAACATTTGAAAACGGACCATTTTCCACATTTCTGAATCATGACGTAATGGGGGGGTGTTATCTCTTTTGTCGAAAATCAGCCGTTTTTGCTCGAACATTAAATGCCTCCAAATGGTATTTAATTAACTTCCCGGGGTGAAGAAACCCTTTTTGAGAACTCAGAGTGAGTAAATTGGCCATTTTCATGCACTTTTAACCATTCCATAAATCTTGTGTTTTGGGCCCCTGGAAGCATGAAAATCACTTTAAACATGCTAATTTTAGCTCTAACACTGATGATCCACCTACAAATGTGAACTGACGTTCAAAAATAAAACATTTGAAAACGGACCATTTTCCACATTTCTGAAGCATGACGTAATGGGGGGGTGTTATCTCTTTTGTCGAAAATCAGCCGTTTTTGCTCGAACATTAAATGCCTCCAAATGGTATTTAATTAACTTCCCGAGCCCCTGGAAGCATGAAAATCACTTTAAACATGCTAATTTTAGCTCTAACACTGATGATCCACCTACAAATGTGAACTGACGTTCAAAAATAAAACATTTGAAAACGGACCATTTTCCACATTTCTGAATCATGACGTAATGGGGGGGTGTTATCTCTTTTGTCGAAAATCAGCAGTTTTTGCTCGAACATTAAATGCCTCCAAATGGTATTTATTTCACTTCCCGGGGTGAAGAAACCCTTTTTGAGAACTCAGAGTGAGTAAATTGGCCATTTTCATGCACTTTTAACCATTCCATTAATCTTGTGTTTTGGGCCCCTGGAAGCATGAAAATCACTTTAAACATGCTAATTTTAGCTCTAACACTGATGATCCACCTACAAATGTGAACTGACGTTCAAAAATAAAACATTTGAAAACGGACCATTTTCCACATTTCTGAAGCATGACGTAATGGGGGGGTGTTATCTCTTTTGTCGAAAATCAGCCGTTTTTGCTCGAACATTAAATGCCTCCAAATGGTATTTAATTAACTTCCCGAGCCCCTGGAAGCATGAAAATCACTTTAAACATGCTAATTTTAGCTCTAACACTGATGATCCACCTACAAATGTGAACTGACGTTCAAAAATAAAACATTTGAAAACGGACCATTTTCCACATTTCTGAATCATGACGTAATGGGGGGGTGTTATCTCTTTTGTCGAAAATCAGCCGTTTTTGCTCGAACATTAAATGCCTCCAAAATGGTATTTATTTCACTTCCCGGGGTGAAGAAACCCTTTTTGAGAACTCAGAGTGAGTAAATTGGCCATTTTCATGCACTTTTAACCATTCCATTAATCTTGTGTTTTGGGCCCCTGGAAGCATGAAAATCACTTTAAACATGCTAATTTTAGCTCTAACACTGATGATCCACCTACAAATGTGAACTGACGTTAAAAAATAAAACATTTGAAAACGGACCATTTTCCACATTTCTGAAGCATGACGTAATGGGGGGGTGTTATCTCTTTTGTCGAAAATCAGCCGTTTTTGCTCGAACATTAAATGCCTCCAAATGGTATTTAATTAACTTCCCGAGCCCCTGGAAGCATGAAAATCACTTTAAACATGCTAATTTTAGCTCTAACACTGATGATCCACCTACAAATGTGAACTGACGTTCAAAAATAAAACATTTGAAAACGGACCATTTTCCACATTTCTGAAGCATGACGTAATGGGGGGGTGTTATCTCTTTTGTCGAAAATCAGCCGTTTTTGCTCGAACATTAAATGCCTCCAAATGGTATTTAATTAACTTCCCAAGCCCCTGGAAGCATGAAAATCACTTTAACATGCTAATTTTAGCTCTAACACTGATGATCCACCTACAAATGTGAACTGCCGTTCAAAAATAAAACATTTGAAAACGGACCATTTTCCACATTTCTGAAGCATGACGTAATGGGGGGGGTGTTATCTCTTTTGTGGAAAATCAGCCGTTTTTGCTCGAACATTAAATGCCTCCAAATGGTATTTATTTCACTTCCCGAGCCCCTGGAAGCATGAAAATCACTTTAAACATGCTAATTTTAGCTCTAACACTGATGATCCACCTACAAATGTGAACTGACGTTCAAAAATAAAACATTTGAAAACGGACCATTTTCCACATTTCTGAAGCATGACGTAATGGGGGGGTGTTATCTCTTTTGTCGAAAATCAGCCGTTTTTGCTCGAACATTAAATGCCTCCAAAATGGTATTTAATTAACTTCCCGAGCCCCTGGAAGCATGAAAATCACTTTAAACATGCTAATTTTAGCTCTAACACTGATGATCCACCTACAAATGTGAACTGACGTTCAAAAATAAAACATTTGAAAACAGACCATTTTCCACATTTCTGAAGCATGACGTAATGGGGGGGTGTTATCTCTTTTGTCGAAAATCAGCCGTTTTTGCTCGAACATTAAATGCCTCCAAATGGTATTTAATTAACTTCCCGGGGTGAAGAAACCCTTTTTGAGAACTCAGAGTGAGTAAATTGGCCATTTTCATGCACTTTTAACCATTCCATAAATCTTGTGTTTTGGGCCCCTGGAAGCATGAAAATCACTTTAAACATGCTAATTTTAGCTCTAACACTGATGATCCACCTACAAATGTGAACTGACGTTCAAAAATAAAACATTTGAAAACGGACCATTTTCCACATTTCTGAAGCATGACGTAATGGGGGGGTGTTATCTCTTTTGTCGAAAATCAGCCGTTTTTGCTCGAACATTAAATGCCTCCAAATGGTATTTAATTAACTTCCCGAGCCCCTGGAAGCATGAAAATCACTTTAAACATGCTAATTTTAGCTCTAACACTGATGATCCACCTACAAATGTGAACTGACGTTCAAAAATAAAACATTTGAAAACGGACCATTTTCCACATTTCTGAATCATGACGTAATGGGGGGGTGTTATCTCTTTTGTCGAAAATCAGCCGTTTTTGCTCGAACATTAAATGCCTCCAAATGGTATTTATTTCACTTCCCGGGGTGAAGAAACCCTTTTTGAGAACTCAGAGTGAGTAAATTGGCCATTTTCATGCACTTTTAACCATTCCATTAATCTTGTGTTTTGGGCCCCTGGAAGCATGAAAATCACTTTAAACATGCTAATTTTAGCTCTAACACTGATGATCCACCTACAAATGTGAACTGACGTTCAAAAATAAAACATTTGAAAACGGACCATTTTCCACATTTCTGAAGCATGACGTAATGGGGGGGTGTTATCTCTTTTGTCGAAAATCAGCCGTTTTTGCTCGAACATTAAATGCCTCCAAATGGTATTTAATTAACTTCCCGAGCCCCTGGAAGCATGAAAATCACTTTAAACATGCTAATTTTAGCTCTAACACTGATGATCCACCTACAAATGTGAACTGACGTTCAAAAATAAAACATTTGAAAACGGACCATTTTCCACATTTCTGAAGCATGACGTAATGGGGGGGTGTTATCTCTTTTGTCGAAAATCAGCCGTTTTTGCTCGAACATTAAATGCCTCCAAATGGTATTTAATTAACTTCCCAAGCCCCTGGAAGCATGAAAATCACTTTAAACATGCTAATTTTAGCTCTAACACTGATGATCCACCTACAAATGTGAACTGACGTTCAAAAATAAAACATTTGAAAACGGACCATTTTCCACATTTCTGAAGCATGACGTAATGGGGGGGTGTTATCTCTTTTGTCGAAAATCAGCCGTTTTTGCTCGAACATTAAATGCCTCCAAATGGTATTTAATTAACTTCCCGAGCCCCAGGAAGCATGAAAATCACTTTAAACATGCTAATTTTAGCTCTAACACTGATGATCCACCTACAAATGTGAACTGACGTTCAAAAATAAAACATTTGAAAACGGACCATTTTCCACATTTCTGAATCATGACGTAATGGGGGGGTGTTATCTCTTTTGTCGAAAATCAGCCGTTTTTGCTCGAACATTAAATGCCTCCAAATGGTATTTATTTCACTTCCCGGGGTGAAGAAACCCTTTTTGAGAACTCAGAGTGAGTAAATTGGCCATTTTCATGCACTTTTAACCATTCCATTAATCTTGTGTTTTGGGCCCCTGGAAGCATGAAAATCACTTTAAACATGCTAATTTTAGCTCTAACACTGATGATCCACCTACAAATGTGAACTGACGTTCAAAAATAAAACATTTGAAAACGGACCATATTCCACAATTCTGAAGCATGACGTAATGGGGGGGTGTTATCTCTTTTGTCGAAAATCAGCCGTTTTTGCTCGAACATTAAATGCCTCCAAATGGTATTTATTTCACTTCCCGAGCCCCTGGAAGCATGAAAATCACTTTAAACATGCTAATTTTAGCTCTAACACTGATGATCCACCTACAAATGTGAACTGACGTTCAAAAATAAAACATTTGAAAACGGACCATTTTCCACATTTCTGAAGCATGACGTAATGGGGGGGTGTTATCTCTTTTGTCGAAAATCAGCCATTTTTGCTCGAACATTAAATGCCTCCAAATGGTATTTAATTAACTTCCCGAGCCCCTGGAAGCATGAAAATCACTTTAAACATGCTAATTTTAGCTCTAACACTGATGATCCACCTACAAATGTGAACTGACGTTCAAAAATAAAACATTTGAAAACGGACCATTTTCCACATTTCTGAAGCATGACGTAATGGGGGGGTGTTATCTCTTTTGTCGAAAATCAGCCGTTTTTGCTCGAACATTAAATGCCTCCAAATGGTATTTATTTCACTTCCCGGGGTGAAGAAACCCTTTTTGAGAACTCAGAGTGAGTAAATTGGCCATTTTCATGCACTTTTAACCATTCCATTAATCTTGTGTTTTGGGCCCCTGGAAGCATGAAAATCACTTTAAACATGCTAATTTTAGCTCTAACACTGATGATCCACCTACAAATGTGAACTGACGTTCAAAAATAAAACATTTGAAAACGGACCATTTTCCACATTTCTGAAGCATGACGTAATGGGGGGGTGTTATCTCTTTTGTCGAAAATCAGCCGTTTTTGCTCGAACATTAAATGCCTCCAAATGGTATTTAATTAACTTCCCGAGCCCCTGGAAGCATGAAAATCACTTTAAACATGCTAATTTTAGCTCTAACACTGATGATCCACCTACAAATGTGAACTGACGTTCAAAAATAAAACATTTGAAAACGGACCATTTTCCACATTTCTGAAGCATGACGTAATGGGGGGGTGTTATCTCTTTTGTCGAAAATCAGCCGTTTTTGCTCGAACATTAAATGCCTCCAAATGGTATTTAATTAACTTCCCGAGCCCCTGGAAGCATGAAAATCACTTTAAACATGCTAATTATAGCTCTAACACTGATGATCCACCTACCAATGTGAACTGACGTTCAAAAATAAAACATTTGAAAACGGACCATTTTCCACATTTCTGAATCATGACGTAATGGGGGGGTGTTATCTCTTTTGTCGAAAATCAGCCGTTTTTGCTCGAACATTAAATGCCTCCAAATGGTATTTAATTAACTTCCCGGGGTGAAGAAACCCTTTTTGAGAACTCAGAGTGAGTAAATTGGCCATTTTCATGCACTTTTAACCATTCCATAAATCTTGTGTTTTGGGCCCCTGGAAGCATGAAAATCACTTTAAACATGCTAATTTTAGCTCTAACACTGATGATCCACCTACAAATGTGAACTGACGTTCAAAAATAAAACATTTGAAAACGGACCATTTTCCACATTTCTGAAGCATGACGTAATGGGGGGGTGTTATCTCTTTTGTCGAAAATCAGCCGTTTTTGCTCGAACATTAAATGCCTCCAAATGGTATTTAATTAACTTCCCGAGCCCCTGGAAGCATGAAAATCACTTTAAACATGCTAATTTTAGCTCTAACACTGATGATCCACCTACAAATGTGAACTGACGTTCAAAAATAAAACATTTGAAAACGGACCATTTTCCACATTTCTGAATCATGACGTAATGGGGGGGTGTTATCTCTTTTGTCGAAAATCAGCCGTTTTTGCTCGAACATTAAATGCCTCCAAATGGTATTTATTTCACTTCCCGGGGTGAAGAAACCCTTTTTGAGAACTCAGAGTGAGTAAATTGGCCATTTTCATGCACTTTTAACCATTCCATTAATCTTGTGTTTTGGGCCCCTGGAAGCATGAAAATCACTTTAAACATGCTAATTTTAGCTCTAACACTGATGATCCACCTACAAATGTGAACTGACGTTCAAAAATAAAACATTTGAAAACGGACCATTTTCCACATTTCTGAAGCATGACGTAATGGGGGGTGTTATCTCTTTTGTCGAAAATCAGCCGTTTTTGCTCGAACATTAAATGCCTCCAAATGGTATTTAATTAACTTCCCGAGCCCCTGGAAGCATGAAAATCACTTTAAACATGCTAATTTTAGCTCTAACACTGATGATCCACCTACAAATGTGAACTGACGTTCAAAAATAAAACATTTGAAAACGGACCATTTTCCACATTTCTGAATCATGACGTAATGGGGGGGTGTTATCTCTTTTGTCGAAAATCAGCCGTTTTTGCTCGAACATTAAATGCCTCCAAATGGTATTTATTTCACTTCCCGGGGTGAAGAAACCCTTTTTGAGAACTCAGAGTGAGTAAATTGGCCATTTTCATGCACTTTTAACCATTCCATTAATCTTGTGTTTTGGGCCCCTGGAAGCATGAAAATCACTTTAAACATGCTAATTTTAGCTCTAACACTGATGATCCACCTACAAATGTGAACTGACGTTCAAAAATAAAACATTTGAAAACGGACCATTTTCCACATTTCTGAAGCATGACGTAATGGGGGGGTGTTATCTCTTTTGTCGAAAATCAGCCGTTTTTGCTCGAACATTAAATGCCTCCAAATGGTATTTAATTAACTTCCCGAGCCCCTGGAAGCATGAAAATCACTTTAAACATGCTAATTTTAGCTCTAACACTGATGATCCACCTACAAATGTGAACTGACGTTCAAAAATAAAACATTTGAAAACGGACCATTTTCCACATTTCTGAAGCATGACGTAATGGGGGGGTGTTATCTCTTTTGTCGAAAATCAGCCGTTTTTGCTCGAACATTAAATGCCTCCAAATGGTATTTAATTAACTTCCCAAGCCCCTGGAAGCATGAAAATCACTTTAAACATGCTAATTTTAGCTCTAACACTGATGATCCACCTACAAATGTGAACTGCCGTTCAAAAATAAAACATTTGAAAACGGACCATTTTCCACATTTCTGAAGCATGACGTAATGGGGGGGGTGTTATCTCTTTTGTGGAAAATCAGCCGTTTTTGCTCGAACATTAAATGCCTCCAAATGGTATTTATTTCACTTCCCGAGCCCCTGGAAGCATGAAAATCACTTTAAACATGCTAATTTTAGCTCTAACACTGATGATCCACCTACATATGTGAACTGACGTTCAAAAATAAAACATTTGAAAACGGACCATTTTCCACATTTCTGAAGCATGACGTAATGGGGGGGTGTTATCTCTTTTGTCGAAAATCAGCCGTTTTTGCTCGAACATTAAATGCCTCCAAATGGTATTTAATTAACTTCCCGAGCCCCTGGAAGCATGAAAATCACTTTAAACATGCTAATTTTAGCTCTAACACTGATGATCCACCTACAAATGTGAACTGACGTTCAAAAATAAAACATTTGAAAACAGACCATTTTCCACATTTCTGAAGCATGACGTAATGGGGGGGTGTTATCTCTTTTGTCGAAAATCAGCCGTTTTTGCTCGAACATTAAATGCCTCCAAATGGTATTTAATTAACTTCCCGGGGTGAAGAAACCCTTTTTGAGAACTCAGAGTGAGTAAATTGGCCATTTTCATGCACTTTTAACCATTCCATAAATCTTGTGTTTTGGGCCCCTGGAAGCATGAAAATCACTTTAAACATGCTAATTTTAGCTCTAACACTGATGATCCACCTACAAATGTGAACTGACGTTCAAAAATAAAACATTTGAAAACGGACCATTTTCCACATTTCTGAAGCATGACGTAATGGGGGGGTGTTATCTCTTTTGTCGAAAATCAGCCGTTTTTGCTCGAACATTAAATGCCTCCAAATGGTATTTAATTAACTTCCCGAGCCCCTGGAAGCATGAAAATCACTTTAAACATGCTAATTTTAGCTCTAACACTGATGATCCACCTACAAATGTGAACTGACGTTCAAAAATAAAACATTTGAAAACGGACCATTTTCCACATTTCTGAATCATGACGTAATGGGGGGGTGTTATCTCTTTTGTCGAAAATCAGCCGTTTTTGCTCGAACATTAAATGCCTCCAAATGGTATTTATTTCACTTCCCGGGGTGAAGAAACCCTTTTTGAGAACTCAGAGTGAGTAAATTGGCCATTTTCATGCACTTTTAACCATTCCATTAATCTTGTGTTTTGGGCCCCTGGAAGCATGAAAATCACTTTAAACATGCTAATTTTAGCTCTAACACTGATGATCCACCTACAAATGTGAACTGACGTTCAAAAATAAAACATTTGAAAACGGACCATTTTCCACATTTCTGAAGCATGACGTAATGGGGGGGTGTTATCTCTTTTGTCGAAAATCAGCCGTTTTTGCTCGAACATTAAATGCCTCCAAATGGTATTTAATTAACTTCCCGAGCCCCTGGAAGCATGAAAATCACTTTAAACATGCTAATTTTAGCTCTAACACTGATGATCCACCTACAAATGTGAACTGACGTTCAAAAATAAAACATTTGAAAACGGACCATTTTCCACATTTCTGAATCATGACGTAATGGGGGGGTGTTATCTCTTTTGTCGAAAATCAGCCGTTTTTGCTCGAACATTAAATGCCTCCAAATGGTATTTATTTCACTTCCCGGGGTGAAGAAACCCTTTTTGAGAACTCAGAGTGAGTAAATTGGCCATTTTCATGCACTTTTAACCATTCCATTAATCTTGTGTTTTGGGCCCCTGGAAGCATGAAAATCACTTTAAACATGCTAATTTTAGCTCTAACACTGATGATCCACCTACAAATGTGAACTGACGTTCAAAAATAAAACATTTGAAAACGGACCATTTTCCACATTTCTGAAGCATGACGTAATGGGGGGGTGTTATCTCTTTTGTCGAAAATCAGCCGTTTTTGCTCGAACATTAAATGCCTCCAAATGGTATTTAATTAACTTCCCGAGCCCCTGGAAGCATGAAAATCACTTTAAACATGCTAATTTTAGCTCTAACACTGATGATCCACCTACAAATGTGAACTGACGTTCAAAAATAAAACATTTGAAAACGGACCATTTTCCACATTTCTGAAGCATGACGTAATGGGGGGGTGTTATCTCTTTTGTCGAAAATCAGCCGTTTTTGCTCGAACATTAAATGCCTCCAAATGGTATTTAATTAACTTCCCAAGCCCCTGGAAGCATGAAAATCACTTTAAACATGCTAATTTTAGCTCTAACACTGATGATCCACCTACAAATGTGAACTGCCGTTCAAAAATAAAACATTTGAAAACGGACCATTTTCCACATTTCTGAAGCATGACGTAATGGGGGGGGTGTTATCTCTTTTGTGGAAAATCAGCCGTTTTTGCTCGAACATTAAATGCCTCCAAATGGTATTTATTTCACTTCCCGAGCCCCTGGAAGCATGAAAATCACTTTAAACATGCTAATTTTAGCTCTAACACTGATGATCCACCTACAAATGTGAACTGACGTTCAAAAATAAAACATTTGAAAACGGACCATTTTCCACATTTCTGAAGCATGACGTAATGGGGGGGTGTTATCTCTTTTGTCGAAAATCAGCCGTTTTTGCTCGAACATTAAATGCCTCCAAATGGTATTTAATTAACTTCCCGAGCCCCTGGAAGCATGAAAATCACTTTAAACATGCTAATTTTAGCTCTAACACTGATGATCCACCTACAAATGTGAACTGACGTTCAAAAATAAAACATTTGAAAACAGACCATTTTCCACATTTCTGAAGCATGACGTAATGGGGGGGTGTTATCTCTTTTGTCGAAAATCAGCCGTTTTTGCTCGAACATTAAATGCCTCCAAATGGTATTTAATTAACTTCCCGGGGTGAAGAAACCCTTTTTGAGAACTCAGAGTGAGTAAATTGGCCATTTTCATGCACTTTTAACCATTCCATAAATCTTGTGTTTTGGGCCCCTGGAAGCATGAAAATCACTTTAAACATGCTAATTTTAGCTCTAACACTGATGATCCACCTACAAATGTGAACTGACGTTCAAAAATAAAACATTTGAAAACGGACCATTTTCCACATTTCTGAAGCATGACGTAATGGGGGGGTGTTATCTCTTTTGTCGAAAATCAGCCGTTTTTGCTCGAACATTAAATGCCTCCAAATGGTATTTAATTAACTTCCCGAGCCCCTGGAAGCATGAAAATCACTTTAAACATGCTAATTTTAGCTCTAACACTGATGATCCACCTACAAATGTGAACTGACGTTCAAAAATAAAACATTTGAAAACGGACCATTTTCCACATTTCTGAATCATGAAGTAATGGGGGGGTGTTATCTCTTTTGTCGAAAATCAGCCGTTTTTGCTCGAACATTAAATGCCTCCAAATGGTATTTATTTCACTTCCCGGGGTGAAGAAACCCTTTTTGAGAACTCAGAGTGAGTAAATTGGCCATTTTCATGCACTTTTAACCATTCCATTAATCTTGTGTTTTGGGCCCCTGGAAGCATGAAAATCACTTTAAACATGCTAATTTTAGCTCTAACACTGATGATCCACCTACAAATGTGAACTGACGTTCAAAAATAAAACATTTGAAAACGGACCATTTTCCACATTTCTGAAGCATGACGTAATGGGGGGGTGTTATCTCTTTTGTCGAAAATCAGCCGTTTTTGCTCGAACATTAAATGCCTCCAAATGGTATTTAATTAACTTCCCAAGCCCCTGGAAGCATGAAAATCACTTTAAACATGCTAATTTTAGCTCTAACACTGATGATCCACCTACAAATGTGAACTGCCGTTCAAAAATAAAACATTTGAAAACGGACCATTTTCCACATTTCTGAAGCATGACGTAATGGGGGGGGTGTTATCTCTTTTGTGGAAAATCAGCCGTTTTTGCTCGAACATTAAATGCCTCCAAATGGTATTTATTTCACTTCCCGAGCCCCTGGAAGCATGAAAATCACTTTAAACATGCTAATTTTAGCTGTAACACTGATGATCCACCTACAAATGTGAACTGACGTTCAAAAATAAAACATTTGAAAACGGACCATTTTCCACATTTCTGAAGCATGACGTAATGGGGGGGTGTTATCTCTTTTGTCGAAAATCAGCCGTTTTTGCTCGAACATTAAATGCCTCCAAATGGTATTTAATTAACTTCCCGAGCCCCTGGAAGCATGAAAATCACTTTAAACATGCTAATTTTAGCTCTAACACTGATGATCCACCTACAAATGTGAACTGACGTTCAAAAATAAAACATTTGAAAACAGACCATTTTCCACATTTCTGAAGCATGACGTAATGGGGGGGTGTTATCTCTTTTGTCGAAAATCAGCCGTTTTTGCTCGAACATTAAATGCCTCCAAATGGTATTTAATTAACTTCCCGGGGTGAAGAAACCCTTTTTGAGAACTCAGAGTGAGTAAATTGGCCATTTTCATGCACTTTTAACCATTCCATAAATCTTGTGTTTTGGGCCCCTGGAAGCATGAAAATCACTTTAAACATGCTAATTTTAGCTCTAACACTGATGATCCACCTACAAATGTGAACTGACGTTCAAAAATAAAACATTTGAAAACGGACCATTTTCCACATTTCTGAAGCATGACGTAATGGGGGGGTGTTATCTCTTTTGTCGAAAATCAGCCGTTTTTGCTCGAACATTAAATGCCTCCAAATGGTATTTAATTAACTTCCCGAGCCCCTGGAAGCATGAAAATCACTTTAAACATGCTAATTTTAGCTCTAACACTGATGATCCACCTACAAATGTGAACTGACGTTCAAAAATAAAACATTTGAAAACGGACCATTTTCCACATTTCTGAAGCATGACATAATGGGGGGGTGTTAGCTCTTTTGTCGAAAATCAGCCGTTTTTGCTTGAACATTAAATGCCTCCAAATGGTATTTATTTCACTTCCCGAGCCCCTGGAAGCATGAAAATCACTTTAAACATGCTAATTTTAGCTCTAACACTGATGATCCACCTACAAATGTGAACTGACGTTCAAAAATAAAACATTTGAAAACGGACCATTTTCCACATTTCTGAAGCATGACGTAATGGGGGGGTGTTATCTCTTTTGTCGAAAATCAGCCGTTTTTGCTCGAACATTAAATGCCTCCAAATGGTATTTATTTCACTTCCCGAGCCCCTGGAAGCATGAAAATCACTTTAAACATGCTAATTTTAGCTCTAACACTGATGATCCACCTACAAATGTGAACTGACGTTCAAAAATAAAACATTTGAAAACGGACCATTTTCCACATTTCTGAAGCATGACGTAATGGGGGGTGTTATCTCTTTTGTCAAAAATCAGCCGTTTTTGCTCGAACATTAAATGCCTCCAAATGGTATTTATTTCACTTCCCGAGCCCCTGGAAGCATGAAAATCACTTTAAACATGCTAATTTTAGCTCTAACACTGATTATCCACCTACAAATGTGAACTGACGTTCAAAAATAAAACATTTGAAAACGGACCATTTTCCACATTTCTGAAGCATGACGTAATGGGGGGGTGTTATCTCTTTTGTCGAAAATCAGCCGTTTTTGCTCGAACATTAAATGCCTCCAAATGGTATTTAATTAACTTCCCGAGCCCCTGGAAGCATGAAAATCACTTTAAACATGCTAATTTTAGCTCTAACACTGATGATCCACCTACAAATGTGAACTGACGTTCAAAAATAAAACATTTGAAAACGGACCATTTTCCACATTTCTGAAGCATGACGTAATGGGGGGGTGTTATCTCTTTTGTCGAAAATCAGCCGTTTTTGCTCGAACATTAAATGCCTCCAAATGGTATTTAATTAACTTCCCGGGGTGAAGAAACCCTTTTTGAGAACTCAGAGTGAGTAAATTGGCCATTTTCATGCACTTTTAACCATTCCATAAATCTTGTGTTTTGGGCCCCTGGAAGCATGAAAATCACTTTAAACATGCTAATTTTAGCTCTAACACTGATGATCCACCTACAAATGTGAACTGACGTTCAAAAATAAAACATTTGAAAACGGACCATTTTCCACATTTCTGAAGCATGACGTAATGGGGGGGTGTTATCTCTTTTGTCGAAAATCAGCCGTTTTTGCTCGAACATTAAATGCCTCCAAATGGTATTTAATTAACTTCCCGAGCCCCTGGAAGCATGAAAATCACTTTAAACATGCTAATTTTAGCTCTAACACTGATGATCCACCTACAAATGTGAACTGACGTTCAAAAATAAAACATTTGAAAACGGACCATTTTCCACATTTCTGAAGCATGACGTAATGGGGGGGGTGTTATCTCTTTTGTCGAAAATCAGCCGTTTTTGCTCGAACATTAAATGCCTCCAAATGGTATTTATTTCACTTCCCGGGGTGAAGAAACCCTTTTTGAGAACTCAGAGTGAGTAAATTGGCCATTTTCATGCACTTTTAACCATTCCATTAATCTTGTGTTTTGGGCCCCTGGAAGCATGAAAATCACTTTAAACATGCTAATTTTAGCTCTAACACTGATGATCCACCTACAAATGTGAACTGACGTTCAAAAATAAAACATTTGAAAACGGACCATTTTCCACATTTCTGAAGCATGACGTAATGGGGGGGTGTTATCTCTTTTGTCGAAAATCAGCCGTTTTTGCTCGAACATTAAATGCCTCCAAATGGTATTTAATTAACTTCCCGGGCTGAAGAAACCCTTTTTGAGAATCAGAGTGAGTAAATTGGCCATTTTCATGCACTTTTAACCATTCCATAAATCTTGTGTTTTGGGCCCCTGGAAGCATGAAAATCACTTTAAACATGCTAATTTTAGCTCTAACACTGATGATCCACCTACAAATGTGAACTGACGTTCAAAAATAAAACATTTGAAAACGGACCATTTTCCACATTTCTGAAGCATGACGTAATGGGGGGGTGTTATCTCTTTTGTCGAAAATCAGCCGTTTTGGCTCGAACATTAAATGCCTCCAAATGGTATTTAATTAACTTCCCGAGCCCCTGGAAGCATGAAAATCACTTTAAACATGCTAATTTTAGCTCTAACACTGATGATCCACCTACAAATGTGAACTGACGTTCAAAAATAAAACATTTGAAAACGGACCATTTTCCACATTTCTGAAGCATGACGTAATGGGGGGGTGTTATCTCTTTTGTCGAAAATCAGCCGTTTTTGCTCGAACATTAAATGCCTCCAAATGGTATTTAATTAACTTCCCGGGGTGAAGAAACCCTTTTTGAGAACTCAGAGTGAGTAAATTGGCCATTTTCATGCACTTTTAACCATTCCATAAATCTTGTGTTTTGGGCCCCTGGAAGCATGAAAATCACTTTAAACATGCTAATTTTAGCTCTAACACTGATGATCCACCTACAAATGTGAACTGACGTTCAAAAATAAAACATTTGAAAACGGACCATTTTCCACATTTCTGAAGCATGACGTAATGGGGGGGTGTTATCTCTTTTGTCGAAAATCAGCCGTTTTTGCTCGAACATTAAATGCCTCCAAATGGTATTTAATTAACTTCCCGAGCCCCTGGAAGCATGAAAATCACTTTAAACATGCTAATTTTAGCTCTAACACTGATGATCCACCTACAAATGTGAACTGACGTTCAAAAATAAAACATTTGAAAACGGACCATTTTCCACATTTCTGAAGCATGACGTAATGGGGGGGTGTTATCTCTTTTGTCGAAAATAAGCCGTTTTTGCTCGAACATTAAATGCCTCCAAATGGTATTTATTTCACTTCCCGAGCCCCTGGAAGCATGAAAATCACTTTAAACATGCTAATTTTAGCTCTAACACTGATGATCCACCTACAAATGTGAACTGACGTTCAAAAATAAAACATTTGAAAACGGACCATTTTCCACATTTCTGAAGCATGACGTAATGGGGGGGTGTTATCTCTTTTGTCGAAAATCAGCCGTTTTTGCTCGAACATTAAATGCCTCCAAATGGTATTTATTTCACTTCCCGAGCCCCTGGAAGCATGAAAATCACTTTAAACATGCTAATTTTAGCTCTAACACTGATGATCCACCTACAAATGTGAACTGACGTTCAAAAATAAAACATTTGAAAACGGACCATTTTCCACATTTCTGAAGCATGACGTAATGGGGGGGTGTTATCTCTTTTGTCGAAAATCAGCCGTTTTTGCTCGAACATTAAATGCCTCCAAATGGTATTTATTTCACTTCCCGAGCCCCTGGAAGCATGAAAATCACTTTAAACATGCTAATTTTAGCTCTAACACTGATTATCCACCTACAAATGTGAACTGACGTTCAAAAATAAAACATTTGAAAACGGACCATTTTCCACATTTCTGAAGCATGACGTAATGGGGGGGTGTTATCTCTTTTGTCGAAAATCAGCCGTTTTTGCTCGAACATTAAATGCCTCCAAATGGTATTTAATTAACTTCCCGAGCCCCTGGAAGCATGAAAATCACTTTAAACATGCTAATTTTAGCTCTAACACTGATGATCCACCTACAAATGTGAACTGACGTTCAAAAATAAAACATTTGAAAACAGACCATTTTCCACATTTCTGAAGCATGACGTAATGGGGGGGTGTTATCTCTTTTGTCGAAAATCAGCCGTTTTTGCTCGAACATTAAATGCCTCCAAATGGTATTTAATTAACTTCCCGGGGTGAAGAAACCCTTTTTGAGAACTCAGAGTGAGTAAATTGGCCATTTTCATGCACTTTTAACCATTCCATAAATCTTGTGTTTTGGGCCCCTGGAAGCATGAAAATCACTTTAAACATGCTAATTTTAGCTCTAACACTGATGATCCACCTACAAATGTGAACTGACGTTCAAAAATAAAACATTTGAAAACGGACCATTTTCCACATTTCTGAAGCATGACGTAATGGGGGGGTGTTATCTCTTTTGTCGAAAATCAGCCGTTTTTGCTCGAACATTAAATGCCTCCAAATGGTATTTAATTAACTTCCCGAGCCCCTGGAAGCATGAAAATCACTTTAAACATGCTAATTTTAGCTCTAACACTGATGATCCACCTACAAATGTGAACTGACGTTCAAAAATAAAACATTTGAAAACGGACCATTTTCCACATTTCTGAAGCATGACGTAATGGGGGGGTGTTATCTCTTTTGTCGAAAATCAGCCGTTTTTGCTTGAACATTAAATGCCTCCAAATGGTATTTATTTCACTTCCCGAGCCCCTGGAAGCATGAAAATCACTTTAAACATGCTAATTTTAGCTCTAACACTGATGATCCACCTACAAATGTGAACTGACGTTCAAAAATAAAACATTTGAAAACGGACCATTTTCCACATTTCTGAAGCATGACGTAATGGGGGGGTGTTATCTCTTTTGTCGAAAATCAGCCGTTTTTGCTCGAACATTAAATGCCTCCAAATGGTATTTATTTCACTTCCCGAGCCCCTGGAAGCATGAAAATCACTTTAAACATGCTAATTTTAGCTCTAACACTGATGATCCACCTACAAATGTGAACTGACGTTCAAAAATAAAACATTTGAAAACGGACCATTTTCCACATTTCTGAAGCATGACGTAATGGGGGGTGTTATCTCTTTTGTCAAAAATCAGCCGTTTTTGCTCGAACATTAAATGCCTCCAAATGGTATTTATTTCACTTCCCGAGCCCCTGGAAGCATGAAAATCACTTTAAACATGCTAATTTTAGCTCTAACACTGATTATCCACCTACAAATGTGAACTGACGTTCAAAAATAAAACATTTGAAAACGGACCATTTTCCACATTTCTGAAGCATGACGTAATGGGGGGGTGTTATCTCTTTTGTCGAAAATCAGCCGTTTTTGCTCGAACATTAAATGCCTCCAAATGGTATTTAATTAACTTCCCGAGCCCCTGGAAGCATGAAAATCACTTTAAACATGCTAATTTTAGCTCTAACACTGATGATCCACCTACAAATGTGAACTGACGTTCAAAAATAAAACATTTGAAAACGGACCATTTTCCACATTTCTGAAGCATGACGTAATGGGGGGGTGTTATCTCTTTTGTCGAAAATCAGCCATTTTTGCTCGAACATTAAATGCCTCCAAATGGTATTTAATTAACTTCCCGGGGTGAAGAAACCCTTTTTGAGAACTCAGAGTGAGTAAATTGGCCATTTTCATGCACTTTTAACCATTCCATAAATCTTGTGTTTTGGGCCCCTGGAAGCATGAAAATCACTTTAAACATGCTAATTTTAGCTCTAACACTGATGATCCACCTACAAATGTGAACTGACGTTCAAAAATAAAACATTTGAAAACGGACCATTTTCCACATTTCTGAAGCATGACGTAATGGGGGGGTGTTATCTCTTTTGTCGAAAATCAGCCGTTTTTGCTCGAACATTAAATGCCTCCAAATGGTATTTAATTAACTTCCCGAGCCCCTGGAAGCATGAAAATCACTTTAAACATGCTAATTTTAGCTCTAACACTGATGATCCACCTACAAATGTGAACTGACGTTCAAAAATAAAACATTTGAAAACGGACCATTTTCCACATTTCTGAAGCATGACGTAATGGGGGGGGTGTTATCTCTTTTGTCGAAAATCAGCCGTTTTTGCTCGAACATTAAATGCCTCCAAATGGTATTTATTTCACTTCCCGGGGTGAAGAAACCCTTTTTGAGAACTCAGAGTGAGTAAATTGGCCATTTTCATGCACTTTTAACCATTCCATTAATCTTGTGTTTTGGGCCCCTGGAAGCATGAAAATCACTTTAAACATGCTAATTTTAGCTCTAACACTGATGATCCACCTACAAATGTGAACTGACGTTCAAAAATAAAACATTTGAAAACGGACCATTTTCCACATTTCTGAAGCATGACGTAATGGGGGGGTGTTATCTCTTTTGTCGAAAATCAGCCGTTTTTGCTCGAACATTAAATGCCTCCAAATGGTATTTAATTAACTTCCCGGGCTGAAGAAACCCTTTTTGAGAATCAGAGTGAGTAAATTGGCCATTTTCATGCACTTTTAACCATTCCATAAATCTTGTGTTTTGGGCCCCTGGAAGCATGAAAATCACTTTAAACATGCTAATTTTAGCTCTAACACTGATGATCCACCTACAAATGTGAACTGACGTTCAAAAATAAAACATTTGAAAACGGACCATTTTCCACATTTCTGAAGCATGACGTAATGGGGGGGTGTTATCTCTTTTGTCGAAAATCAGCCGTTTTTGCTCGAACATTAAATGCCTCCAAATGGTATTTAATTAACTTCCCGAGCCCCTGGAAGCATGAAAATCACTTTAAACATGCTAATTTTAGCTCTAACACTGATGATCCACCTACAAATGTGAACTGACGTTCAAAAATAAAACATTTGAAAACGGACCATTTTCCACATTTCTGAAGCATGACGTAATGGGGGGGGTGTTATCTCTTTTGTCGAAAATCAGCCGTTTTTGCTCGAACATTAAATGCCTCCAAATGGTATTTAATTAACTTCCCGGGGTGAAGAAACCCTTTTTGAGAACTCAGAGTGAGTAAATTGGCCATTTTCATGCACTTTTAACCATTCCATAAATCTTGTGTTTTGGGCCCCTGGAAGCATGAAAATCACTTTAAACATGCTAATTTTAGCTCTAACACTGATGATCCACCTACAAATGTGAACTGACGTTCAAAAATAAAACATTTGAAAACGGACCATTTTCCACATTTCTGAAGCATGACGTAATGGGGGGGTGTTATCTCTTTTGTCGAAAATCAGCCGTTTTTGCTCGAACATTAAATGCCTCCAAATGGTATTTAATTAACTTCCCGAGCCCCTGGAAGCATGAAAATCACTTTAAACATGCTAATTTTAGCTCTAACACTGATGATCCACCTACAAATGTGAACTGACGTTCAAAAATAAAACATTTGAAAACGGACCATTTTCCACATTTCTGAAGCATGACGTAATGGGGGGGTGTTATCTCTTTTGTCGAAAATAAGCCGTTTTTGCTCGAACATTAAATGCCTCCAAATGGTATTTATTTCACTTCCCGAGCCCCTGGAAGCATGAAAATCACTTTAAACATGCTAATTTTAGCTCTAACACTGATGATCCACCTACAAATGTGAACTGACGTTCAAAAATAAAACATTTGAAAACGGACCATTTTCCACATTTCTGAAGCATGACGTAATGGGGGGGTGTTATCTCTTTTGTCGAAAATCAGCCGTTTTGCTCGAACATTAAATGCCTCCAAATGGTATTTATTTCACTTCCCGAGCCCCTGGAAGCATGAAAATCACTTTAAACATGCTAATTTTAGCTCTAACACTGATGATCCACCTACAAATGTGAACTGACGTTCAAAAATAAAACATTTGAAAACGGACCATTTTCCACATTTCTGAAGCATGACGTAATGGGGGGGTGTTATCTCTTTTGTCGAAAATCAGCCGTTTTTGCTCGAACATTAAATGCCTCCAAATGGTATTTATTTCACTTCCCGAGCCCCTGGAAGCATGAAAATCACTTTAAACATGCTAATTTTAGCTCTAACACTGATTATCCACCTACAAATGTGAACTGACGTTCAAAAATAAAACATTTGAAAACGGACCATTTTCCACATTTCTGAAGCATGACGTAATGGGGGGGTGTTATCTCTTTTGTCGAAAATCAGCCGTTTTTGCTCGAACATTAAATGCCTCCAAATGGTATTTAATTAACTTCCCGAGCCCCTGGAAGCATGAAAATCACTTTAAACATGCTAATTTTAGCTCTAACACTGATGATCTACCTACAAATGTGAACTGACGTTCAAAAATAAAACATTTGAAAACGGACCATTTTCCACATTTCTGAAGCATGACGTAATGGGGGGGTGTTATCTCTTTTGTCGAAAATCAGCCGTTTTTGCTCGAACATTAAATGCCTCCAAATGGTATTTATTTCACTTCCCGAGCCCCTGGAAGCATGAAAATCACTTTAAACATGCTAATTTTAGCTCTAACACTGATGATCCACCTACAAATGTGAACTGACTTTCAAAAATAAAACATTTGAAAAAGGACCATTTTCCACATTTCTGAAGCATGACGTAATGGGGGGGTGTTATCTCTTTTGTCGAAAATCAGCCGTTTTTGCTCGAACATTAAATGCCTCCAAATGGTATTTAATTAACTTCCCGAGCCCCTGGAAGCATGAAAATCACTTTAAACATGCTAATTTTAGCTCTAACACTGATGATCCACCTACAAATGTGAACTGACGTTCAAAAATAAAACATTTGAAAACAGACCATTTTCCACATTTCTGAAGCATGACGTAATGGGGGGGTGTTATCTCTTTTGTCGAAAATCAGCCGTTTTTGCTCGAACATTAAATGCCTCCAAATGGTATTTAATTATCTTCCCGAGCCCCTGGAAGCATGAAAATCACTTTAAACATGCTAATTTTAGCTCTAACACTGATGATCCACCTACAAATGTGAACTGACGTTCAAAAATAAAACATTTGAAAACGGACCATTTTCCACATTTCTGAAGCATGACGTAATGGGGGGGTGTTATCTCTTTTGTCGAAAATCAGCCGTTTTTGCTCGAACATTAAATGCCTCCTAATGGTATTTATTTCACTTCCCGGGGTGAAGAAACCCTTTTTGAGAACTCAGAGTGAGTAAATTGGCCATTTTCATGCACTTTTAACCATTCCATTAATCTTGTGTTTTGGGCCCCTGGAAGCATGAAAATCACTTTAAACATGCTAATTTTAGCTCTAACACTGATGATCCACCTACAAATGTGAACTGACGTTCAAAAATAAAACATTTGAAAACGGACCATATTCCACAATTCTGAAGCATGACGTAATGGGGGGGTGTTATCTCTTTTGTCGAAAATCAGCCGTTTTTGCTCGAACATTAAATGCCTCCAAATGGTATTTATTTCACTTCCCGAGCCCCTGGAAGCATGAAAATCACTTTAAACATGCTAATTTTAGCTCTAACACTGATGATCCACCTACAAATGTGAACTGACGTTCAAAAATAAAACATTTGAAAACGGACCATTTTCCACATTTCTGAAGCATGACGTAATGGGGGGGTGTTATCTCTTTTGTCGAAAATCAGCCATTTTTGCTCGAACATTAAATGCCTCCAAATGGTATTTAATTAACTTCCCGAGCCCCTGGAAGCATGAAAATCACTTTAAACATGCTAATTTTAGCTCTAACACTGATGATCCACCTACAAATGTGAACTGACGTTCAAAAATAAAACATTTGAAAACGGACCATTTTCCACATTTCTGAAGCATGACGTAATGGGGGGGTGTTATCTCTTTTGTCGAAAATCAGCCGTTTTTGCTCGAACATTAAATGCCTCCAAATGGTATTTATTTCACTTCCCGGGGTGAAGAAACCCTTTTTGAGAACTCAGAGTGAGTAAATTGGCCATTTTCATGCACTTTTAACCATTCCATTAATCTTGTGTTTTGGGCCCCTGGAAGCATGAAAATCACTTTAAACATGCTAATTTTAGCTCTAACACTGATGATCCACCTACAAATGTGAACTGACGTTCAAAAATAAAACATTTGAAAACGGACCATTTTCCACATTTCTGAAGCATGACGTAATGGGGGGGTGTTATCTCTTTTGTCGAAAATCAGCCGTTTTTGCTCGAACATTAAATGCCTCCAAATGGTATTTAATTAACTTCCCGAGCCCCTGGAAGCATGAAAATCACTTTAAACATGCTAATTTTAGCTCTAACACTGATGATCCACCTACAAATGTGAACTGACGTTCAAAAATAAAACATTTGAAAACGGACCATTTTCCACATTTCTGAAGCATGACGTAATGGGGGGGTGTTATCTCTTTTGTCGAAAATCAGCCGTTTTTGCTCGAACATTAAATGCCTCCAAATGGTATTTAATTAACTTCCCGAGCCCCTGGAAGCATGAAAATCACTTTAAACATGCTAATTATAGCTCTAACACTGATTATCCACCTACAAATGTGAACTGACGTTCAAAAATAAAACATTTGAAAACGGACCATTTTCCACATTTCTGAATCATGACGTAATGGGGGGGTGTTATCTCTTTTGTCGAAAATCAGCCGTTTTTGCTCGAACATTAAATGCCTCCAAATGGTATTTAATTAACTTCCCGGGGTGAAGAAACCCTTTTTGAGAACTCAGAGTGAGTAAATTGGCCATTTTCATGCACTTTTAACCATTCCATAAATCTTGTGTTTTGGGCCCCTGGAAGCATGAAAATCACTTTAAACATGCTAATTTTAGCTCTAACACTGATGATCCACCTACAAATGTGAACTGACGTTCAAAAATAAAACATTTGAAAACGGACCATTTTCCACATTTCTGAAGCATGACGTAATGGGGGGGTGTTATCTCTTTTGTCGAAAATCAGCCGTTTTTGCTCGAACATTAAATGCCTCCAAATGGTATTTAATTAACTTCCCGAGCCCCTGGAAGCATGAAAATCACTTTAAACATGCTAATTTTAGCTCTAACACTGATGATCCACCTACAAATGTGAACTGACGTTCAAAAATAAAACATTTGAAAACGGACCATTTTCCACATTTCTGAATCATGACGTAATGGGGGGGTGTTATCTCTTTTGTCGAAAATCAGCCGTTTTTGCTCGAACATTAAATGCCTCCAAATGGTATTTATTTCACTTCCCGGGGTGAAGAAACCCTTTTTGAGAACTCAGAGTGAGTAAATTGGCCATTTTCATGCACTTTTAACCATTCCATTAATCTTGTGTTTTGGGCCCCTGGAAGCATGAAAATCACTTTAAACATGCTAATTTTAGCTCTAACACTGATGATCCACCTACAAATGTGAACTGACGTTCAAAAATAAAACATTTGAAAACGGACCATTTTCCACATTTCTGAAGCATGACGTAATGGGGGGGTGTTATCTCTTTTGTCGAAAATCTGCCGTTTTTGCTCGAACATTAAATGCCTCCAAATGGTATTTAATTAACTTCCCGAGCCCCTGGAAGCATGAAAATCACTTTAAACATGCTAATTTTAGCTCTAACACTGATGATCCACCTACAAATGTGAACTGACGTTCAAAAATAAAACATTTGAAAACGGACCATTTTCCACATTTCTGAAGCATGACGTAATGGGGGGGTGTTATCTCTTTTGTCGAAAATCAGCCGTTTTTGCTCGAACATTAAATGCCTCCAAATGGTATTTAATTAACTTCCCAAGCCCCTGGAAGCATGAAAATCACTTTAAACATGCTAATTTTAGCTCTAACACTGATGATCCACCTACAAATGTGAACTGCCGTTCAAAAATAAAACATTTGAAAACGGACCATTTTCCACATTTCTGAAGCATGACGTAATGGGGGGGGTGTTATCTCTTTTGTGGAAAATCAGCCGTTTTTGCTCGAACATTAAATGCCTCCAAATGGTATTTATTTCACTTCCCGAGCCCCTGGAAGCATGAAAATCACTTTAAACATGCTAATTTTAGCTCTAACACTGATGATCCACCTACAAATGTGAACTGACGTTCAAAAATAAAACATTTGAAAACGGACCATTTTCCACATTTCTGAAGCATGACGTAATGGGGGGGTGTTATCTCTTTTGTCGAAAATCAGCCGTTTTTGCTCGAACATTAAATGCCTCCAAATGGTATTTAATTAACTTCCCGAGCCCCTGGAAGCATGAAAATCACTTTAAACATGCTAATTTTAGCTCTAACACTGATGATCCACCTACAAATGTGAACTGACGTTCAAAAATAAAACATTTGAAAACAGACCATTTTCCACATTTCTGAAGCATGACGTAATGGGGGGGTGTTATCTCTTTTGTCGAAAATCAGCCGTTTTTGCTCGAACATTAAATGCCTCCAAATGGTATTTAATTAACTTCCCGGGGTGAAGAAACCCTTTTTGAGAACTCAGAGTGAGTAAATTGGCCATTTTCATGCACTTTTAACCATTCCATAAATCTTGTGTTTTGGGCCCCTGGAAGCATGAAAATCACTTTAAACATGCTAATTTTAGCTCTAACACTGATGATCCACCTACAAATGTGAACTGACGTTCAAAAATAAAACATTTGAAAACGGACCATTTTCCACATTTCTGAAGCATGACGTAATGGGGGGGTGTTATCTCTTTTGTCGAAAATCAGCCGTTTTTGCTCGAACATTAAATGCCTCCAAATGGTATTTAATTAACTTCCCGAGCCCCTGGAAGCATGAAAATCACTTTAAACATGCTAATTTTAGCTCTAACACTGATGATCCACCTACAAATGTGAACTGACGTTCAAAAATAAAACATTTGAAAACGGACCATTTTCCACATTTCTGAATCATGACGTAATGGGGGGGTGTTATCTCTTTTGTCGAAAATCAGCCGTTTTTGCTCGAACATTAAATGCCTCCAAATGGTATTTATTTCACTTCCCGGGGTGAAGAAACCCTTTTTGAGAACTCAGAGTGAGTAAATTGGCCATTTTCATGCACTTTTAACCATTCCATTAATCTTGTGTTTTGGGCCCCTGGAAGCATGAAAATCACTTTAAACATGCTAATTTTAGCTCTAACACTGATGATCCACCTACAAATGTGAACTGACGTTCAAAAATAAAACATTTGAAAACGGACCATTTTCCACATTTCTGAAGCATGACGTAATGGGGGGGTGTTATCTCTTTTGTCGAAAATCAGCCGTTTTTGCTCGAACATTAAATGCCTCCAAATGGTATTTAATTAACTTCCCGAGCCCCTGGAAGCATGAAAATCACTTTAAACATGCTAATTTTAGCTCTAACACTGATGATCCACCTACAAATGTGAACTGACGTTCAAAAATAAAACATTTGAAAACGGACCATTTTCCACATTTCTGAAGCATGACGTAATGGGGGGGTGTTATCTCTTTTGTCGAAAATCAGCCGTTTTTGCTCGAACATTAAATGCCTCCAAATGGTATTTAATTAACTTCCCAAGCCCCTGGAAGCATGAAAATCACTTTAAACATGCTAATTTTAGCTCTAACACTGATGATCCACCTACAAATGTGAACTGACGTTCAAAAATAAAACATTTGAAAACGGACCATTTTCCACATTTCTGAAGCATGACGTAATGGGGGGGTGTTATCTCTTTTGTCGAAAATCAGCCGTTTTTGCTCGAACATTAAATGCCTCCAAATGGTATTTAATTAACTTCCCGAGCCCCTGGAAGCATGAAAATCACTTTAAACATGCTAATTTTAGCTCTAACACTGATGATCCACCTACAAATGTGAACTGACGTTCAAAAATAAAACATTTGAAAACAGACCATTTTCCACATTTCTGAAGCATGACGTAATGGGGGGGTGTTATCTCTTTTGTCGAAAATCAGCCGTTTTTGCTCGAACATTAAATGCCTCCAAATGGTATTTAATTAACTTCCCGGGGTGAAGAAACCCTTTTTGAGAACTCAGAGTGAGTAAATTGGCCATTTTCATGCACTTTTAACCATTCCATAAATCTTGTGTTTTGGGCCCCTGGAAGCATGAAAATCACTTTAAACATGCTAATTTTAGCTCTAACACTGATGATCCACCTACAAATGTGAACTGACGTTCAAAAATAAAACATTTGAAAACGGACCATTTTCCACATTTCTGAAGCATGACGTAATGGGGGGGTGTTATCTCTTTTGTCGAAAATCAGCCGTTTTTGCTCGAACATTAAATGCCTCCAAATGGTATTTAATTAACTTCCCGAGCCCCTGGAAGCATGAAAATCACTTTAAACATGCTAATTTTAGCTCTAACACTGATGATCCACCTACAAATGTGAACTGACGTTCAAAAATAAAACATTTGAAAACGGACCATTTTCCACATTTCTGAATCATGACGTAATGGGGGGGTGTTATCTCTTTTGTCGAAAATCAGCCGTTTTTGCTCGAACATTAAATGCCTCCAAATGGTATTTATTTCACTTCCCGGGGTGAAGAAACCCTTTTTGAGAACTCAGAGTGAGTAAATTGGCCATTTTCATGCACTTTTAACCATTCCATTAATCTTGTGTTTTGGGCCCCTGGAAGCATGAAAATCACTTTAAACATGCTAATTTTAGCTCTAACACTGATGATCCACCTACAAATGTGAACTGACGTTCAAAAATAAAACATTTGAAAACGGACCATTTTCCACATTTCTGAAGCATGACGTAATGGGGGGGTGTTATCTCTTTTGTCGAAAATCAGCCGTTTTTGCTCGAACATTAAATGCCTCCAAATGGTATTTAATTAACTTCCCGAGCCCCTGGAAGCATGAAAATCACTTTAAACATGCTAATTTTAGCTCTAACACTGATGATCCACCTACAAATGTGAACTGACGTTCAAAAATAAAACATTTGAAAACGGACCATTTTCCACATTTCTGAAGCATGACGTAATGGGGGGGTGTTATCTCTTTTGTCGAAAATCAGCCGTTTTTGCTCGAACATTAAATGCCTCCAAATGGTATTTAATTAACTTCCCAAGCCCCTGGAAGCATGAATATCACTTTAAACATGCTAATTTTAGCTCTAACACTGATGATCCACCTACAAATGTGAACTGCCGTTCAAAAATAAAACATTTGAAAACGGACCATTTTCCACATTTCTGAAGCATGACGTAATGGGGGGGGGTGTTATCTCTTTTGTGGAAAATCAGCCGTTTTTGCTCGAACATTAAATGCCTCCAAATGGTATTTATTTCACTTCCCGAGCCCCTGGAAGCATGAAAATCACTTTAAACATGCTAATTTTAGCTCTAACACTGATGATCCACCTACAAATGTGAACTGACGTTCAAAAATAAAACATTTGAAAACGGACCATTTTCCACATTTCTGAAGCATGACGTAATGGGGGGGTGTTATCTCTTTTGTCGAAAATCAGCCGTTTTTGCTCGAACATTAAATGCCTCCAAATGGTATTTAATTAACTTCCCGAGCCCCTGGAAGCATGAAAATCACTTTAAACATGCTAATTTTAGCTCTAACACTGATGATCCACCTACAAATGTGAACTGACGTTCAAAAATAAAACATTTGAAAACAGACCATTTTCCACATTTCTGAAGCATGACGTAACGGGGGGGTGTTATCTCTTTTGTCGAAAATCAGCCGTTTTTGCTCGAACATTAAATGCCTCCAAATGGTATTTAATTAACTTCCCGGGGTGAAGAAACCCTTTTTGAGAACTCAGAGTGAGTAAATTGGCCATTTTCATGCACTTTTAACCATTCCATAAATCTTGTGTTTTGGGCCCCTGGAAGCATGAAAATCACTTTAAACATGCTAATTTTAGCTCTAACACTGATGATCCACCTACAAATGTGAACTGACGTTCAAAAATAAAACATTTGAAAACGGACCATTTTCCACATTTCTGAAGCATGACGTAATGGGGGGGTGTTATCTCTTTTGTCGAAAATCAGCCGTTTTTGCTCGAACATTAAATGCCTCCAAATGGTATTTAATTAACTTCCCGAGCCCCTGGAAGCATGAAAATCACTTTAAACATGCTAATTTTAGCTCTAACACTGATGATCCACCTACAAATGTGAACTGACGTTCAAAAATAAAACATTTGAAAACGGATCATTTTCCACATTTCTGAAGCATGACGTAATGGGGGGGTGTTATCTCTTTTGTCGAAAATCAGCCGTTTTTGCTCGAACATTAAATGCCTCCAAATGGTATTTATTTCACTTCCCGGGGTGAAGAAACCCTTTTTGAGAACTCAGAGTGAGTAAATTGGCCATTTTCATGCACTTTTAACCATTCCATTAATCTTGTGTTTTGGGCCCCTGGAAGCATGAAAATCACTTTAAACATGCTAATTTTAGCTCTAACACTGATGATCCACCTACAAATGTGAACTGACGTTCAAAAATAAAACATTTGAAAACGGACCATTTTCCACATTTCTGAAGCATGACGTAATGGGGGGGTGTTATCTCTTTTGTCGAAAATCAGCCGTTTTTGCTCGAACATTAAATGCCTCCAAATGGTATTTAATTAACTTCCCGGGGTGAAGAAACCCTTTTTGAGAACTCAGAGTGAGTAAATTGGCCATTTTCATGCACTTTTAACCATTCCATAAATCTTGTGTTTTGGGCCCCTGGAAGCATGAAAATCACTTTAAACATGCTAATTTTAGCTCTAACACTGATGATCCACCTACAAATGTGAACTGACGTTCAAAAATAAAACATTTGAAAACGGACCATTTTCCACATTTCTGAAGCATGACGTAATGGGGAGGTGTTATCTCTTTTGTCGAAAATCAGCCGTTTTTGCTCGAACATTAAATGCCTCCAAATGGTATTTAATTAACTTCCCGAGCCCCTGGAAGCATGAAAATCACTTTAAACATGCTAATTTTAGCTCTAACACTGATGATCCACCTACAAATGTGAACTGACGTTCAAAAATAAAACATTTGAAAACGGACCATTTTCCACATTTCTGAATCATGACGTAATGGGGGGGTGTTATCTCTTTTGTCGAAAATCAGCCGTTTTTGCTCGAACATTAAATGCCTCCAAATGGTATTTATTTCACTTCCCGGGGTGAAGAAACCCTTTTTGAGAACTCAGAGTGAGTAAATTGGCCATTTTCATGCACTTTTAACCATTCCATTAATCTTGTGTTTTGGGCCCCTGGAAGCATGAAAATCACTTTAAACATGCTAATTTTAGCTCTAACACTGATGATCCACCTACAAATGTGAACTGACGTTCAAAAATAAAACATTTGAAAACGGACCATTTTCCACATTTCTGAAGCATGACGTAATGGGGGGGTGTTATCTCTTTTGTCGAAAATCAGCCGTTTTTGCTCGAACATTAAATGCCTCCAAATGGTATTTAATTAACTTCCCGAGCCCCTGGAAGCATGAAAATCACTTTAAACATGCTAATTTTAGCTCTAACACTGATGATCCACCTACAAATGTGAACTGACGTTCAAAAATAAAACATTTGAAAACGGACCATTTTCCACATTTCTGAAGCATGACGTAATGGGGGGGTGTTATCTCTTTTGTCGAAAATCAGCCGTTTTTGCTCGAACATTAAATGCCTCCAAATGGTATTTAATTAACTTCCCAAGCCCCTGGAAGCATGAAAATCACTTTAAACATGCTAATTTTAGCTCTAACACTGATGATCCACCTACAAATGTGAACTGCCGTTCAAAAATAAAACATTTGAAAACGGACCATTTTCCACATTTCTGAAGCATGACGTAATGGGGGGGTGTTATCTCTTTTGTGGAAAATCAGCCGTTTTTGCTCGAACATTAAATGCCTCCAAATGGTATTTATTTCACTTCCCGAGCCCCTGGAAGCATGAAAATCACTTTAAACATGCTAATTTTAGCTCTAACACTGATGATCCACCTACAAATGTGAACTGACGTTCAAAAATAAAACATTTGAAAACGGACCATTTTCCACATTTCTGAAGCATGACGTAATGGGGGGGTGTTATCTCTTTTGTCGAAAATCAGCCGTTTTTGCTCGAACATTAAATGCCTCCAAATGGTATTTAATTAACTTCCCGAGCCCCTGGAAGCATGAAAATCACTTTAAACATGCTAATTATAGCTCTAACACTGATGATCCACCTACAAATGTGAACTGACGTTCAAAAATAAAACATTTGAAAACGGACCATTTTCCACATTTCTGAATCATGACGTAATGGGGGGGTGTTATCTCTTTTGTCGAAAATCAGCCGTTTTTGCTCGAACATTAAATGCCTCCAAATGGTATTTAATTAACTTCCCGGGGTGAAGAAACCCTTTTTGAGAACTCAGAGTGAGTAAATTGGCCATTTTCATGCACTTTTAACCATTCCATAAATCTTGTGTTTTGGGCCCCTGGAAGCATGAAAATCACTTTAAACATGCTAATTTTAGCTCTAACACTGATGATCCACCTACAAATGTGAACTGACGTTCAAAAATAAAACATTTGAAAACGGACCATTTTCCACATTTCTGAAGCATGACGTAATGGGGGGGTGTTATCTCTTTTGTCGAAAATCAGCCGTTTTTGCTCGAACATTAAATGCCTCCAAATGGTATTTAATTAACTTCCCAAGCCCCTGGAAGCATGAAAATCACTTTAAACATGCTAATTTTAGCTCTAACACTGATGATCCACCTACAAATGTGAACTGACGTTCAAAAATAAAACATTTGAAAACGGACCATTTTCCACATTTCTGAATCATGACGTAATGGGGGGGTGTTATCTCTTTTGTCGAAAATCAGCCGTTTTTGCTCGAACATTAAATGCCTCCAAATGGTATTTATTTCACTTCCCGGGGTGAAGAAACCCTTTTTGAGAACTCAGAGTGAGTAAATTGGCCATTTTCATGCACTTTTAACCATTCCATTAATCTTGTGTTTTGGGCCCCTGGAAGCATGAAAATCACTTTAAACATGCTAATTTTAGCTCTAACACTGATGATCCACCTACAAATGTGAACTGACGTTCAAAAATAAAACATTTGAAAACGGACCATTTTCCACATTTCTGAAGCATGACGTAATGGGGGGGGTGTTATCTCTTTTGTCGAAAATCAGCCGTTTTTGCTCGAACATTAAATGCCTCCAAATGGTATTTAATTAACTTCCCGAGCCCCTGGAAGCATGAAAATCACTTTAAACATGCTAATTTTAGCTCTAACACTGATGATCCACCTACAAATGTGAACTGACGTTCAAAAATAAAACATTTGAAAACGGACCATTTTCCACATTTCTGAAGCATGACGTAATGGGGGGGTGTTATCTCTTTTGTCGAAAATCAGCCGTTTTTGCTCGAACATTAAATGCCTCCAAATGGTATTTAATTAACTTCCCAAGCCCCTGGAAGCATGAAAATCACTTTAAACATGCTAATTTTAGCTCTAACACTGATGATCCACCTACAAATGTGAACTGCCGTTCAAAAATACAACATTTGAAAACGGACCATTTTCCACATTTCTGAAGCATGACGTAATGGGGGGGGTGTTATCTCTTTTGTGGAAAATCAGCCGTTTTTGCTCGAACATTAAATGCCTCCAAATGGTATTTATTTCACTTCCCGAGCCCCTGGAAGCATGAAAATCACTTTAAACATGCTAATTTTAGCTCTAACACTGATGATCCACCTACAAATGTGAACTGACGTTCAAAAATAAAACATTTGAAAACGGACCATTTTCCACATTTCTGAAGCATGACGTAATGGGGGGGTGTTATCTCTTTTGTCGAAAATCAGCCGTTTTTGCTCGAACATTAAATGCCTCCAAATGGTATTTAATTAACTTCCCGAGCCCCTGGAAGCATGAAAATCACTTTAAACATGCTAATTTTAGCTCTAACACTGATGATCCACCTACAAATGTGAACTGACGTTCAAAAATAAAACATTTGAAAACAGACCATTTTCCACATTTCTGAAGCATGACGTAATGGGGGGGTGTTATCTCTTTTGTCGAAAATCAGCCGTTTTTGCTCGAACATTAAATGCCTCCAAATGGTATTTAATTAACTTCCCGGGGTGAAGAAACCCTTTTTGAGAACTCAGAGTGAGTAAATTGGCCATTTTCATGCACTTTTAACCATTCCATAAATCTTGTGTTTTGGGCCCCTGGAAGCATGAAAATCACTTTAAACATGCTAATTTTAGCTCTAACACTGATGATCCACCTACAAATGTGAACTGACGTTCAAAAATAAAACATTTGAAAACGGACCATTTTCCACATTTCTGAAGCATGACGTAATGGGGGGGTGTTATCTCTTTTGTCGAAAATCAGCCGTTTTTGCTCGAACATTAAATGCCTCCAAATGGTATTTAATTAACTTCCCGAGCCCCTGGAAGCATGAAAATCACTTTAAACATGCTAATTTTAGCTCTAACACTGATGATCCACCTACAAATGTGAACTGACGTTCAAAAATAAAACATTTGAAAACGGACCATTTTCCACATTTCTGAAGCATGACGTAATGGGGGGGTGTTATCTCTTTTGTCGAAAATCAGCCGTTTTTGCTCGAACATTAAATGCCTCCAAATGGTATTTATTTCACTTCCCGGGGTGAAGAAACCCTTTTTGAGAACTCAGAGTGAGTAAATTGGCCATTTTCATGCACTTTTAACCATTCCATTAATCTTGTGTTTTGGGCCCCTGGAAGCATGAAAATCACTTTAAACATGCTAATTTTAGCTCTAACACTGATGATCCACCTACAAATGTGAACTGACGTTCAAAAATAAAACATTTGAAAACGGACCATTTTCCACATTTCTGAAGCATGACGTAATGGGGGGGTGTTATCTCTTTTGTCGAAAATCAGCCGTTTTTGCTCGAACATTAAATGCCTCCAAATGGTATTTAATTAACTTCCCGAGCCCCTGGAAGCATGAAAATCACTTTAAACATGCTAATTTTAGCTCTAACACTGATGATCCACCTACAAATGTGAACTGACGTTCAAAAATAAAACATTTGAAAACGGACCATTTTCCACATTTCTGAAGCATGACGTAATGGGGGGGTGTTATCTCTTTTGTCGAAAATCAGCCGTTTTTGCTCGAACATTAAATGCCTCCAAATGGTATTTATTTCACTTCCCGGGGTGAAGAAACCCTTTTTGAGAACTCAGAGTGAGTAAATTGGCCATTTTCATGCACTTTTAACCATTCCATTAATCTTGTGTTTTGGGCCCCTGGAAGCATGAAAATCACTTTAAACATGCTAATTTTAGCTCTAACACTGATGATCCACCTACAAATGTGAACTGACGTTCAAAAATAAAACATTTGAAAACGGACCATTTTCCACATTTCTGAAGCATGACGTAATGGGGGGGTGTTATCTCTTTTGTCGAAAATCAGCCGTTTTTGCTCGAACATTAAATGCCTCCAAATGGTATTTAATTAACTTCCCGAGCCCCTGGAAGCATGAAAATCACTTTAAACATGCTAATTTTAGCTCTAACACTGATGATCCACCTACAAATGTGAACTGACGTTCAAAAATAAAACATTTGAAAACGGACCATTTTCCACATTTCTGAAGCATGACGTAATGGGGGGGTGTTATCTCTTTTGTCGAAAATCAGCCGTTTTTGCTCGAACATTAAATGCCTCCAAATGGTATTTATTTCACTTCCCGAGCCCCTGGAAGCATGAAAATCACTTTAAACATGCTAATTTTAGCTCTAACACTGATGATCCACCTACAAATGTGAACTGACGTTCAAAAATAAAACATTTGAAAACGGACCATTTTCCACATTTCTGAAGCATGACGTAATGGGGGGGTGTTATCTCTTTTGTCGAAAATCAGCCGTTTTTGCTCGAACATTAAATGCCTCCAAATGGTATTTAATTAACTTCCCGAGCCCCTGGAAGAATGAAAATCACTTTAAACATGCTAATTTTAGCTCTAACACTGATGATCCACCTACAAATGTGAACTGACGTTCAAAAATAAAACATTTGAAAACAGACCATTTTCCACATTTCTGAAGCATGACGTAATGGGGGGGTGTTATCTCTTTTGTCGAAAATCAGCCGTTTTTGCTCGAACATTAAATGCCTCCAAATGGTATTTAATTAACTTCCCGGGGTGAAGAAACCCTTTTTGAGAACTCAGAGTGAGTAAATTGGCCATTTTCATGCACTTTTAACCATTCCATAAATCTTGTGTTTTGGGCCCCTGGAAGCATGAAAATCACTTTAAACATGCTAATTTTAGCTCTAACACTGATGATCCACCTACAAATGTGAACTGACGTTCAAAAATAAAACATTTGAAAACGGACCATTTTCCACATTTCTGAAGCATGACGTAATGGGGGGGGTGTTATCTCTTTTGTCGAAAATCAGCCGTTTTTGCTCGAACATTAAATGCCTCCAAATGGTATTTAATTAACTTCCCGAGCCCCTGGAAGCATGAAAATCACTTTAAACATGCTAATTTTAGCTCTAACACTGATGATCCACCTACAAATGTGAACTGACGTTCAAAAATAAAACATTTGAAAACGGACCATTTTCCACATTTCTGAAGCATGACGTAATGGGGGGGTGTTATCTCTTTTGTCGAAAATCAGCCGTTTTTGCTCGAACATTAAATGCCTCCAAATGGTATTTAATTAACTTCCCAAGCCCCTGGAAGCATGAAAATCACTTTAAACATGCTAATTTTAGCTCTAACACTGATGATCCACCTACAAATGTGAACTGCCGTTCAAAAATAAAACATTTGAAAACGGACCATTTTCCACATTTCTGAAGCATGACGTAATGGGGGGGGGGTGTTATCTCTTTTGTGGAAAATCAGCCGTTTTTGCTCGAACATTAAATGCCTCCAAATGGTATTTATTTCACTTCCCGAGCCCCTGGAAGCATGAAAATCACTTTAAACATGCTAATTTTAGCTCTAACACTGATGATCCACCTACAAATGTGAACTGACGTTCAAAAATAAAACATTTGAAAACGGACCATTTTCCACATTTCTGAAGCATGACGTAATGGGGGGGTGTTATCTCTTTTGTCGAAAATCAGCCGTTTTTGCTCGAACATTAAATGCCTCCAAATGGTATTTATTTCACTTCCCGAGCCCCTGGAAGCATGAAAATCACTTTAAACATGCTAATTTTAGCTCTAACACTGATGATCCACCTACAAATGTGAACTGACGTTCAAAAATAAAACATTTGAAAACGGACCATTTTCCACATTTCTGAAGCATGACGTAATGGGGGGGTGTTATCTCTTTTGTCGAAAATCAGCCGTTTTTGCTCGAACATTAAATGCCTCCAAATGGTATTTAATTAACTTCCCGAGCCCCTGGAAGCATGAAAATCACTTTAAACATGCTAATTTTAGCTCTAACACTGATGATCCACCTACAAATGTGAACTGACGTTCAAAAATAAAACATTTGAAAACGGACCATTTTCCACATTTCTGAAGCATGACGTAATGGGGGGGTGTTATCTCTTTTGTCGAAAATCAGCCGATTTTGCTCGAACATTAAATGCCTCCAAATGGTATTTAATTAACTTCCCGGGGTGAAGAAACCCTTTTTGAGAACTCAGAGTGAGTAAATTGGCCGTTTTCATGCACTTTTAACCATTCCATAAATCTTGTGTTTTGGGCCCCTGGAAGCATGAAAATCACTTTAAACATGCTAATTTTAGCTCTAACACTGATGATCCACCTACAAATGTGAACTGACGTTCAAAAATAAAACATTTGAAAACGGACCATTTTCCACATTTCTGAAGCATGACGTAATGGGGGGGTGTTATCTCTTTTGTCGAAAATCAGCCGTTTTTGCTCGAACATTAAATGCCTCCAAATGGTATTTATTTCACTTCCCGAGCCCCTGGAAGCATGAACATCACTTTAAACATGCTAATTTTAGCTCTAACACTGATGATCCACCTACAAATGTGAACTGACGTTCAAAAATAAAACATTTGAAAACGGACCATTTTCCACATTTCTGAAGCATGACGTAATGGGGGGGTGTTATCTCTTTTGTCGAAAATCAGCCGTTTTTGCTCGAACATTAAATGCCTCCAAATGGTATTTATTTCACTTCCCGAGCCCCTGGAAGCATGAAAATCACTTTAAACATGCTAATTTTAGCTCTAACACTGATGATCCACCTACAAATGTGAACTGACGTTCAAAAATAAAACATTTGAAAACGGACCATTTTCCACATTTCTGAAGCATGACGTAATGGGGGGGTGTTATCTCTTTTGTCGAAAATCAGCCGTTTTTGCTCGAACATTAAATGCCTCCAAATGGTATTTATTTCACTTCCCGAGCCCCTGGAAGCATGAAAATCACTTTAAACATGCTAATTTTAGCTCTAACACTGATGATCCACCTACAAATGTGAACTGACGTTCAAAAATAAAACATTTGAAAACGGACCATTTTCCACATTTCTGAAGCATGACGTAATGGGGGGGTGTTATCTCTTTTGTCGAAAATCAGCCGTTTTTGCTCGAACATTAAATGCCTCCAAATGGTATTTAATTAACTTCCCGGGGTGAAGAAACCCTTTTTGAGAACTCAGAGTGAGTAAATTGGCCATTTTCATGCACTTTTAACCATTCCAAAAATCTTGTGTTTTGGGCCCCTGGAAGCATGAAAATCACTTTAAACATGCTAATTTTAGCTCTAACACTGATGATCCACCTACAAATGTGAACTGACGTTCAAAAATAAAACATTTGAAAACGGACCATTTTCCACATTTCTGAAGCATGACGTAATGGGGGGGTGTTATCTCTTTTGTCGAAAATCAGCCGTTTTTGCTCGAACATTAAATGCCTCCAAATGGTATTTAATTAACTTCCCGAGCCCCTGGAAGCATGAAAATCACTTTAAACATGCTAATTTTAGCTCTAACACTGATGATCCACCTACAAATGTGAACTGACGTTCAAAAATAAAACATTTGAAAACGGACCATTTTCCACATTTCTGAAGCATGACGTAATGGGGGGGTGTTATCTCTTTTGTCGAAAATCAGCCGTTTTTGCTCGAACATTAAATGCCTCCAAATGGTATTTAATTAACTTCCCGGGGTGAAGAAACTCTTTTTGAGAACTCAGAGTGAGTAAATTGGCCATTTTCATGCACTTTTAACCATTCCATAAATCTTGTGTTTTGGGCCCCTGGAAGCATGAAAATCACTTTAAACATGCTAAATTTAGCTCTAACGCTGATGATCCACCTACAAATGTGAACTGACGTTCAAAAATAAAACATTTGAAAACAGACCATTTTCCACATTTCTGAAGCATGACGTAATGGGGGGGGGGTGTTATCTCTTTTGTCGAAAATCAGCCGTTTTTGCTCGAACATTAAATGCCTCCAAATGGTATTTAATTAACTTCCCGAGCCCCTGGAAGCATGAAAATCACTTTAAACATGCTAATTTTAGCTCTAACACTGATGATCCACCTACAAATGTGAACTGCCGTTCAAAAATAAAACATTTGAAAACGGACCATTTTCCACATTTCTGAAGCATGACGTAATGGAGGGGTGTTATCTCTTTTGTCGAAAATCAGCCGTTTTTGCTCGAACATTAAATGCCTCCAAATGGTATTTATTTCACTTCCCGAGCCCCTGGAAGCATGAAAATCACTTTAAACATGCTAATTTTAGCTCTAACACTGATGATCCACCTACAAATGTGAACTGACGTTCAAAAATAAAACATTTGAAAACGGACCATTTTCCACATTTCTGAAGCATGACGTAATGGGGGGGTGTTATCTCTTTTGTCGAAAATCAGCCGTTTTTGCTCGAACATTAAATGCCTCCAAATGGTATTTAATTAACTTCCCGAGCCCCTGGAAGCATGAAAATCACTTTAAACATGCTAATTTTAGCTCTAACACTGATGATCCACCTACAAATGTGAACTGACGTTCAAAAATAAAACATTTGAAAACAGACCATTTTCCACATTTCTGGAGCATGACGTAATGGGGGGGTATTATCTCTTTTGTCGAAAATCAGCCGTTTTTGCTCGAACATTAAATGCCTCCAAATGGTATTTAATTAACTTCCCGGGGTGAAGAAACCCTTTTTGAGAACTCAGAGTGAGTAAATTGGCCATTTTCATGCACTTTTAACCCTTCCATAAATCTTGTGTTTTGGGCCCCTGGAAGCATGAAAATCACTTTAAACATGCTAATTTTAGCTCTAACACTGATTTTCCACCTACAAATGTGAACTGACGTTCAAAAATAAAACATTTGAAAACGGACCATTTTCCACATTTCTGAAGCATGACGTAATGGGGGGGTGTTATCTCTTTTGTCGAAAATCAGCCGTTTTTGCTCGAACATTAAATGCCTCCAAATGGTATTTAATTAACTTCCCGAGCCCCTGGAAGCATGAAAATCACTTTAAACATGCTAATTTTAGCTCTAACACTGATGATCCACCTACAAATGTGAACTGACGTTCAAAAATAAAACATTTGAAAACGGACCATTTTCCACATTTCTGAAGCATGACGTAATGGGGGGGTGTTATCTCTTTTGTCGAAAATCAGCCGTTTTTGCTCGAACATTAAATGCCTCCAAATGGTATTTAATTAACTTCCCAAGCCCCTGGAAGCATGAAAATCACTTTAAACATGCTAATTTTAGCTCTAACACTGATGATCCACCTACAAATGTGAACTGCCGTTCAAAAATAAAACATTTGAAAACGGACCATTTTCCACATTTCTGAAGCATGACGTAATGGGGGGGGTGTTATCTCTTTTGTGGAAAATCAGCCGTTTTTGCTCGAACATTAAATGCCTCCAAATGGTATTTATTTCACTTCCCGAGCCCCTGGAAGCATGAAAATCACTTTAAACATGCTAATTTTAGCTCTAACACTGATGATCCACCTACAAATGTGAACTGACGTTCAAAAATAAAACATTTGAAAACGGACCATTTTCCACATTTCTGAAGCATGACGTAATGGGGGGGTGTTATCTCTTTTGTCGAAAATCAGCCGTTTTTGCTCGAACATTAAATGCCTCCAAATGGTATTTAATTAACTTCCCAAGCCCCTGGAAGCATGAAAATCACTTTAAACATGCTAATTTTAGCTCTAACACTGATGATCCACCTACAAATGTGAACTGCCGTTCAAAAATAAAACATTTGAAAACGGACCATTTTCCACATTTCTGAAGCATGACGTAATGGGGGGGGTGTTATCTCTTTTGTGGAAAATCAGCCGTTTTTGCTCGAGCATTAAATGCCTCCAAATGGTATTTATTTCACTTCCCGAGCCCCTGGAAGCATGAAAATCACTTTAAACATGCTAATTTTAGCTCTAACACTGATAATCCACCTACAAATGTGAACTGACGTTCAAAAATAAAACATTTGAAAACTGACCATTTTCCACATTTCTGAAGCATGACGTAATGGGGGGGTGTTATCTCTTTTGTCGAAAATCAGCCGTTTTTGCTCGAACATTAAATGCCTCCAAATGGTATTTATTTCACTTCCCGAGCCCCTGGAAGCATGAAAATCACTTTAAACATGCTAATTTTAGCTCTAACACTGATGATCCACCTACAAATGTGAACTGACGTTCAAAAATAAAACATTTGAAAACGGACCATTTTCCACATTTCTGAAGCATGACGTAATGGGGGGGTGTTATCTCTTTTGTCGAAAATCAGCCGTTTTTGCTCGAACATTAAATGCCTCCAAATGGTATTTAATTAACTTCCCGAGCCCCTGGAAGCATGAAAATCACTTTAAACATGCTAATTTTAGCTCTAACACTGATGATCCACCTACAAATGTGAACTGACGTTCAAAAATAAAACATTTGAAAACAGATAATTTTCCACATTTCTGAAGCATGACGTAATGGGGGGGTGTTATCTCTTTTGTCGAAAATCAGCCGTTTTTGCTCGAACATTAAATGCCTCCAAATGGTATTTAATTAACTTCCCGGGGTGAAGAAACCCTTTTTGAGAACTCAGAGTGAGTAAATTGGCCATTTTCATGCACTTTTAACCATTCCATAAATCTTGTGTTTTGGGCCCCTGGAAGCATGAAAATCACTTTAAACATGCTAATTTTAGCTCTAACACTGATGATCCACCTACAAATGTGAACTGACGTTCAAAAATAAAACATTTGAAAACGGACCATTTTCCACATTTCTGAAGCATGACGTAATGGGGGGGTGTTATCTCTTTTGTCGAAAATCAGCCGTTTTTGCTCGAACATTAAATGCCTCCAAATGGTATTTAATTAACTTCCCGAGCCCCTGGAAGCATGAAAATCACTTTAAACATGCTAATTTTAGCTCTAACACTGATGATCCACCTACAAATGTGAACTGCCGTTCAAAAATAAAACATTTGAAAACGGACCATTTTCCACATTTCTGAAGCATGACGTAATGGGGGGGTGTTATCTCTTTTGTCGAAAATCAGCCGTTTTTGCTCGAACATTAAATGCCTCCAAATGGTATTTATTTCACTTCCCGAGCCCCTGGAAGCATGAAAATCACTTTAAACATGCTAATTTTAGCTCTAACACTGATGATCCACCTACAAATGTGAACTGACGTTCAAAAATAAAACATTTGAAAACGGACCATTTTCCACATTTCTGAAGCATGACGTAATGGGGGGGTGTTATCTCTTTTGTCGAAAATCAGCCGTTTTTGCTCGAACATTAAATGCCTCCAAATGGTATTTAATTAACTTCCCGAGCCCCTGGAAGCATGAAAATCACTTTAAACATGCTAATTTTAGCTCTAACACTGATGATCCACCTACAAATGTGAACTGACGTTCAAAAATAAAACATTTGAAAACAGACCATTTTCCACATTTCTGAAGCATGACGTAATGGGGGGGTGTTATCTCTTTTGTCGAAAATCAGCCGTTTTTGCTCGAACATTAAATGCCTCCAAATGGTATTTAATTAACTTCCCGGGGTGAAGAAACCCTTTTTGAGAACTCAGAGTGAGTAAATTGGCCATTTTCATGCATTTTTAACCATTCCATAAATCTTGTGTTTTGGGCCCCTGGAAGCATGAAAATCACTTTAAACATGCTTATTTTAGCTCTAACACTGATGATCCACCTACAAATGTGAACTGACGTTCAAAAATAAAACATTTGAAAACGGACCATTTTCCACATTTTTGAAGCATGACGTAATGGGGGGGTGTTATCTCTTTTGTCGAAAATCAGCCGTTTTTGCTCGAACATTAAATGCCTCCAAATGGTATTTAATTAACTTCCCGAGCCCCTGTAAGCATGAAAATCACTTTAAACATGCTAATTTTAGCTCTAACACTGATGATCCACCTACAAATGTGAACTGACGTTCAAAAATAAAACATTTGAAAACGGACCATTTTCCACATTTCTGAAGCATGACGTAATGGGGGGGTGTTATCTCTTTTGTCGAAAATCAGCCGTTTTTGCTCGAACATTAAATGCCTCCAAATGGTATTTATTTCACTTCCCGGGGTGAAGAAACCCTTTTTGAGAACTCAGAGTGAGTAAATTGGCCATTTTCATGCACTTTTAACCATTCCATTAATCTTGTGTTTTGGGCCCCTGGAAGCATGAAAATCACTATAAACATGCTAATTTTAGCTCTAACACTGATGATCCACCTACAAATGTGAACTGACGTTCAAAAATAAAACATTTGAAAACGGACCATTTTCCACATTTCTGAAGCATGACGTAATGGGGGGGTGTTATCTCTTTTGTCGAAAATCAGCCGTTTTTGCTCGAACATTAAATGCCTCCAAATGGTATTTATTTCACTTCCCGAGCCCCTGGAAGCATGAAAATCACTTTAAACATGCTAATTTTAGCTCTAACACTGATGATCCACCTACAAATGTGAACTGACGTTCAAAAATAAAACATTTGAAAACGGACCATTTTCCACATTTCTGAAGCATGACGTAATGGGGGGGTGTTATCTCTTTTGTCGAAAATCAGCCGTTTTTGCTCGAACATTAAATGCCTCCAAATGGTATTTAATTAACTTCCCGAGCCCCTGGAAGCATGAAAATCACTTTAAACATGCTAATTTTAGCTCTAACACTGATGATCCACCTACAAATGTGAACTGACGTTCAAAAATAAAACATTTGAAAACGGACCATTTTCCACATTTCTGAATCATGACGTAATGGGGGGGTGTTATCTCTTTTGTCGAAAATCAGCCGTTTTTGCTCGAACATTAAATGCCTCCAAATGGTATTTATTTCACTTCCCGGGGTGAAGAAACCCTTTTTGAGAACTCAGAGTGAGTAAATTGGCCATTTTCATGCACTTTTAACCATTCCATTAATCTTGTGTTTTGGGCCCCTGGAAGCATGAAAATCACTTTAAACATGCTAATTTTAGCTCTAACACTGATGATCCACCTACAAATGTGAACTGACGTTCAAAAATAAAACATTTGAAAACGGACCATTTTCCACATTTCTGAAGCATGACGTAATGGGGGGGTGTTATCTCTTTTGTCGAAAATCAGCCGTTTTTGCTCGAACATTAAATGCCTCCAAATGGTATTTATTTCACTTCCCGAGCCCCTGGAAGCATGAAAATCACTTTAAACATGCTAATTTTAGCTCTAACACTGATGATCCACCTACAAATGTGAACTGACGTTCAAAAATAAAACATTTGAAAACGGACCATTTTCCACATTTCTGAAGCATGACGTAATGGGGGGGTGTTATCTCTTTTGTCGAAAATCAGCCGTTTTTGCTCGAACATTAAATGCCTCCAAATGGTATTTATTTCACTTCCCGGGGTGAAGAAACCCTTTTTGAGAACTCAGAGTGAGTAAATTGGCCATTTTCATGCACTTTTAACCATTCCATTAATCTTGTGTTTTGGGCCCCTGGAAGCATGAAAATCACTATAAACATGCTAATTTTAGCTCTAACACTGATGATCCACCTACAAATGTGAACTGACGTTCAAAAATAAAACATTTGAAAACGGACCATTTTCCACATTTCTGAAGCATGACGTAATGGGGGGGTGTTATCTCTTTTGTCGAAAATCAGCCGTTTTTGCTCGAACATTAAATGCCTCCAAATGGTATTTATTTCACTTCCCGAGCCCCTGGAAGCATGAAAATCACTTTAAACATGCTAATTTTAGCTCTAACACTGATGATCCACCTACAAATGTGAACTGACGTTCAAAAATAAAACATTTGAAAACGGACCATTTTCCACATTTCTGAAGCATGACGTAATGGGGGGGTGTTATCTCTTTTGTCGAAAATCAGCCGTTTTTGCTCGAACATTAAATGCCTCCAAATGGTATTTATTTCACTTCCCGGGGTGAAGAAACCCTTTTTGAGAACTCAGAGTGAGTAAATTGGCCATTTTCATGCACTTTTAACCATTCCATTAATCTTGTGTTTTGGGCCCCTGGAAGCATGAAAATCACTATAAACATGCTAATTTTAGCTCTAACACTGATGATCCACCTACAAATGTGAACTGACGTTCAAAAATAAAACATTTGAAAACGGACCATTTTCCACATTTCTGAAGCATGACGTAATGGGGGGGTGTTATCTCTTTTGTCGAAAATCAGCCGTTTTTGCTCGAACATTAAATGCCTCCAAATGGTATTTATTTCACTTCCCGAGCCCCTGGAAGCATGAAAATCACTTTAAACATGCTAATTTTAGCTCTAACACTGATGATCCACCTACAAATGTGAACTGACGTTCAAAAATAAAACATTTGAAAACGGACCATTTTCCACATTTCTGAAGCATGACGTAATGGGGGGGTGTTATCTCTTTTGTCGAAAATCAGCCGTTTTTGCTCGAACATTAAATGCCTCCAAATGGTATTTAATTAACTTCCCGAGCCCCTGGAAGCATGAAAATCACTTTAAACATGCTAATTTTAGCTCTAACACTGATGATCCACCTACAAATGTGAACTGACGTTCAAAAATAAAACATTTGAAAACGGACCATTTTCCACATTTCTGAATCATGACGTAATGGGGGGGTGTTATCTCTTTTGTCGAAAATCAGCCGTTTTTGCTCGAACATTAAATGCCTCCAAATGGTATTTATTTCACTTCCCGGGGTGAAGAAACCCTTTTTGAGAACTCAGAGTGAGTAAATTGGCCATTTTCATGCACTTTTAACCATTCCATTAATCTTGTGTTTTGGGCCCCTGGAAGCATGAAAATCACTTTAAACATGCTAATTTTAGCTCTAACACTGATGATCCACCTACAAATGTGAACTGACGTTCAAAAATAAAACATTTGAAAACGGACCATTTTCCACATTTCTGAAGCATGACGTAATGGGGGGGTGTTATCTCTTTTGTCGAAAATCAGCCGTTTTTGCTCGAACATTAAATGCCTCCAAATGGTATTTATTTCACTTCCCGAGCCCCTGGAAGCATGAAAATCACTTTAAACATGCTAATTTTAGCTCTAACACTGATGATCCACCTACAAATGTGAACTGACGTTCAAAAATAAAACATTTGAAAACGGACCATTTTCCACATTTCTGAAGCATGACGTAATGGGGGGGTGTTATCTCTTTTGTCGAAAATCAGCCGTTTTTGCTCGAACATTAAATGCCTCCAAATGGTATTTAATTAACTTCCCGAGCCCCTGGAAGCATGAAAATCACTTTAAACATGCTAATTTTAGCTCTAACACTGATGATCCACCTACAAATGTGAACTGACGTTCAAAAATAAAACATTTGAAAACGGACCATTTTCCACATTTCTGAATCATGATGTAATGGGGGGGTGTTATCTCTTTTGTCGAAAATCAGCCGTTTTTGCTCGAACATTAAATGCCTCCAAATGGTATTTATTTCACTTCCCGGGGTGAAGAAACCCTTTTTGAGAACTCAGAGTGAGTAAATTGGCCATTTTCATGCACTTTTAACCATTCCATTAATCTTGTGTTTTGGGCCCCTGGAAGCATGAAAATCACTTTAAACATGCTAATTTTAGCTCTAACACTGATGATCCACCTACAAATGTGAACTGACGTTCAAAAATAAAACATTTGAAAACGGACCATTTTCCACATTTCTGAAGCATGACGTAATGGGGGGGTGTTATCTCTTTTGTCGAAAATCAGCCGTTTTTGCTCGAACATTAAATGCCTCCAAATGGTATTTAATTAACTTCCCGAGCCCCTGGAAGCATGAAAATCACTTTAAACATGCTAATTTTAGCTCTAACACTGATGATCCACCTACAAATGTGAACTGACGTTCAAAAATAAAACATTTGAAAACGGACCATTTTCCACATTTCTGAAGCATGACGTAATGGGGGGGTGTTATCTCTTTTGTCGAAAATCAGCCGTTTTTGCTCGAACATTAAATGCCTCCAAATGGTATTTATTTCACTTCCCGAGCCCCTGGAAGCATGACAATCACTTTAAACATGCTAATTTTAGCTCTAACACTGATGATCCACCTACAAATGTGAACTGACGTTCAAAAATAAAACATTTGAAAACGGACCATTTTCCACATTTCTGAAGCATGACGTAATGGGGGGGTGTTATCTCTTTTGTCGAAAATCAGCCGTTTTTGCTCGAACATTAAATGCCTCCAAATGGTATTTAATTAACTTCCCGAGCCCCTGGAAGCATGAAAATCACTTTAAACATGCTAATTTTAGCTCTAACACTGATGATCCACCTACAAATGTGAACTGACGTTCAAAAATAAAACATTTGAAAACAGACCATTTTCCACATTTCTGAAGCATGACGTAATGGGGGGGTGTTATCTCTTTTGTCGAAAATCAGCCGTTTTTGCTCGAACATTAAATGCCTCCAAATGGTATTTAATTAACTTCCCGAGCCCCTGGAAGCATGAAAATCACTTTAAACATGCTAATTTTAGCTCTAACACTGATGATCCACCTACAAATGTGAACTGACGTTCAAAAATAAAACATTTGAAAACGGACCATTTTCCACATTTCTGAAGCATGACGTAATGGGGGGGTGTTATCTCTTTTGTCGAAAATCAGCCGTTTTTGCTCGAACATTAAATGCCTCCAAATGGTATTTATTTCACTTCCCGAGCCCCTGGAAGCATGAAAATCACTTTAAACATGCTAATTTTAGCTCTAACACTGATGATCCACCTACAAATGTGAACTGACGTTCAAAAATAAAACATTTGAAAACGGACCATTTTCCACATTTCTGAAGCATGACGTAATGGGGGGGTGTTATCTCTTTTGTCGAAAATCAGCCGTTTTTGCTCGAACATTAAATGCCTCCAAATGGTATTTCATTAACTTCCCGAGCCCCTGGAAGCATGAAAATCACTTTAAACATGCTAATTTTAGCTCTAACACTGATGATCCACCTACAAATGTGAACTGACGTTCAAAAATAAAACATTTGAAAACAAACCATTTTCCACATTTCTGAAGCATGACGTAATGGGGGGGTGTTATCTCTTTTGTCGAAAATCAGCCGTTTTTGCTCGAACATTAAATGCCTCCAAATGGTATTTATTTCACTTCCCGGGGTGAAGAAACCCTTTTTGAGAACTTAGAGTGAGTAAATTGGCCATTTTCATGCACTTTTAACCATTCCATTAATCTTGTGTTTTGGGCCCCTGGAAGCATGAAAATCACTTTAAACATGCTAATTTTAGCTCTAACACTGATGATCCACCTACAAATGTGAACTGACGTTCAAAAATAAAACATTTGAAAACGGACCATTTTCCACATTTCTGAAGCATGACGTAATGGGGGGGTGTTATCTCTTTTGTCGAAAATCAGCCGTTTTTGCTCGAACATTAAATGCCTCCAAATGGTATTTAATTAACTTCCCGAGCCCCTGGAAGCATGAAAATCACTTTAAACATGCTAATTTTAGCTCTAACACTGATGATCCACCTACAAATGTGAACTGACGTTCAAAAATAAAACATTTGAAAACGGACCATTTTCCACATTTCTGAAGCATGACGTAATGGGGGGGTGTTATCTCTTTTGTGGAAAATCAGCCATTTTTGCTCGAACATTAAATGCCTCCAAATGGTATTTAATTAACTTCCCGTGGTGAAGAAACCCTTTTTGAGAACTCAGAGTGAGTAAATTGGCCATTTTCATGCACTTTTAACCATTCCATAAATCTTGTGTTTTGGGCCCCTGGAAGCATGAAAATCACTTTAAACATGCTAATTTTAGCTCTAACACTGATGATCCACCTACAAATGTGAACTGACGTTCAAAAATAAAACATTTGAAAACGGACCATTTTCCACATTTCTGAAGCATGACGTAATGGGGGGGTGTTATCTCTTTTGTCGAAAATCAGCCGTTTTTGCTCGAACATTAAATGCCTCCAAATGGTGTTTATTTCACTTCCCGAGCCCCTGGAAGCATGAAAATCACTTTAAACATGCTAATTTTAGCTCTAACACTGATGATCCACCTACAAATGTGAACTGACGTTCAAAAATAAAACATTTGAAAACGGACCATTTTCCACATTTCTGAAGCATGACGTAATGGGGGGGTGTTATCTCTTTTGTCGAAAATCAGCCGTTTTTGCTCGAACATTAAATGCCTCCAAATGGTATTTATTTCACTTCCCGAGCCCCTGGAAGCATGAAAATCACTTTAAACATGCTAATTTTAGCTCTAACACTGATGATCCACCTACAAATGTGAACTGACGTTCAAAAATAAAACATTTGAAAACGGACCATTTTCCACATTTCTGAAGCATGACGTAATGGGGGGGTGTTATCTCTTTTGTCGAAAATCAGCCGTTTTTGCTCGAACATTAAATGCCTCCAAATGGTATTTAATTAACTTCCCGGGGTGAAGAAACCCTTTTTGAGAACTCAGAGTGAGTAAATTGGCCATTTTCATGCACTTTTAACCATTCCAAAAATCTTGTGTTTTGGGCCCCTGGAAGCATGAAAATCACTTTAAACATGCTAATTTTAGCTCTAACACTGATGATCCACCTACAAATGTGAACTGACGTTCAAAAATAAAACATTTGAAAACGGACCATTTTCCACATTTCTGAAGCATGACGTAATGGGGGGGTGTTATCTCTTTTGTCGAAAATCAGCCGTTTTTGCTCGAACATTAAATGCCTCCAAATGGTATTTAATTAACTTCCCGAGCCCCTGGAAGCATGAAAATCACTTTAAACATGCTAATTTTAGCTCTAACACTGATGATCCACCTACAAATGTGAACTGACGTTCAAAAATAAAACATTTGAAAACGGACCATTTTCCACATTTCTGAAGCATGACGTAATGGGGGGGTGTTATCTCTTTTGTCGAAAATCAGCCGTTTTTGCTCGAACATTAAATGCCTCCAAATGGTATTTAATTAACTTCCCGGGGTGAAGAAACTCTTTTTGAGAACTCAGAGTGAGTAAATTGGCCATTTTCATGCACTTTTAACCATTCCATAAATCTTGTGTTTTGGGCCCCTGGAAGCATGAAAATCACTTTAAACATGCTAAATTTAGCTCTAACGCTGATGATCCACCTACAAATGTGAACTGACGTTCAAAAATAAAACATTTGAAAACAGACCATTTTCCACATTTCTGAAGCATGACGTAATGGGGGGGGGTGTTATCTCTTTTGTCGAAAATCAGCCGTTTTTGCTCGAACATTAAATGCCTCCAAATGGTATTTAATTAACTTCCCGAGCCCCTGGAAGCATGAAAATCACTTTAAACATGCTAATTTTAGCTCTAACACTGATGATCCACCTACAAATGTGAACTGCCGTTCAAAAATAAAACATTTGAAAACGGACCATTTTCCACATTTCTGAAGCATGACGTAATGGAGGGGTGTTATCTCTTTTGTCGAAAATCAGCCGTTTTTGCTCGAACATTAAATGCCTCCAAATGGTATTTATTTCACTTCCCGAGCCCCTGGAAGCATGAAAATCACTTTAAACATGCTAATTTTAGCTCTAACACTGATGATCCACCTACAAATGTGAACTGACGTTCAAAAATAAAACATTTGAAAACGGACCATTTTCCACATTTCTGAAGCATGACGTAATGGGGGGGTGTTATCTCTTTTGTCGAAAATCAGCCGTTTTTGCTCGAACATTAAATGCCTCCAAATGGTATTTAATTAACTTCCCGAGCCCCTGGAAGAATGAAAATCACTTTAAACATGCTAATTTTAGCTCTAACACTGATGATCCACCTACAAATGTGAACTGACGTTCAAAAATAAAACATTTGAAAACAGACCATTTTCCACATTTCTGGAGCATGACGTAATGGGGGGGTATTATCTCTTTTGTCGAAAATCAGCCGTTTTTGCTCGAACATTAAATGCCTCCAAATGGTATTTAATTAACTTCCCGGGGTGAAGAAACCCTTTTTGAGAACTCAGAGTGAGTAAATTGGCCATTTTCATGCACTTTTAACCCTTCCATAAATCTTGTGTTTTGGGCCCCTGGAAGCATGAAAATCACTTTAAACATGCTAATTTTAGCTCTAACACTGATTTTCCACCTACAAATGTGAACTGACGTTCAAAAATAAAACATTTGAAAACGGACCATTTTCCACATTTCTGAAGCATGACGTAATGGGGGGGTGTTATCTCTTTTGTCGAAAATCAGCCGTTTTTGCTCGAACATTAAATGCCTCCAAATGGTATTTAATTAACTTCCCGAGCCCCTGGAAGCATGAAAATCACTTTAAACATGCTAATTTTAGCTCTAACACTGATGATCCACCTACAAATGTGAACTGACGTTCAAAAATAAAACATTTGAAAACGGACCATTTTCCACATTTCTGAAGCATGACGTAATGGGGGGGTGTTATCTCTTTTGTCGAAAATCAGCCGTTTTTGCTCGAACATTAAATGCCTCCAAATGGTATTTAATTAACTTCCCAAGCCCCTGGAAGCATGAAAATCACTTTAAACATGCTAATTTTAGCTCTAACACTGATGATCCACCTACAAATGTGAACTGCCGTTCAAAAATAAAACATTTGAAAACGGACCATTTTCCACATTTCTGAAGCATGACGTAATGGGGGGGGTGTTATCTCTTTTGTGGAAAATCAGCCGTTTTTGCTCGAACATTAAATGCCTCCAAATGGTATTTATTTCACTTCCCGAGCCCCTGGAAGCATGAAAATCACTTTAAACATGCTAATTTTAGCTCTAACACTGATGATCCACCTACAAATGTGAACTGACGTTCAAAAATAAAACATTTGAAAACGGACCATTTTCCACATTTCTGAAGCATGACGTAATGGGGGGGTGTTATCTCTTTTGTCGAAAATCAGCCGTTTTTGCTCGAACATTAAATGCCTCCAAATGGTATTTAATTAACTTCCCAAGCCCCTGGAAGCATGAAAATCACTTTAAACATGCTAATTTTAGCTCTAACACTGATGATCCACCTACAAATGTGAACTGCCGTTCAAAAATAAAACATTTGAAAACGGACCATTTTCCACATTTCTGAAGCATGACGTAATGGGGGGGGGTGTTATCTCTTTTGTGGAAAATCAGCCGTTTTTGCTCGAACATTAAATGCCTCCAAATGGTATTTATTTCACTTCCCGAGCCCCTGGAAGCATGAAAATCACTTTAAACATGCTAATTTTAGCTCTAACACTGATAATCCACCTACAAATGTGAACTGACGTTCAAAAATAAAACATTTGAAAACTGACCATTTTCCACATTTCTGAAGCATGACGTAATGGGGGGGTGTTATCTCTTTTGTCGAAAATCAGCCGTTTTTGCTCGAACATTAAATGCCTCCAAATGGTATTTATTTCACTTCCCGAGCCCCTGGAAGCATGAAAATCACTTTAAACATGCTAATTTTAGCTCTAACACTGATGATCCACCTACAAATGTGAACTGACGTTCAAAAATAAAACATTTGAAAACGGACCATTTTCCACATTTCTGAAGCATGACGTAATGGGGGGGTGTTATCTCTTTTGTCGAAAATCAGCCGTTTTTGCTCGAACATTAAATGCCTCCAAATGGTATTTAATTAACTTCCCGAGCCCCTGGAAGCATGAAAATCACTTTAAACATGCTAATTTTAGCTCTAACACTGATGATCCACCTACAAATGTGAACTGACGTTCAAAAATAAAACATTTGAAAACAGATAATTTTCCACATTTCTGAAGCATGACGTAATGGGGGGGTGTTATCTCTTTTGTCGAAAATCAGCCGTTTTTGCTCGAACATTAAATGCCTCCAAATGGTATTTAATTAACTTCCCGGGGTGAAGAAACCCTTTTTGAGAACTCAGAGTGAGTAAATTTGCCATTTTCATGCACTTTTAACCATTCCATAAATCTTGTGTTTTGGGCCCCTGGAAGCATGAAAATCACTTTAAACATGCTAATTTTAGCTCTAACACTGATGATCCACCTACAAATGTGAACTGACGTTCAAAAATAAAACATTTGAAAACGGACCATTTTCCACATTTCTGAAGCATGACGTAATGGGGGGGTGTTATCTCTTTTGTCGAAAATCAGCCGTTTTTGCTCGAACATTAAATGCCTCCAAATGGTATTTAATTAACTTCCCGAGCCCCTGGAAGCATGAAAATCACTTTAAACATGCTAATTTTAGCTCTAACACTGATGATCCACCTACAAATGTGAACTGCCGTTCAAAAATAAAACATTTGAAAACGGACCATTTTCCACATTTCTGAAGCATGACGTAATGGGGGGGTGTTATCTCTTTTGTCGAAAATCAGCCGTTTTTGCTCGAACATTAAATGCCTCCAAATGGTATTTATTTCACTTCCCGAGCCCCTGGAAGCATGAAAATCACTTTAAACATGCTAATTTTAGCTCTAACACTGATGATCCACCTACAAATGTGAACTGACGTTCAAAAATAAAACATTTGAAAACGGACCATTTTCCACATTTCTGAAGCATGACGTAATGGGGGGGTGTTATCTCTTTTGTCGAAAATCAGCCGTTTTTGCTCGAACATTAAATGCCTCCAAATGGTATTTAATTAACTTCCCGAGCCCCTGGAAGCATGAAAATCACTTTAAACATGCTAATTTTAGCTCTAACACTGATGATCCACCTACAAATGTGAACTGACGTTCAAAAATAAAACATTTGAAAACAGACCATTTTCCACATTTCTGAAGCATGACGTAATGGGGGGGTGTTATCTCTTTTGTCGAAAATCAGCCGTTTTTGCTCGAACATTAAATGCCTCCAAATGGTATTTAATTAACTTCCCGGGGTGAAGAAACCCTTTTTGAGAACTCAGAGTGAGTAAATTGGCCATTTTCATGCATTTTTAACCATTCCATAAATCTTGTGTTTTGGGCCCCTGGAAGCATGAAAATCACTTTAAACATGCTTATTTTAGCTCTAACACTGATGATCCACCTACAAATGTGAACTGACGTTCAAAAATAAAACATTTGAAAACGGACCATTTTCCACATTTCTGAAGCATGACGTAATGGGGGGGTGTTATCTCTTTTGTCGAAAATCAGCCGTTTTTGCTCGAACATTAAATGCCTCCAAATGGTATTTAATTAACTTCCCGAGCCCCTGTAAGCATGAAAATCACTTTAAACATGCTAATTTTAGCTCTAACACTGATGATCCACCTACAAATGTGAACTGACGTTCAAAAATAAAACATTTGAAAACGGACCATTTTCCACATTTCTGAAGCATGACGTAATGGGGGGGTGTTATCTCTTTTGTCGAAAATCAGCCGTTTTTGCTCGAACATTAAATGCCTCCAAATGGTATTTATTTCACTTCCCGGGGTGAAGAAACCCTTTTTGAGAACTCAGAGTGAGTAAATTGGCCATTTTCATGCACTTTTAACCATTCCATTAATCTTGTGTTTTGGGCCCCTGGAAGCATGAAAATCACTATAAACATGCTAATTTTAGCTCTAACACTGATGATCCACCTACAAATGTGAACTGACGTTCAAAAATAAAACATTTGAAAACGGACCATTTTCCACATTTCTGAAGCATGACGTAATGGGGGGGTGTTATCTCTTTTGTCGAAAATCAGCCGTTTTTGCTCGAACATTAAATGCCTCCAAATGGTATTTATTTCACTTCCCGAGCCCCTGGAAGCATGAAAATCACTTTAAACATGCTAATTTTAGCTCTAACACTGATGATCCACCTACAAATGTGAACTGACGTTCAAAAATAAAACATTTGAAAACGGACCATTTTCCACATTTCTGAAGCATGACGTAATGGGGGGGTGTTATCTCTTTTGTCGAAAATCAGCCGTTTTTGCTCGAACATTAAATGCCTCCAAATGGTATTTAATTAACTTCCCGAGCCCCTGGAAGCATGAAAATCACTTTAAACATGCTAATTTTAGCTCTAACACTGATGATCCACCTACAAATGTGAACTGACGTTCAAAAATAAAACATTTGAAAACGGACCATTTTCCACATTTCTGAATCATGACGTAATGGGGGGGTGTTATCTCTTTTGTCGAAAATCAGCCGTTTTTGCTCGAACATTAAATGCCTCCAAATGGTATTTATTTCACTTCCCGGGGTGAAGAAACCCTTTTTGAGAACTCAGAGTGAGTAAATTGGCCATTTTCATGCACTTTTAACCATTCCATTAATCTTGTGTTTTGGGCCCCTGGAAGCATGAAAATCACTTTAAACATGCTAATTTTAGCTCTAACACTGATGATCCACCTACAAATGTGAACTGACGTTCAAAAATAAAACATTTGAAAACGGACCATTTTCCACATTTCTGAAGCATGACGTAATGGGGGGGTGTTATCTCTTTTGTCGAAAATCAGCCGTTTTTGCTCGAACATTAAATGCCTCCAAATGGTATTTATTTCACTTCCCGAGCCCCTGGAAGCATGAAAATCACTTTAAACATGCTAATTTTAGCTCTAACACTGATGATCCACCTACAAATGTGAACTGACGTTCAAAAATAAAACATTTGAAAACGGACCATTTTCCACATTTCTGAAGCATGACGTAATGGGGGGGTGTTATCTCTTTTGTCGAAAATCAGCCGTTTTTGCTCGAACATTAAATGCCTCCAAATGGTATTTATTTCACTTCCCGGGGTGAAGAAACCCTTTTTGAGAACTCAGAGTGAGTAAATTGGCCATTTTCATGCACTTTTAACCATTCCATTAATCTTGTGTTTTGGGCCCCTGGAAGCATGAAAATCACTATAAACATGCTAATTTTAGCTCTAACACTGATGATCCACCTACAAATGTGAACTGACGTTCAAAAATAAAACATTTGAAAACGGACCATTTTCCACATTTCTGAAGCATGACGTAATGGGGGGGTGTTATCTCTTTTGTCGAAAATCAGCCGTTTTTGCTCGAACATTAAATGCCTCCAAATGGTATTTATTTCACTTCCCGAGCCCCTGGAAGCATGAAAATCACTTTAAACATGCTAATTTTAGCTCTAACACTGATGATCCACCTACAAATGTGAACTGACGTTCAAAAATAAAACATTTGAAAACGGACCATTTTCCACATTTCTGAAGCATGACGTAATGGGGGGGTGTTATCTCTTTTGTCGAAAATCAGCCGTTTTTGCTCGAACATTAAATGCCTCCAAATGGTATTTAATTAACTTCCCGAGCCCCTGGAAGCATGAAAATCACTTTAAACATGCTAATTTTAGCTCTAACACTGATGATCCACCTACAAATGTGAACTGACGTTCAAAAATAAAACATTTGAAAACGGACCATTTTCCACATTTCTGAATCATGACGTAATGGGGGGGTGTTATCTCTTTTGTCGAAAATCAGCCGTTTTTGCTCGAACATTAAATGCCTCCAAATGGTATTTATTTCACTTCCCGGGGTGAAGAAACCCTTTTTGAGAACTCAGAGTGAGTAAATTGGCCATTTTCATGCACTTTTAACCATTCCATTAATCTTGTGTTTTGGGCCCCTGGAAGCATGAAAATCACTTTAAACATGCTAATTTTAGCTCTAACACTGATGATCCACCTACAAATGTGAACTGACGTTCAAAAATAAAACATTTGAAAACGGACCATTTTCCACATTTCTGAAGCATGACGTAATGGGGGGGTGTTATCTCTTTTGTCGAAAATCAGCCGTTTTTGCTCGAACATTAAATGCCTCCAAATGGTATTTATTTCACTTCCCGAGCCCCTGGAAGCATGAAAATCACTTTAAACATGCTAATTTTAGCTCTAACACTGATGATCCACCTACAAATGTGAACTGACGTTCAAAAATAAAACATTTGAAAACGGACCATTTTCCACATTTCTGAAGCATGACGTAATGGGGGGGTGTTATCTCTTTTGTCGAAAATCAGCCGTTTTTGCTCGAACATTAAATGCCTCCAAATGGTATTTAATTAACTTCCCGAGCCCCTGGAAGCATGAAAATCACTTTAAACATGCTAATTTTAGCTCTAACACTGATGATCCACCTACAAATGTGAACTGACGTTCAAAAATAAAACATTTGAAAACGGACCATTTTCCACATTTCTGAATCATGATGTAATGGGGGGGTGTTATCTCTTTTGTCGAAAATCAGCCGTTTTTGCTCGAACATTAAATGCCTCCAAATGGTATTTATTTCACTTCCCGGGGTGAAGAAACCCTTTTTGAGAACTCAGAGTGAGTAAATTGGCCATTTTCATGCACTTTTAACCATTCCATTAATCTTGTGTTTTGGGCCCCTGGAAGCATGAAAATCACTTTAAACATGCTAATTTTAGCTCTAACACTGATGATCCACCTACAAATGTGAACTGACGTTCAAAAATAAAACATTTGAAAACGGACCATTTTCCACATTTCTGAAGCATGACGTAATGGGGGGGTGTTATCTCTTTTGTCGAAAATCAGCCGTTTTTGCTCGAACATTAAATGCCTCCAAATGGTATTTAATTAACTTCCCGAGCCCCTGGAAGCATGAAAATCACTTTAAACATGCTAATTTTAGCTCTAACACTGATGATCCACCTACAAATGTGAACTGACGTTCAAAAATAAAACATTTGAAAACGGACCATTTTCCACATTTCTGAAGCATGACGTAATGGGGGGGTGTTATCTCTTTTGTCGAAAATCAGCCGTTTTTGCTCGAACATTAAATGCCTCCAAATGGTATTTATTTCACTTCCCGAGCCCCTGGAAGCATGAAAATCACTTTAAACATGCTAATTTTAGCTCTAACACTGATGATCCACCTACAAATGTGAACTGACGTTCAAAAATAAAACATTTGAAAACGGACCATTTTCCACATTTCTGAAGCATGACGTAATGGGGGGGTGTTATCTCTTTTGTCGAAAATCAGCCGTTTTTGCTCGAACATTAAATGCCTCCAAATGGTATTTAATTAACTTCCCGAGCCCCTGGAAGCATGAAAATCACTTTAAACATGCTAATTTTAGCTCTAACACTGATGATCCACCTACAAATGTGAACTGACGTTCAAAAATAAAACATTTGAAAACAGACCATTTTCCACATTTCTGAAGCATGACGTAATGGGGGGGTGTTATCTCTTTTGTCGAAAATCAGCCGTTTTTGCTCGAACATTAAATGCCTCCAAATGGTATTTAATTAACTTCCCGAGCCCCTGGAAGCATGAAAATCACTTTAAACATGCTAATTTTAGCTCTAACACTGATGATCCACCTACAAATGTGAACTGACGTTCAAAAATAAAACATTTGAAAACGGACCATTTTCCACATTTCTGAAGCATGACGTAATGGGGGGGTGTTATCTCTTTTGTCGAAAATCAGCCGTTTTTGCTCGAACATTAAATGCCTCCAAATGGTATTTATTTCACTTCCCGAGCCCCTGGAAGCATGAAAATCACTTTAAACATGCTAATTTTAGCTCTAACACTGATGATCCACCTACAAATGTGAACTGACGTTCAAAAATAAAACATTTGAAAACGGACCATTTTCCACATTTCTGAAGCATGACGTAATAGGGGGGTGTTATCTCTTTTGTCGAAAATCAGCCGTTTTTGCTCGAACATTAAATGCCTCCAAATGGTATTTCATTAACTTCCCGAGCCCCTGGAAGCATGAAAATCACTTTAAACATGCTAATTTTAGCTCTAACACTGATGATCCACCTACAAATGTGAACTGACGTTCAAAAATAAAACATTTGAAAACAAACCATTTTCCACATTTCTGAAGCATGACGTAATGGGGGGGTGTTATCTCTTTTGTCGAAAATCAGCCGTTTTTGCTCGAACATTAAATGCCTCCAAATGGTATTTATTTCACTTCCCGGGGTGAAGAAACCCTTTTTGAGAACTTAGAGTGAGTAAATTGGCCATTTTCATGCACTTTTAACCATTCCATTAATCTTGTGTTTTGGGCCCCTGGAAGCATGAAAATCACTTTAAACATGCTAATTTTAGCTCTAACACTGATGATCCACCTACAAATGTGAACTGACGTTCAAAAATAAAACATTTGAAAACGGACCATTTTCCACATTTCTGAAGCATGACGTAATGGGGGGGTGTTATCTCTTTTGTCGAAAATCAGCCGTTTTTGCTCGAACATTAAATGCCTCCAAATGGTATTTAATTAACTTCCCGAGCCCCTGGAAGCATGAAAATCACTTTAAACATGCTAATTTTAGCTCTAACACTGATGATCCACCTACAAATGTGAACTGACGTTCAAAAATAAAACATTTGAAAACGGACCATTTTCCACATTTCTGAAGCATGACGTAATGGGGGGGTGTTATCTCTTTTGTGGAAAATCAGCCATTTTTGCTCGAACATTAAATGCCTCCAAATGGTATTTAATTAACTTCCCGTGGTGAAGAAACCCTTTTTGAGAACTCAGAGTGAGTAAATTGGCCATTTTCATGCACTTTTAACCATTCCATAAATCTTGTGTTTTGGGCCCCTGGAAGCATGAAAATCACTTTAAACATGCTAATTTTAGCTCTAACACTGATGATCCACCTACAAATGTGAACTGACGTTCAAAAATAAAACATTTGAAAACGGACCATTTTCCACATTTCTGAAGCATGACGTAATGGGGGGGTGTTATCTCTTTTGTCGAAAATCAGCCGTTTTTGCTCGAACATTAAATGCCTCCAAATGGTGTTTATTTCACTTCCCGAGCCCCTGGAAGCATGAAAATCACTTTAAACATGCTAATTTTAGCTCTAACACTGATGATCCACCTACAAATGTGAACTGACGTTCAAAAATAAAACATTTGAAAACGGACCATTTTCCACATTTCTGAAGCATGACGTAATGGGGGTGTGTTATCTCTTTTGTCGAAAATCAGCCGTTTTTGCTCAAACATTAAATGCCTCCAAATGGCATTTAATTGACTTCCCGAGCCCCTGGAAGCATGAAAATTACTTTAAACATGCTAATTTTAGCTCTAACACTGATGATCCACCTACAAATGTGAACTGACGTTCAAAAATAAAACATTTGAAAACGGACCATTTTCCACATTTCTGAAGCATGACGTAATGGGAGGGTGTTATCTCTTTTGTTGAAAATCAGCCGTTTTTGCTCGAACATTAAATGCCTCCAAATGGTATTTAATTAACTTCCCGGGGTGAAGAAACCCTTTTTGAGAACTCAGAGTGAGTAAATTGGCCATTTTCATGCACTTTTAACCATTCCATAAATCTTGTGTTTTGGGCCCCTGGAAGCATGAAAATCACTTTAAACATGCTAATTTTAGCTCTAACACTGATGATCCACCTACAAATGTGAACTGACGTTCAAAAATAAAACATTTGAAAACGGACCATTTTCCACATTTCTGAAGCATGACGTAATGGGGGGGTGTTATCTCTTTTGTCGAAAATCAGCCGTTTTTGCTCGAACATTAAATGCCTCCAAATGGTATTTAATTAACTTCCCGAGCCCCTGGAAGCATGAAAATCACTTTAAACATGCTAATTTTAGCTCTAACACTGATGATCCACCTACAAATGTGAACTGACGTTCAAAAATAAAACATTTGAAAACGGACCATTTTCCACATTTCTGAAGCATGACGTAATGGGGGGGTGTTATCTCTTTTGTCGAAAATTAGCCGTTTTTGCTCGAACATTAAATGCCTCCAAATGGTATTTAATTAACTTCCCGGGGTGAAGAAACCCTTTTTGAGAACTCAGAGTGAGTAAATTGGCCATTTTCATGCACTTTTAACCATTCCATAAATCTTGTGTTTTGGGCCCCTGGAAGCATGAAAATCACTTTAAACATGCTAATTTTAGCTCTAACACTGATGATCCACCTACAAATGTGAACTGACGTTCAAAAATAAAACATTTGAAAACGGACCATTTTCCACATTTCTGAAGCATGACGTAATGGGGGGGTGTTATCTCTTTTGTCGAAAATCAGCCGTTTTTGCTCGAACATTAAATGCCTCCAAATGGTATTTAATTAACTTCCCGAGCCCCTGGAAGCATGAAAATCACTTTAAACATGCTAATTTTTGCTCTAACACTGATGATCCACCTACAAATGTGAACTGACGTTCAAAAATAAAACATTTGAAAACGGACCATTTTCCACATTTCTGAAGCATGACGTAATGGGGGGGTGTTATCTCTTTTGTCGAAAATCAGCCGTTTTTGCTCGAACATTAAATGCCTCCAAATGGTATTTAATTAACTTCCCGGGGTGAAGAAACCCTTTTTGAGAACTCAGAGTGAGTAAATTGGCCATTTTCATGCACTTTTAACCATTCCATAAATCTTGTGTTTTGGGCCCCTGGAAGCATGAAAATCACTTTAAACATGCTAATTTTAGCTCTAACACTGATGATCCACCTACAAATGTGAACTGACGTTCAAAAATAAAACATTTGAAAACGGACCATTTTCCACATTTCTGAAGCATGACGTAATGGGGGGGTGTTATCTCTTTTGTCGAAAATCAGCCGTTTTTGCTCGAACATTAAATGCCTCCAAATGGTATTTAATTAACTTCCCGAGCCCCAGGAAGCATGAAAATCACTTTAAACATGCTAATTTTAGCTCTAACACTGATGATCCACCTACAAATGTGAACTGACGTTCAAAAATAAAACATTTGAAAATGGACCATTTTCCACATTTCTGAAGCATGACGTAATGGGGGGGTGTTATCTCTTTTGTCGAAAATCAGCCGTTTTTGCTCGAACATTAAATGCCTCCAAATGGTATTTAATTAACTTCCCGGGGTGAAGAAACCCTTTTTGAGAACTCAGAGTGAGTAAATTGGCCATTTTCATGCACTTTTAACCATTCCATAAATCTTGTGTTTTGGGCCCCTGGAAGCATGAAAATCACTTTAAACATGCTAATTTTAGCTCTAACACTGATGATCCACCTACAAATGTGAACTGACGTTCAAAAATAAAACATTTGAAAACGGACCATTTTCCACATTTCTGAAGCATGACGTAATGGGGGGGTGTTATCTCTTTTGTCGAAAATCAGCCGTTTTTGCTCGAACATTAAATGCCTCCAAATGGTATTTCATTAACTTCCCGAGCCCCTGGAAGCATAAAAATCACTTTAAACATGCTAATTTTAGCTCTAACACTGATGATCCACCTACAAATGTGAACTGGCGTTCAAAAATAAAACATTTGAAAACAAACCATTTTCCACATTTCTGAAGCATGACGTAATGGGGGGGTGTTATCTCTTTTGTCGAAAATCAGCCGTTTTTGCTCGAACATTAAATGCCTCCAAATGGTATTTATTTCACTTCCCGGGGTGAAGAAACCCTTTTTGAGAACTTAGAGTGAGTAAATTGGCCATTTTCATGCACTTTTAACCATTCCATTAATCTTGTGTTTTGGGCCCCTGGAAGCATGAAAATCACTTTAAACATGCTAATTTTAGCTCTAACACTGATGATCCACCTACAAATGTGAACTGACGTTCAAAAATAAAACATTTGAAAACGGACCATTTTCCACATTTCTGAAGCATGACGTAATGGGGGGGGTGTTATCTCTTTTGTCGAAAATCAGCCGTTTTTGCTCGAACATTAAATGCCTCCAAATGGTATTTAATTAACTTCCCGAGCCCCTGGAAGCATGAAAATCACTTTAAACATGCTAATTTTAGCTCTAACACTGATGATCCACCTACAAATGTGAACTGACGTTCAAAAATAAAACATTTGAAAACTGACCATTTTCCACATTTCTGAAGCATGACGTAATGGGGGGGTGTTATCTCTTTTGTGGAAAATCAGCCATTTTTGCTCGAACATTAAATGCCTCCAAATGGTATTTAATTAACTTCCCGGGGTGAAGAAACCCTTTTTGAGAACTCAGAGTGAGTAAATTGGCCATTTTCATGCACTTTTAACCATTCCATAAATCTTGTGTTTTGGGCCCCTGGAAGCATGAAAATCACTTTAAACATGCTAATTTTAGCTCTAACACTGATGATCCACCTACAAATGTGAACTGACGTTCAAAAATAAAACATTTGAAAACGGACCATTTTCCACATTTCTGAAGCATGACGTAATGGGGGGGTGTTATCTCTTTTGTCGAAAATCAGCCGTTTTTGCTCGAACATTAAATGCCTCCAAATGGTATTTAATTAACTTCCCGAGCCCCTGGAAGCATGAAAATCACTTTAAACATGCTAATTTTAGCTCTAACACTGATGATCCACCTACAAATGTGAACTGACGTTCAAAAATAAAACATTTGAAAACGGACCATTTTCCACATTTCTGAAGCATGACGTAATGGGGGGGTGTTATCTCTTTTGTCGAAAATCAGCCGTTTTTGCTCGAACATTAAATGCCTCCAAATGGTATTTAATTAACTTCCCGGGGTGAAGAAACCCTTTTTGAGAACTCAGAGTGAGTAAATTGGCCATTTTCATGCACTTTTAACCATTCCATAAATCTTGTGTTTTGGGCCCCTGGAAGCATGAAAATCACTTTAAACATGCTAATTTTAGCTCTAACACTGATGATCCACCTACAAATGTGAACTGACGTTCAAAAATAAAACATTTGAAAACGGACCATTTTCCACATTTCTGAAGCATGACGTAATGGGGGGGTGTTATCTCTTTTGTCGAAAATCAGCCGTTTTTGCTCGAACATTAAATGCCTCCAAATGGTATTTAATTAACTTCCCGAGCCCCTGGAAGCATGAAAATCACTTTAAACATGCTAATTTTAGCTCTAACACTGATGATCCACCTACAAATGTGAACTGACGTTCAAAAATAAAACATTTGAAAACAGACCATTTTCCACATTTCTGAAGCATGACGTAATGGGGGGGTGTTATCTCTTTTGTCGAAAATCAGCCGTTTTTGCTCGAACATTAAATGCCTCCAAATGGTATTTAATTAACTTCCCGAGCCCCTGGAAGCATGAAAATCACTTTAAACATGCTAATTTTAGCTCTAACACTGATGATCCACCTACAAATGTGAACTGACGTTCAAAAATAAAACATTTGAAAACGGACCATTTTCCACATTTCTGAAGCATGACGTAATGGGGGGGTGTTATCTCTTTTGTCGAAAATCAGCCGTTTTTGCTCGAACATTAAATGCCTCCAAATGGTATTTAATTAACTTCCCGGGGTGAAGAAACCCTTTTTGAGAACTCAGAGTGAGTAAATTGGCCATTTTCATGCACTTTTAACCATTCCATAAATCTTGTGTTTTGGGCCCCTGGAAGCATGAAAATCACTTTAAACATGCTAATTTTAGCTCTAACACTGATGATCCACCTACAAATGTGAACTGACGTTCAAAAATAAAACATTTGAAAACGGACCATTTTCCACATTTCTGAAGCATGACGTAATGGGGGGGTGTTATCTCTTTTGTCGAAAATCAGCCGTTTTTGCTCGAACATTAAATGCCTCCAAATGGTATTTAATTAACTTCCCGAGCCCCAGGAAGCATGAAAATCACTTTAAACATGCTAATTTTAGCTCTAACACTGATGATCCACCTACAAATGTGAACTGACGTTCAAAAATAAAACATTTGAAAATGGACCATTTTCCACATTTCTGAAGCATGACGTAATGGGGGGGTGTTATCTCTTTTGTCGAAAATCAGCCGTTTTTGCTCGAACATTAAATGCCTCCAAATGGTATTTAATTAACTTCCCGGGGTGAAGAAACCCTTTTTGAGAACTCAGAGTGAGTAAATTGGCCGTTTTCATGCACTTTTAACCATTCCATAAATCTTGTGTTTTGGGCCCCTGGAAGCATGAAAATCACTTTAAACATGCTAATTTTAGCTCTAACACTGATGATCCACCTACAAATGTGAACTGACGTTCAAAAATAAAACATTTGAAAACGGACCATTTTCCACATTTCTGAAGCATGACGTAATGGGGGGGTGTTATCTCTTTTGTCGAAAATCAGCCGTTTTTGCTCGAACATTAAATGCCTCCAAATGGTATTTAATTAACTTCCCGAGCCCCTGGAAGCATGAAAATCACTTTAAACATGCTAATTTTAGCTCTAACACTGATGATCCACCTACAAATGTGAACTGACGTTCAAAAATAAAACATTTGAAAACGGACCATTTTCCACATTTCTGAAGCATGACGTAATGGGGGGGTGTTATCTCTTTTGTCGAAAATCAGCCGTTTTTGCTCGAACATTAAATGCCTCCAAATGGTATTTAATTAACTTCCCGAGCCCCTGGAAGCATGAAAATCACTTTAAACATGCTAATTTTAGCTCTAACACTGATGATCCACCTACAAATGTGAACTGACGTTCAAAAATAAAACATTTGAAAACGGACCATTTTCCACATTTCTGAAGCATGACGTAATGGGGGGGTGTTATCTCTTTTGTCGAAAATCAGCCGTTTTTGCTCGAACATTAAATGCCTCCAAATGGTATTTAATTAACTTCCCGGGGTGAAGAAACCCTTTTTGAGAACTCAGAGTGAGTAAATTGGCCATTTTCATGCACTTTTAACCATTCCATAAATCTTGTGTTTTTGGGCCCCTGGAAGCATGAAAATCACTTTAAACATGCTAATTTTAGCTCTAACACTGATGATCCACCTACAAATGTGAACTGACGTTCAAAAATAAAACATTTGAAAACGGACCATTTTCCACATTTCTGAAGCATGACGTAATGGGGGGGTGTTATCTCTTTTGTCGAAAATCAGCCGTTTTTGCTCGAACATTAAATGCCTCCAAATGGTATTTAATTAACTTCCCGAGCCCCTGGAAGCATGAAAATCACTTTAAACATGCTAATTTTAGCTCTAACACTGATGATCCACCTACAAATGTGAACTGACGTTCAAAAATAAAACATTTGAAAACGGACCATTTTCCACATTTCTGAAGCATGACGTAATGGGGGGGTGTTATCTCTTTTGTCGAAAATCAGCCGTTTTTGCTCGAACATTAAATGCCTCCAAATGGTATTTAATTAACTTCCCGAGCCCCTGGAAGCATGAAAATCACTTTAAACATGCTAATTTTAGCTCTAACACTGATGATCCACCTACAAATGTGAACTGACGTTCAAAAATAAAACATTTGAAAACGGACCATTTTCCACATTTCTGAAGCATGACGTAATGGGGGGGTGTTATCTCTTTTGTCGAAAATTAGCCGTTTTTGCTCGAACATTAAATGCCTCCAAATGGTATTTAATTAACTTCCCGAGCCCCTGGAAGCATGAAAATCACTTTAAACATGCTAATTTTAGCTCTAACACTGATGATCCACCTACAAATGTGAATTGACGTTCAAAAATAAAACATTTGAAAACGGACCATTTTCCACATTTCTGAAGCATGACGTAATGGGGGGGTGTTATCTCTTTTGTCGAAAATCAGCCGTTTTTGCTCGAACATTAAATGCCTCCAAATGGTATTTAATTAACTTCCCGAGCCCCTGGAAGCATGAAAATCACTTTAAACATGCTAATTTTAGCTCTAACACTGATGATCCACCTACAAATGTGAACTGACGTTCAAAAATAAAACATTTGAAAACGGACCATTTTCCACATTTCTGAAGCATGACGTAATGGGGGGGGTGTTATCTCTTTTGTCGAAAATCAGCCGTTTTTGCTCGAACATTAAATGCCTCCAAATGGTATTTAATTAACTTCCCGGGGTGAAGAAACCCTTTTTGAGAACTCAGAGTGAGTAAATTGGCCATTTTCATGCACTTTTAAACATTCCATAAATCTTGTGTTTTGGGCCCCTGGAAGCATGAAAATCACTTTAAACATGCTAATTTTAGCTCTAACACTGATGATCCACCTACAAATGTGAACTGACGTTCAAAAATAAAACATTTGAAAACGGACCATTTTCCACATTTCTGAAGCATGACGTAATGGGGGGGTGTTATCTCTTTTGTCGAAAATCAGCCGTTTTTGCTCGAACATTAAATGCCTCCAAATGGTATTTAATTAACTTCCCGAGCCCCTGGAAGCATGAAAATCACTTTAAACATGCTAATTTTAGCTCTAACACTGATGATCCACCTACAAATGTGAACTGACGTTCAAAAATAAAACATTTGAAAATGGGACCATTTTCCACATTTCTGAAGCATGACGTAATGGGGGGGTGTTATCTCTTTTGTCGAAAATCAGCCGTTTTTGCCTCGAACATTAAATGCCTCCAAATGGTATTTAATTAACTTCCGAGCCCCTGGAAGCATGAAAAATCACTTTAAACATGCTAATTTTAGCTCTTAACACTGATGATCCACTACAAATGTGAACTGACGTTCAAAAATAAACATTTGAAAACGGACCATTTTCCACATTTCTGAAGCATGACGTAATGGGGGGGTGTTATCTCTTTTGTCGAAAATCAGCCGTTTTTGCTCGAACATTAAATGCCTCCAAATGGTATTTATTTCACTTCCCGAGCCCCTGGAAGCATGAAAATCACTTTAAACATGCTAATTTAGCTCTAACACTGATGATCCACCTACAAATGTGAACTGACGTTCAAAAAATAAAACATTGAAAACGGACCATTTTCCACATTCTGAGCATGACGTAATGGGGGTGTTATCTCTTTTGTCGAAAATCAGCCGTTTTGCTCGAACATTAAATGCCTCCAAATGGTATTTAATTAACTTCCCGAGCCCCTGGAAGCATGAAAATCACTTTAAACATGCTAATTTTAGCTCTAACACTGATGATCCACCTACAATGTGAACTGACGGTTCAAAAGATAAAACATTTGAAAACGGACCATTTTCCACATTTCTGAAGCATGACGTAATGGGGCGGGTGTTATCTCTTTTGTCGAAAATCAGCCGTTTTTGCTCGAACATTAAATGCCTCCAAATGGTATTTAATTAACTTCCGGGTGAAGAAACCCTTTTTGAGAACTCAGAGTGAGTAGAATTGGCCATTTTCATGCATTTTTAACCATTCCATAAATCTTGTGATTTGCGGCCCCTGGAAGCATGAAAATCACTTTAAACATGCTAATTTTAGCTCTAACACTGATGATCCACCTACAAATGTGAACTGACGTTCAAAATAAAACATTTGAAAACGGACCATTTTCCACATTTCTGAAGCATGACGTAATGGGGGGGGTGTTATCTCTTTTGTCGAAAATCAGCCGTTTTTGCTCGAACATTAAATGCCTCCAAATGGTATTTATTTCACTTCCCGAGCCCCTGGAAGCATGAAAATCACTTTAAACATGCTAATTTTAGCTCTAACACTGATGATCCACCGTACAAATGTGAACTGACGTTCAAAAATATAAAACATTTGAAAACGGGACCATTTTCCACATTTCTGAAGCATGACGTAATGGGGGGGGTGTTATCTCTTTTGTCGAAAATCAGCCGTTTTTGCTCGAACATTAAATGCCTCCAAATGGTATTTAATTAACTTCCCGAGCCCTGGAAGCATGAGAAATCACTTTAAACATGCTAATTTTAGCTCTAACACTGATGATCCACCTACAAATGTGAACTGACGTTCAAAATAAAACATTTGAAAACGGACCATTTTCCACATTTCTGAAGCATGACGTAATGGGGGGGTGTTATCTCTTTTGTCGAAAATCAGCCGTTTTTGCTCGAACATTAAATGCCTCCAAATGGTATTTAATTAACTTCCCGGGGTGAAGAAACCCTTTTTGAGAACTCAGAGTGAGTAAATTGGCCATTTTCATGCACTTTTAACCATTCCATAAATCTTGTGTTTTGGGCCCCTGGAAGCATGAAAATCACTTTAAACATGCTAATTTTAGCTCTAACACTGATGATCCACCTACAAATGTGAACTGACGTTCAAAAATAAAACATTTGAAAACGGACCATTTTCCACATTTCTGAAGCATGACCTAATGGGGGGGTGTTATCTCTTTTGTCGAAAATCAGCCGTTTTTGCTCGAACATTAAATGCCTCCAAATGGTATTTATTTCACTTCCCGAGCCCCTGGAAGCATGAAAATCACTTTAAACATGCTAATTTTATCTCTAACACTGATGATCCACCTACAAATGTGAACTGACGTTCAAAAATAAAACATTTGAAAACGGACCATTTTCCACATTTCTGAAGCATGACGTAATGGGGGTGTGTTATCTCTTTTGTCGAAAATCAGCCGTTTTTGCTCGAACATTAAATGCCTCCAAATGGTATTTAATTAACTTCCCGAGCCCCTGGAAGCATGAAAATTACTTTAAACATGCTAATTTTAGCTCTAACACTGATGATCCACCTACAAATGTGAACTGACGTTCAAAAATAAAACATTTGAAAACGGACCATTTTCCACATTTCTGAAGCATGACGTAATGGGGGGGTGTTATCTCTTTTGTCGAAAATCAGCCGTTTTTGCTCGAACATTAAATGCCTCCAAATGGTATTTAATTAACTTCCCGGGGTGAAGAAACCCTTTTTGAGAACTCAGAGTGATTAAATTGGCCATTTTCATGCACTTTTAACCATTCCATAAATCTTGTGTTTTGGGCCCCTGGAAGCATGAAAATCACTTTAAACATGCTAATTTTAGCTCTAACACTGATGATCCACCTACAAATGTGAACTGACGTTCAAAAATAAAACATTTGAAAACGGACCATTTTCCACATTTCTGAAGCATGACGTAATGGGGGGGTGTTATCTCTTTTGTCGAAAATCAGCCGTTTTTGCTCGAACATTAAATGCCTCCAAATGGTATTTAATTAACTTCCCGAGCCCCTGGAAGCATGAAAATCACTTTAAACATGCTAATTTTAGCTCTAACACTGATGATCCACCTACAAATGTGAACTGACGTTCAAAAATAAAACATTTGAAAACGGACCATTTTCCACATTTCTGAAGCATGACGTAATGGGGGGGTGTTATCTCTTTTGTCGAAAATCAGCCGTTTTTGCTCGAACATTAAATGCCTCCAAATGGTATTTAATTAACTTCCCGGGGTGAAGAAACCCTTTTTGAGAACTCAGAGTGAGTAAATTGGCCATTTTCATGCACTTTTAACCATTCCATAAATCTTGTGTTTTGGGCCCCTGGAAGCATGAAAATCACTTTAAACATGCTAATTTTAGCTCTAACACTGATGATCCACCTACAAATGTGAACTGACGTTCAAAAATAAAACATTTGAAAACGGACCATTTTCCACATTTCTGAAGCATGACGTAATGGGGGGGTGTTATCTCTTTTGTCGAAACTCAGCCGTTTTTGCTCGAACATTAAATGCCTCCAAATGGTATTTAATTAACTTCCCGAGCCCCTGGAAGCATGAAAATCACTTTAAACATGCTAATTTTAGCTCTAACACTGATGATCCACCTACAAATGTGAACTGACGTTCAAAAATAAAACATTTGAAAATGGACCATTTTCCACATTTCTGAAGCATGACGTAATGGGGGGGTGTTATCTCTTTTGTCGAAAATCAGCCGTTTTTGCTCGAACATTAAATGCCTCCAAATGGTATTTAATTAACTTCCCGGGGTGAAGAAACCCTTTTTGAGAACTCAGAGTGAATAAATTGGCCATTTTCATGCACTTTTAACCATTCCATAAATCTTGTGTTTTGGGCCCCTGGAAGCATGAAAATCACTTTAAACATGCTAATTTTAGCTCTAACACTGATGATCCACCTACAAAAGTGAACTGACGTTCAAAAATAAAACATTTGAAAACGGACCATTTTCCACATTTCTGAAGCATGACGTAATGGGGGGTGTTATCTCTTTTGTCGAAAATCAGCCGTTTTTGCTCGAACATTAAATGCCTCCAAATGGTATTTAATTAACTTCCCGAGCCCCTGGAAGCATGAAAATCACTTTAAACATGCTAATTTTAGCTCTAACACTGATGATCCACCTACAAATGTGAACTGACGTTCAAAAATAAAACATTTGAAAACAAACCATTTTCCACATTTCTGAAGCATGACGTAATGGGGGGGTGTTATCTCTTTTGTCGAAAATCAGCCGTTTTTGCTCGAACATTAAATGCCTCCAAATGGTATTTAATTAACTTCCCGGGGTGAAGAAACCCTTTTTGAGAACTCAGAGTGAGTAAATTGGCCATTTTCATGCACTTTTAACCATTCCATAAATCTTGTGTTTTGGGCCCCTGGAAGCATGAAAATCACTTTAAACATGCTAATTTTAGCTCTAACACTGATGATCCACCTACAAATGTGAACTGACGTTCAAAAATAAAACATTTGAAAACGGACCATTTTCCACATTTCTGAAGCATGACGTAATGGGGGGGTGTTATCTCTTTTGTCGAAAATCAGCCGTTTTTGCTCGAACATTAAATGCCTCCAAATGGTATTTAATTAACTTCCCGAGCCCCTGGAAGCATGAAAATCACTTTAAACATGCTAATTTTAGCTCTAACACTGATGATCCACCTACAAATGTGAACTGACGTTCAAAAATAAAACATTTGAAAACGGACCATTTTCCACATTTCTGAAGCATGACGTAATGGGGGGGTGTTATCTCTTTTGTCGAAAATCAGCCGTTTTCGCTCGAACATTAAATGCCTCCAAATGGTATTTAATTAACTTCCCGGGGTGAAGAAACCCTTTTTGAGAACTCAGAGTGAGTAAATTGGCCATTTTCATGCACTTTTAACCATTCCATAAATCTTGTGTTTTGGGCCCCTGGAAGCATGAAAATCACTTTAAACATGCTAATTTTAGCTCTAACACTGATGATCCACCTACAAATGTGAACTGACGTTCAAAAATAAAACATTTGAAAACGGACCATTTTCCACATTTCTGAAGCATGACGTAATGGGGGGGTGTTATCTCTTTTGTCGAAAATCAGCCGTTTTTGCTCGAACATTAAATGCCTCCAAATGGTATTTAATTAACTTCCCGAGCCCCTGGAAGCATGAAAATCACTTTAAACATGCTAATTTTAGCTCTAACACTGATGATCCACCTACAAATGTGAACTGACGTTCAAAAATAAAACATTTGAAAACGGACCATTTTCCACATTTCTGAAGCATGACGTAATGGGGGGGTGTTATCTCTTTTGTCGAAAATCAGCCGTTTTTGCTCGAACATTAAATGCCTCCAAATGGTATTTAATTAACTTCCCAAGCCCCTGGAAGCATGAAAATCACTTTAAACATGCTAATTTTAGCTCTAACATTGATGATCCACCTACAAATGTGAACTGACGTTCAAAAATAAAACATTTGAAAACGGACCATTTTCCACATTTCTGAAGCATGACGTAATGGGGGGGTGTTATCTCTTTTGTCGAAAATCAGCCGTTTTTGCTCGAACATTAAATGCCTCCAAATGGTATTTAATTAACTTCCCGGGGTGAAGAAACCCTTTTTGAGAACTCAGAGTGAGTAAATTGGCCATTTTCATGCACTTTTAACCATTCCATAAATCTTGTGTTTTGGGCCCCTGGAAGCATGAAAATCACTTTAAACATGCTAATTTTAGCTCTAACACTGATGATCCACCTACAAATGTGAACTGACGTTCAAAAATAAAACATTTGAAAACGGACCATTTTCCACATTTCTGAAGCATGACGTAATGGGGGGGTGTTATCTCTTTTGTCGAAACTCAGCCGTTTTTGCTCGAACATTAAATGCCTCCAAATGGTATTTAATTAACTTCCCGAGCCCCTGGAAGCATGAAAATCACTTTAAACATGCTAATTTTAGCTCTAACACTGATGATCCACCTACAAATGTGAACTGACGTTCAAAAATAAAACATTTGAAAATGGACCATTTTCCACATTTCTGAAGCATGACGTAATGGGGGGGTGTTATCTCTTTTGTCGAAAATCAGCCGTTTTTGCTCGAACATTAAATGCCTCCAAATGGTATTTAATTAACTTCCCGGGGTGAAGAAACCCTTTTTGAGAACTCAGGGTGAATAAATTGGCCATTTTCATGCACTTTTAACCATTCCATAAATCTTGTGTTTTGGGCCCCTGGAAGCATGAAAATCACTTTAAACATGCTAATTTTAGCTCTAACACTGATGATCCACCTACAAATGTGAACTGACGTTCAAAAATAAAACATTTGAAAACGGACCATTTTCCACATTTCTGAAGCATGACGTAATGGGGGGTGTTATCTCTTTTGTCGAAAATCAGCCGTTTTTGCTCGAACATTAAATGCCTCCAAATGGTATTTAATTAACTTCCCGAGCCCCTGGAAGCATGAAAATCACTTTAAACATGCTAATTTTAGCTCTAACACTGATGATCCACCTACAAATGTGAACTGACGTTCAAAAATAAAACATTTGAAAACAAACCATTTTCCACATTTCTGAAGCATGACGTAATGGGGGGGTGTTATCTCTTTTGTCGAAAATCAGCCGTTTTTGCTCGAACATTAAATGCCTCCAAATGGTATTTAATTAACTTCCCGAGCCCCTGGAAGCATGAAAATCACTTTAAACATGCTAATTTTAGCTCTAACACTGATGATCCACCTACAAATGTGAACTGACGTTCAAAAATAAAACATTTGAAAACGGACCATTTTCCACATTTCTGAAGCATGACGTAATGGGGGGGTGTTATCTCTTTTGTCGAAAATCAGCCGTTTTCGCTCGAACATTAAATGCCTCCAAATGGTATTTAATTAACTTCCCGGGGTGAAGAAACCCTTTTTGAGAACTCAGAGTGAGTAAATTGGCCATTTTCATGCACTTTTAACCATTCCATAAATCTTGTGTTTTGGGCCCCTGGAAGCATGAAAATCACTTTAAACATGCTAATTTTAGCTCTAACACTGATGATCCACCTACAAATGTGAACTGACGTTCAAAAATAAAACATTTGAAAACGGACCATTTTCCAGATTTCTGAAGCATGACGTAATGGGGGGGTGTTATCTCTTTTGTCGAAAATCAGCCGTTTTTGCTCGAACATTAAATGCCTCCAAATGGTATTTAATTAACTTCCCGAGCCCCTGGAAGCATGAAAATCACTTTAAACATGCTAATTTTAGCTCTAACACTGATGATCCACCTACAAATGTGAACTGACGTTCAAAAATAAAACATTTGAAAACGGACCATTTTCCACATTTCTGAAGCATGACGTAATGGGGGGTGTTATCTCTTTTGTCGAAAATCAGCCGTTTTTGCTCGAACATTAAATGCCTCCAAATGGTATTTAATGAACTTCCCGGGGTGAAGAAACCCTTTTTGAGAACTCAGAGTGAGTAAATTGGCCATTTTCATGCACTTTTAACCATTCCATAAATCTTGTGTTTTGGGCCCCTGGAAGCATGAAAATCACTTTAAACATGCTAATTTTAGCTCTAACACTGATGATCCACCTACAAATGTGAACTGACATTCAAAAATAAAACATTTGAAAACGGACCATTTTCCACATTTCTGAAGCATGACGTAATGGGGGGGTGTTATCTCTTTTGTCGAAAATCAGCCGTTTTTGCTCGAACATTAAATGCCTCCAAATGGTATTTAATTAACTTCCCGAGCCCCTGGAAGCATGAAAATCACTTTAAACATGCTAATTTTAGCTCTAACACTGATGATCCACCTACAAATGTGAACTGACGTTCAAAAATAAAACATTTGAAAACGGACCATTTTCCACATTTCTGAAGCATGACGTAATGGGGGGGTGTTATCTCTTTTGTCGAAAATCAGCCGTTTTTGCTCGAACATTAAATGCCTCCAAATGGTATTTATTTCACTTCCCGAGCCCCTGGAAGCATGAAAATCACTTTAAACATGCTAATTTTAGCTCTAACACTGATGATCCACCTACAAATGTGAACTGACGTTCAAAAATAAAACATTTGAAAACGGACCATTTTCCACATTTCTGAAGCATGACGTAATGGGGGGTGTTATCTCTTTTGTCGAAAATCAGCCGTTTTTGCTCGAACATTAAATGCCTCCAAATGGTATTTAATTAACTTCCCGAGCCCCTGGAAGCATGAAAATCACTTTAAACATGCTAATTTTAGCTCTAACACTGATGATCCACCTACAAATGTGAACTGACGTTCAAAAATAAAACATTTGAAAACGGACCATTTTCCACATTTCTGAAGCATGACGTAATGGGGGGTGTTATCTCTTTTGTCGAAAATCAGCCGTTTTTGCTCGAACATTAAATGCCTCCAAATGGTATTTAATTAACTTCCCGGGGTGAAGAAACCCTTTTTGAGAACTCAGAGTGAGTAAATTGGCCATTTTCATGCACTTTTAACCATTCCATAAATCTTGTGTTTTGGGCCCCTGGAAGCATGAAAATTACTTTAAACATGCTAATTTTAGCTCTAACACTGATGATCCACCTACAAATGTGAACTGACGTTCAAAAATAAAACATTTGAAAACGGACCATTTTCCACATTTCTGAAGCATGACGTAATGGGGGGGGTGTTATCTCTTTTGTCGAAAATCAGCCGTTTTTGCTCGAACATTAAATGCCTCCAAATGGTATTTATTTCACTTCCCGAGCCCCTGGAAGCATGAAAATCACTTTAAACATGCTAATTTTAGCTCTAACACTGATGATCCACCTACAAATGTGAACTGACGTTCAAAAATAAAACATTTGAAAACGGACCATTTTCCACATTTCTGAAGCATGACGTAATGGGGGGGTGTTATCTCTTTTGTCGAAAATCAGCCGTTTTTGCTCGAACATTAAATGCCTCCAAATGGTATTTAATTAACTTCCCGAGCCCCTGGAAGCATGAAAATCACTTTAAACATGCTAATTTTAGCTCTAACACTGATGATCCACCTACAAATGTGAACTGACGTTCAAAAATAAAACATTTGAAAACGGACCATTTTCCACATTTCTGAAGCATGACGTAATGGGGGGGTGTTATCTCTTTTGTCGAAAATCAGCCGTTTTTGCTCGAACATTAAATGCCTCCAAATGGTATTTAATTAACTTCCCGGGGTGAAGAAACCCTTTTTGAGAACTCAGAGTGAGTAAATTGGCCATTTTCATGCACTTTTAACCATTCCATAAATCTTGTGTTTTGTGCCCCTGGAAGCATGAAAATCACTTTAAACATGCTAATTTTAGCTCTAACACTGATGATCCACCTACAAATGTGAACTGACGTTCAAAAATAAAACATTTGAAAACGGACCATTTTCCACATTTCTGAAGCATGACGTAATGGGGGGGTGTTATCTCTTTTGTCGAAAATCAGCCGTTTTTGCTCGAACATTAAATGCCTCCAAATGGTATTTATTTCACTTCCCGAGCCCCTGGAAGCATGAAAATCACTTTAAACATGCTAATTTTAGCTCTAACACTGATGATCCACCTACAAATGTGAACTGACGTTCAAAAATAAAACATTTGAAAACGGACCATTTTCCACATTTCTGAAGCATGACGTAATGGGGGTGTGTTATCTCTTTTGTCGAAAATCAGCCGTTTTTGCTCGAACATTAAATGCCTCCAAATGGTATTTAATTAACTTCCCGAGCCCCTGGAAGCATGAAAATTACTTTAAACATGCTAATTTTAGCTCTAACACTGATGATCCACCTACAAATGTGAACTGACGTTCAAAAATAAAACATTTGAAAACGGACCATTTTCCACATTTCTGAAGCATGACGTAATGGGGGGGTGTTATCTCTTTTGTCGAAAATCAGCCGTTTTTGCTCGAACATTAAATGCCTCCAAATGGTATTTAATTAACTTCCCGGGGTGAAGAAACCCTTTTTGAGAACTCAGAGTGAGTAAATTGGCCATTTTCATGCACTTTTAACCATTCCATAAATCTTGTGTTTTGGGCCCCTGGAAGCATGAAAATCACTTTAAACATGCTAATTTTAGCTCTAACACTGATGATCCACCTACAAATGTGAACTGACGTTCAAAAATAAAACATTTGAAAACGGACCATTTTCCACATTTCTGAAGCATGACGTAATGGGGGGGTGTTATCTCTTTTGTCGAAAATCAGCCGTTTTTGCTCGAACATTAAATGCCTCCAAATGGTATTTAATTAACTTCCCGAGCCCCTGGAAGCATGAAAATCACTTTAAACATGCTAATTTTAGCTCTAACACTGATGATCCACCTACAAATGTGAACTGACGTTCAAAAATAAAACATTTGAAAACGGACCATTTTCCACATTTCTGAAGCATGACGTAATGGGGGGGTGTTATCTCTTTTGTCGAAAATCAGCCGTTTTTGCTCGAACATTAAATGCCTCCAAATGGTATTTAATTAACTTCCCGAGCCCCTGGAAGCATGAAAATCACTTTAAACATGCTAATTTTAGCTCTAACACTGATGATCCACCTACAAATGTGAACTGACGTTCAAAAATAAAACATTTGAAAACGGACCATTTTCCACATTTCTGAAGCATGACGTAATGGGGGGGTGTTATCTCTTTTGTCGAAAATCAGCCGTTTTCGCTCGAACATTAAATGCCTCCAAATGGTATTTAATTAACTTCCCGGGGTGAAGAAACCCTTTTTGAGAACTCAGAGTGAGTAAATTGGCCATTTTCATGCACTTTTAACCATTCCATAAATCTTGTGTTTTGGGCCCCTGGAAGCATGAAAATCACTTTAAACATGCTAATTTTAGCTCTAACACTGATGATCCACCTACAAATGTGAACTGACGTTCAAAAATAAAACATTTGAAAACGGACCATTTTCCAGATTTCTGAAGCATGACGTAATGGGGGGGTGTTATCTCTTTTGTCGAAAATCAGCCGTTTTTGCTCGAACATTAAATGCCTCCAAATGGTATTTAATTAACTTCCCGAGCCCCTGGAAGCATGAAAATCACTTTAAACATGCTAATTTTAGCTCTAACACTGATGATCCACCTACAAATGTGAACTGACGTTCAAAAATAAAACATTTGAAAACGGACCATTTTCCACATTTCTGAAGCATGACGTAATGGGGGGTGTTATCTCTTTTGTCGAAAATCAGCCGTTTTTGCTCGAACATTAAATGCCTCCAAATGGTATTTAATGAACTTCCCGGGGTGAAGAAACCCTTTTTGAGAACTCAGAGTGAGTAAATTGGCCATTTTCATGCACTTTTAACCATTCCATAAATCTTGTGTTTTGGGCCCCTGGAAGCATGAAAATCACTTTAAACATGCTAATTTTAGCTCTAACACTGATGATCCACCTACAAATGTGAACTGACGTTCAAAAATAAAACATTTGAAAACGGACCATTTTCCACATTTCTGAAGCATGACGTAATGGGGGGGTGTTATCTCTTTTGTCGAAAATCAGCCGTTTTTGCTCGAACATTAAATGCCTCCAATTGGTATTTAATTAACTTCCCGAGCCCCTGGAAGCATGAAAATCACTTTAAACATGCTAATTTTAGCTCTAACACTGATGATCCACCTACAAATGTGAACTGACGTTCAAAAATAAAACATTTGAAAACGGACCATTTTCCACATTTCTGAAGCATGACGTAATGGGGGGGTGTTATCTCTTTTGTCGAAAATCAGCCGTTTTTGCTCGAACATTAAATGCCTCCAAATGGTATTTATTTCACTTCCCGAGCCCCTGGAAGCATGAAAATCACTTTAAACATGCTAATTTTAGCTCTAACACTGATGATCCACCTACAAATGTGAACTGACGTTCAAAAATAAAACATTTGAAAACGGACCATTTTCCACATTTCTGAAGCATGACGTAATGGGGGGTGTTATCTCTTTTGTCGAAAATCAGCCGTTTTTGCTCGAACATTAAATGCCTCCAAATGGTATTTAATTAACTTCCCGAGCCCCTGGAAGCATGAAAATCACTTTAAACATGCTAATTTTAGCTCTAACACTGATGATCCACCTACAAATGTGAACTGACGTTCAAAAATAAAACATTTGAAAACGGACCATTTTCCACATTTCTGAAGCATGACGTAATGGGGGGGTGTTATCTCTTTTGTCGAAAATTAGCCGTTTTTGCTCGAACATTAAATGCCTCCAAATGGTATTTAATTAACTTCCCGAGCCCCTGGAAGCATGAAAATCACTTTAAACATGCTAATTTTAGCTCTAACACTGATGATCCACCTACAAATGTGAATTGACGTTCAAAAATAAAACATTTGAAAACGGACCATTTTCCACATTTCTGAAGCATGACGTAATGGGGGGGTGTTATCTCTTTTGTCGAAAATCAGCCGTTTTTGCTCGAACATTAAATGCCTCCAAATGGTATTTAATTAACTTCCCGAGCCCCTGGAAGCATGAAAATCACTTTAAACATGCTAATTTTAGCTCTAACACTGATGATCCACCTACAAATGTGAACTGACGTTCAAAAATAAAACATTTGAAAACGGACCATTTTCCACATTTCTGAAGCATGACGTAATGGGGGGGGTGTTATCTCTTTTGTCGAAAATCAGCCGTTTTTGCTCGAACATTAAATGCCTCCAAATGGTATTTAATTAACTTCCCGGGGTGAAGAAACCCTTTTTGAGAACTCAGAGTGAGTAAATTGGCCATTTTCATGCACTTTCAAACATTCCATAAATCTTGTGTTTTGGGCCCCTGGAAGCATGAAAATCACTTTAAACATGCTAATTTTAGCTCTAACACTGATGATCCACCTACAAATGTGAACTGACGTTCAAAAATAAAACATTTGAAAACGGACCATTTTCCACATTTCTGAAGCATGACGTAATGGGGGAGTGTTATCTCTTTTGTCGAAAATCAGCCGTTTTTGCTCGAACATTAAATGCCTCCAAATGGTATTTAATTAACTTCCCGAGCCCCTGGAAGCATGAAAATCACTTTAAACATGCTAATTTTAGCTCTAACACTGATGATCCACCTACAAATGTGAACTGACGTTCAAAAATAAAACATTTGAAAACGGACCATTTTCCACATTTCTGAAGCATGACGTAATGGGGGGGGTGTTATCTCTTTTGTCGAAAATCAGCCATTTTTGCTCGAACATTAAATGCCTCCAAATGGTATTTAATTAACTTCCCGGGGTGAAGAAACCCTTTTTGAGAACTCAGAGTGAGTAAATTGGCCATTTTCATGCACTTTTAACCATTCCATAAATCTTGTGTTTTGGGCCCCTGGAAGCATGAAAATCACTTTAAACATGCTAATTTTAGCTCTAAAACTGATGATCCACCTACAAATGTGAACTGACGTTCAAAAATAAAACATTTGAAAACGGACCATTTTCCACATTTCTGAAGCATGACGTAATGGGGGGGTGTTATCTCTTTTGTCGAAAATCAGCCGTTTTTGCTCGAACATTAAATGCCTCCAAATGGTATTTAATTAACTTCCCGAGCCCCTGGAAGCATGAAAATCACTTTAAACATGCTAATTTTAGCTCTAACACTGATGATCCACCTACAAATGTGAACTGACGTTCAAAAATAAAACATTTGAAAACGGACCATTTTCCACATTTCTGAAGCATGACGTAATGGGGGGGTGTTATCTCTTTTGTCGAAAATCAGCCGTTTTCGCTCGAACATTAAATGCCTCCAAATGGTATTTAATTAACTTCCCGGGGTGAAGAAACCCTTTTTGAGAACTCAGAGTGAGTAAATTGGCCATTTTCATGCACTTTTAACCATTCCATAAATCTTGTGTTTTGGGCCCCTGGAAGCATGAAAATCACTTTAAACATGCTAATTTTAGCTCTAACACTGATGATCCACCTACAAATGTGAACTGACGTTCAAAAATAAAACATTTGAAAACGGACCATTTTCCAGATTTCTGAAGCATGACGTAATGGGGGGGTGTTATCTCTTTTGTCGAAAATCAGCAGTTTTTGCTCGAACATTAAATGCCTCCAAATGGTATTTAATTAACTTCCCGAGCCCCTGGAAGCATGAAAATCACTTTAAACATGCTAATTTTAGCTCTAACACTGATGATCCACCTACAAATGTGAACTGACGTTCAAAAATAAAACATTTGAAAACGGACCATTTTCCACATTTCTGAAGCATGACGTAATGGGGGGTGTTATCTCTTTTGTCGAAAATCAGCCGTTTTTGCTCGAACATTAAATGCCTCCAAATGGTATTTAATGAACTTCCCGGGGTGAAGAAACCCTTTTTGAGAACTCAGAGTGAGTAAATTGGCCATTTTCATGCACTTTTAACCATTCCATAAATCTTGTGTTTTGGGCCCCTGGAAGCATGAAAATCACTTTAAACATGCTAATTTTAGCTCTAACACTGATGATCCACCTACAAATGTGAACTGACATTCAAAAATAAAACATTTGAAAACGGACCATTTTCCACATTTCTGAAGCATGACGTAATGGGGGGGTGTTATCTCTTTTGTCGAAAATCAGCCGTTTTTGCTCGAACATTAAATGCCTCCAAATGGTATTTAATTAACTTCCCGAGCCCCTGGAAGCATGAAAATCACTTTAAACATGCTAATTTTAGCTCTAACACTGATGATCCACCTACAAATGTGAACTGACGTTCAAAAATAAAACATTTGAAAACGGACCATTTTCCACATTTCTGAAGCATGACGTAATGGGGGGGTGTTATCTCTTTTGTCGAAAATCAGCCGTTTTTGCTCGAACATTAAATGCCTCCAAATGGTATTTATTTCACTTCCCGAGCCCCTGGAAGCATGAAAATCACTTTAAACATGCTAATTTTAGCTCTAACACTGATGATCCACCTACAAATGTGAACTGACGTTCAAAAATAAAACATTTGAAAACGGACCATTTTCCACATTTCTGAAGCATGACGTAATGGGGGGTGTTATCTCTTTTGTCGAAAATCAGCCGTTTTTGCTCGAACATTAAATGCCTCCAAATGGTATTTAATTAACTTCCCGAGCCCCTGGAAGCATGAAAATCACTTTAAACATGCTAATTTTAGCTCTAACACTGATGATCCACCTACAAATGTGAACTGACGTTCAAAAATAAAACATTTGAAAACGGACCATTTTCCACATTTCTGAAGCATGACGTAATGGGGGGTGTTATCTCTTTTGTCGAAAATCAGCCGTTTTTGCTCGAACATTAAATGCCTCCAAATGGTATTTAATTAACTTCCCGGGGTGAAGAAACCCTTTTTGAGAACTCAGAGTGAGTAAATTGGCCATTTTCATGCACTTTTAACCATTCCATAAATCTTGTGTTTTGGGCCCCTGGAAGCATGAAAATTACTTTAAACATGCTAATTTTAGCTCTAACACTGATGATCCACCTACAAATGTGAACTGACGTTCAAAAATAAAACATTTGAAAACGGACCATTTTCCACATTTCTGAAGCATGACGTAATGGGGGGGGTGTTATCTCTTTTGTCGAAAATCAGCCGTTTTTGCTCGAACATTAAATGCCTCCAAATGGTATTTATTTCAGTTCCCGAGCCCCTGGAAGCATGAAAATCACTTTAAACATGCTAATTTTAGCTCTAACACTGATGATCCACCTACAAATGTGAACTGACGTTCAAAAATAAAACATTTGAAAACGGACCATTTTCCACATTTCTGAAGCATGACGTAATGGGGGGGTGTTATCTCTTTTGTCGAAAATCAGCCGTTTTTGCTCGAACATTAAATGCCTCCAAATGGTATTTAATTAACTTCCCGAGCCCCTGGAAGCATGAAAATCACTTTAAACATGCTAATTTTAGCTCTAACACTGATGATCCACCTACAAATGTGAACTGACGTTCAAAAATAAAACATTTGAAAACGGACCATTTTCCACATTTCTGAAGCATGACGTAATGGGGGGGTGTTATCTCTTTTGTCGAAAATCAGCCGTTTTTGCTCGAACATTAAATGCCTCCAAATGGTATTTAATTAACTTCCCGGGGTGAAGAAACCCTTTTTGAGAACTCAGAGTGAGTAAATTGGCCATTTTCATGCACTTTTAACCATTCCATAAATCTTGTGTTTTGTGCCCCTGGAAGCATGAAAATCACTTTAAACATGCTAATTTTAGCTCTAACACTGATGATCCACCTACAAATGTGAACTGACGTTCAAAAATAAAACATTTGAAAACGGACCATTTTCCACATTTCTGAAGCATGACGTAATGGGGGGGTGTTATCTCTTTTGTCGAAAATCAGCCGTTTTTGCTCGAACATTAAATGCCTCCAAATGGTATTTATTTCACTTCCCGAGCCCCTGGAAGCATGAAAATCACTTTAAACATGCTAATTTTAGCTCTAACACTGATGATCCACCTACAAATGTGAACTGACGTTCAAAAATAAAACATTTGAAAACGGACCATTTTCCACATTTCTGAAGCATGACGTAATGGGGGTGTGTTATCTCTTTTGTCGAAAATCAGCCGTTTTTGCTCGAACATTAAATGCCTCCAAATGGTATTTAATTAACTTCCCGAGCCCCTGGAAGCATGAAAATTACTTTAAACATGCTAATTTTAGCTCTAACACTGATGATCCACCTACAAATGTGAACTGACGTTCAAAAATAAAACATTTGAAAACGGACCATTTTCCACATTTCTGAAGCATGACGTAATGGGGGGGTGTTATCTCTTTTGTCGAAAATCAGCCGTTTTTGCTCGAACATTAAATGCCTCCAAATGGTATTTAATTAACTTCCCGAGCCCCTGGAAGCATGAAAATCACTTTAAACATGCTAATTTTAGCTCTAACACTGATGATCCACCTACAAATGTGAACTGACGTTCAAAAATAAAACATTTGAAAACGGACCATTTTCCACATTTCTGAAGCATGACGTAATGGGGGGGTGTTATCTCTTTTGTCGAAAATCAGCCGTTTTTGCTCGAACATTAAATGCCTCCAAATGGTATTTAATTAACTTCCCGAGCCCCTGGAAGCATGAAAATCACTTTAAACATGCTAATTTTAGCTCTAACACTGATGATCCACCTACAAATGTGAACTGACGTTCAAAAATAAAACATTTGAAAACGGACCATTTTCCACATTTCTGAAGCATGACGTAATGGGGGGGTGTTATCTCTTTTGTCGAAAATCAGCCGTTTTTGCTCGAACATTAAATGCCTCCAAATGGTATTTAATTAACTTCCCGAGCCCCTGGAAGCATGAAAATCACTTTAAACATGCTAATTTTAGCTCTAACACTGATGATCCACCTACAAATGTGAACTGACGTTCAAAAATAAAACATTTGAAAACGGACCATTTTCCACATTTCTGAAGCATGACGTAATGGGGGGGTGTTATCTCTTTTGTCGAAAATCAGCCGTTTTTGCTCGAACATTAAATGCCTCCAAATGGTATTTATTTCACTTCCCGAGGTGAAGAAACCCTTTTTGAGAACTCAGAGTGAGTAAATTAGCCATTTTCATGCACTTTTAACCATTCCATAAATCTTGTGTTTTGGGCCCCTGGAAGCATGAAAATCACTTTAAACATGCTAATTTTAGCTCTAACACTGATGATCCACCTACAAATGTGAACTGACGTTCAAAAATTAAACATTTGAAAACGGACCATTTTCCACATTTCTGAAGCATGACGTAATGGGGGGGTGTTATCTCTTTTGTCGAAAATCAGCCGTTTTTGCTCGAACATTAAATGCCTCCAAATGGTATTTAATTAACTTCCCGGGGTGAAGAACCCCTTTTTGAGAACTCAGAGTGAGTAAATTGGCCATTTTCATGCACTTTTAACCATTCCATAAATCTTGTGTTTTGGGCCCCTGGAAGCATGAAAATCACTTTAAACATGCTAATTTTAGCTCTAACACTGATGATCCACCTACAAATGTGAACTGACGTTCAAAAATAAAACATTTGAAAACGGACCATTTTCCACATTTCTGAAGCATGACGTAATGGGGGGTGTTATCTCTTTTGTCGAAAATCAGCCGTTTTTGCTCGAACATTAAATGCCTCCAAATGGTATTTAATTAACTTCCCGAGCCCCTGGAAGCATGAAAATCACTTTAAACATGCTAATTTTAGCTCTAACACTGATGATCCACCTACAAATGTGAACTGACGTTCAAAAATAAAACATTTGAAAACGGACCATTTTCCACATTTCTGAAGCATGACGTAATGGGGGGGTGTTATCTCTTTTGTCGAAAATCAGCCGTTTTTGCTCGAACATTAAATGCCTCCAAATGGTATTTAATTAACTTCCCGGGGTGAAGAAACCCTTTTTGAGAACTCAGAGTGAGTAAATTGGCCATTTTCATGCACTTTTAACCATTCCATAAATCTTGTGTTTTGGGCCCCTGGAAGCATGAAAATCACTTTAAACATGCTAATTTTAGCTCTAACACTGATGATCCACCTACAAATGTGAACTGACGTTCAAAAATAAAACATTTGAAAACGGACCATTTTCCACATTTCTGAAGCATGACGTAATGGGGGGGTGTTATCTCTTTTGTCGAAAATCAGCCGTTTTTGCTCGAACATTAAATGCCTCCAAATGGTATTTATTTCACTTCCCAAGCCCCTGGAAGCATGAAAATCACTTTAAACATGCTAATTTTAGCTCTAACACTGATGATCCACCTACAAATGTGAACTGACGTTCAAAAATAAAACATTTGAAAACGGACCATTTTCCACATTTCTGAAGCATGACGTAATGGGGGGGTGTTATCTCTTTTGTCGAAAATCAGCCGTTTTTGCTCGAACATTAAATGCCTCCAAATGGTATTTAATTAACTTCCCGGGGTGAAGAAACCCTTTTTGAGAACTCAGAGTGAGTAAATTGGCCATTTTCATGCACTTTTAACCATTCCATAAATCTTGTGTTTTGGGCCCCTGGAAGCATGAAAATCACTTTAAACATGCTAATTTTAGCTCTAACACTGATGATCCACCTACAAATGTGAACTGACGTTCAAAAATAAAACATTTGAAAACGGACCATTTTCCACATTTCTGAAGCATGACGTAATGGGGGGGTGTTATCTCTTTTGTCGAAAATCAGCCGTTTTTGCTCGAACATTAAATGCCTCCAAATGGTATTTAATTAACTTCCCGAGCCCCTGGAAGCATGAAAATCACTTTAAACATGCTAATTTTAGCTCTAACACTGATGATCCACCTACAAATGTGAACTGACGTTCAAAAATAAAACATTTGAAAACGGACCATTTTCCACATTTCTGAAGCATGACGTAATGGGGGGGTGTTATCTCTTTTGTCGAAAATCAGCCGTTTTTGCTCGAACATTAAATGCCTCCAAATGGTATTTAATTAACTTCCCGGGGTGAAGAAACCCTTTTTGAGAACTCAGAGTGAGTAAATTGGCCATTTTCATGCACTTTTAACCATTCCATAAATCTTGTGTTTTGGGCCCCTGGAAGCATGAAAATCACTTTAAACATGCTAATTTTAGCTCTAACACTGATGATCCACCTACAAATGTGAACTGACGTTCAAAAATAAAACATTTGAAAACGGACCATTTTCCACATTTCTGAAGCATGACGTAATGGGGGGGTGTTATCTCTTTTGTCGAAAATCAGCCGTTTTTGCTCGAACATTAAATGCCTCCAAATGGTATTTATTTCACTTCCCGGGGTGAAGAAACCCTTTTTGAGAACTCAGAGTGAGTAAATTGGCCATTTTCATGCACTTTTAACCATTCCATTAATCTTGTGTTTTGGGCCCCTGGAAGCATGAAAATCACTTTAAACATGCTAATTTTAGCTCTTACACTGATGATCCACCTACAAATGTGAACTGACGTTCAAAAATAAAACATTTGAAAACGGACCATTTTCCACATTTCTGAAGCATGACGTAATGGGGGGGTGTTATCTCTTTTGTCGAAAATCAGCCGTTTTTGCTCGAACATTAAATGCCTCCAAATGGTATTTAATTAACTTCCCGAGCCCCTGGAAGCATGAAAATCACTTTAAACATGCTAATTTTAGCTCTAACACTGATGATCCACCTACAAATGTGAACTGACGTTCAAAAATAAAACATTTGAAAACGGACCATTTTCCACATTTCTGAAGCATGACGTAATGGGGGGGTGTTATCTCTTTTGTCGAAAATCAGCCGTTTTTGCTCGAACATTAAATGCCTCCAAATGGTATTTATTTCACTTCCCGAGCCCCTGGAAGCATGAAAATCACTTTAAACATGCTAATTTTAGCTCTAACACTGATGATCCACCTACAAATGTGAACTGACGTTCAAAAATAAAACATTTGAAAACGGACCATTTTCCACATTTCTGAAGCATGACGTAATGGGGGGGTGTTATCTCTTTTGTCGAAAATCAGCTGTTTTTGCTCGAACATTAAATGCCTCCAAATGGTATTTAATTAACTTCCCGAGCCCCTGGAAGCATGAAAATCACTTTAAACATGCTAATTTTAGCTCTAACACTGATGATCCACCTACAAATGTGAACTGACGTTCAAAAATAAAACATTTGAAAACGGACCATTTTCCACATTTCTGAAGCATGACGTAATGGGGGGGTGTTATCTCTTTTGTCGAAAATCAGCCGTTTTTGCTCGAACATTAAATGCCTCCAAATGGTATTTAATTAACTTCCCGGGGTGAAGAAACCCTTTTTGAGAACTCAGAGTGAGTAAATTGGCCATTTTCATGCACTTTTAACCATTCCATAAATCTTGTGTTTTGGGCCCCTGGAAGCATGAAAATCACTTTAAACATGCTAATTTTAGCTCTAACACTGATGATCCACCTACAAATGTGAACTGACGTTCAAAAATAAAACATTTGAAAACGGACCATTTTCCACATTTCTGAAGCATGACGTAATGGGGGGGTGTTATCTCTTTTGTCGAAAATCAGCCGTTTTTGCTCGAACATTAAATGCCTCCAAATGGTATTATGGCTGAGATACCCGCCACCCCCTCTCAACACAATCCCCAAGGATGGGAAACCGGAAACAGTTCTGAACTTTTGGAAGACGGGAGGGAGTGACCCTCCCGGCCGTATTTATTAAAATATGAAACAAAATTAAAACATTAAAATAACAGTTTCATATTATGTACAATTTCATTACCACATTGCGATGTTTGGCTAACCTTAACATATTCTCTAATACAAAGGTTCTCCTAGCCGAACTAACATCCTACAAAACATTTAACTTGAAATTTTGAAATTGTACATCCTAACGTTTAAGGGCCAACGGCAAGGTCGTAACCGGTGTCAAGATCCCTAAACCAGAAATATCCCCCTCACTTGTGAGGGGCGACCGCACAGAGGAGTACCTCGAGTGCAACTACCAATTTCCCTTGACTTGACGGGGGCCCCAATAAACTCGACGCCACTTAAAGGTCGTCCGAGGACTCGTGTGAGGTATCTAGAAGGTAGCGTAGACCCCCCCCAAACCCCACACAACTTACCACATCTGCCGTCGCAGATGACCTGGCCCCGGGAAATTCTCCAGGAGGGGGCTGTAGCCCCTCCTACCCAGGAAGGGGCCTTGACCGCCTTTCCTTTCCTTTCGGCGGCCCATCCTTAGAAGGGACCGCCTACCCCGTTGAGGGGCCAATGGCCACCTCCCTCGAGCGCTCCCATCCGTAATGGGTGACGCCCACTCATAGGGATCTTCCAATTAGTGCTCACCGATCATGACCTTACCGCCACAGGCCGGATAGTTGACCGGCTGATCCCCAGAAACTTGAGGCAAGTCGAGGGACCCACAGTCTTACCTGGTGCCAATGGCACGCCAAACTGATTCATCAAGACACAAAATGCATTCAAAGCCTGTCCACATTCTGGATCCCCGGCTGCCCCCAGAAACAAAAAGTCATCGAGATAATGCATAACATGTTGAAACCCCGTCCTCTTTGTGAAGACCCATTGCAGGAAGCAACTGAACTTTTCGAAATAGGCACACGATATAGAGCCCCCCATCGGCATACACCTATCCATGTAATAGTGACCCTGAAACATGAAACCAAGGAGACGCTGATCGTCTGGGTGTACCGGGAGCAACCGGAACGCTGACTCGATATCGGATTTTGCCATCAGCGCACCGGGCCCCAGGCGATTCAATATGGCTACAGCCTCATCGAAGGATGCGTACCGCATCGAACACACTTCCGGGTCTATCGCATCGTTTACGGAAAGACCACGTGGGGCTGATAAATTATGTATCAGCCGAAACTCACCCGGGTCCTTCTTGGGGACCACCCCTAAAGGGGAACAAACAAAGTTAGCAACTGGTGGGACATTAAATGGACCGGTGACTCGACCTCGAGCCACCTCCTTCCCGATATTTTCCTGTACCACGGTCGTATGCTGTAAGACCGATATCTGGTTTTTACATTTTGCTATACCCTGAAACTCCCCTACTGGGATGCGGAAACCATATGAAAATCCGCTCCGCAACACCCCAGCGGAAGCGTGATCCGGGTATTCGCTGAGCCAGGGAATCATCGCCATGGTATCAATCGGAGTAGGTAAAGGCGCCCCTCGGACTATGTCAGACCTGTTTGGCGCCTCCTCTACCCCCGTTATCACCCGTTTTGGCTCTGCACATGGACTCAGGATGGGATGATTGCCCACACCCCCCACATTCGTGCCTAAATTTGCATGACCCCTGGGGCCTAGTACATTTCCCCCTGTTAAAGATCCAACAAACCCCCCTTTTACCTGTGTTGCCGATTGGCCTCGAGTGATTGTCGTTACTCGTACCTGATCGAAAGGGCGTCCCCGCATATTGGCGGGAGGATTCGCCAACGTTACTCCCTACCAATGGCACTTTCAACATGCCAGAGTCCTCCATTTTGGACCAGGACACAGAATCATAACAATCCCAAGTTAAGTTTTTATCATGCTCTTTTGCTTTTCTGAAAACATTATCATAACAAAACCAATGGTTGCCCTTGTGAGATACTGAATACCCCATGATCCGTGACTGATAAATCGGCAATTCAGACAGCAATTCGGGCCTACGTTCACCCAAGATGGATGTAAAAACCCCCCATGCTTTGCCCCAATTACCAATGTTTTCATTTACCTTAAAGGCGGCCATCTTTGCGCGCCAAACACTCGGATACATGAGCTCCTTCTGGCTCTTAACATGCTCCATCTCATAATGATCGGTAAGCAACGAGAAGATGTTTATATACTCCCCTGCCCATATCTTCTCTTTGATAGCCAGAGGTACATGTTGACCCAACTTTTCCCTTCGAGAGGGTGCCGACTCATCCCTCGCAATCGGCAATGGCCGCTTACCTGAACCGGAAGCTGTATCTGCGACTGAACCTGACCCAGGTGGTTTTTCTACTGCCGCAGCCGGCGATGGTGCCTTCGTCGCTTCCCTTGTTTCCCGCAGCTGCTTCATCAACACCTGCGCGTCGTCAGCCGTGGCGCCCTTGCTACCTTTACCCAACCACGCTGCTAATTGTGCTGCCAGCTCGGGCGGCATCTCGTCCCCTGGCACGGGGGTGACCACCATGGGAATCGGATTCCCTTCCACCGGCACAGGGCTGGGTGCCTCGAGTGGAGTACCGGGAACTGGGACGTCTCCCCCAGCTGCTCCCCTTCTGGGCCTCTTGCCTTTTCCTCCTGGAGCTGCTCCTGCCAGAGGACGTTTCGGCCCCCCTTCCTCGTCTTTCTCCGCCATTCGCTTCTTTAGGTCGGTCACCTCTTTCATGAGAACACGCAGCATCTGGTCGGTAGTCATTCGCTTTCCCGCCTTCTTAGGCATTCTCCGACAGAGTATCTGCAAAACAAACAAGAAAGATTACAACGCTCAAAAATGGCTCTTCGTTCCGTCTCGAGCTCACGTGCAGCGAGGTGGTGCAGCTTCAGAGCACAGGAACAAGAGGATGCTTCCTTGGCTTGTTGCTCTTTTTATCCGTCTTCAGGGCGGGCGTAAACCCGCCCCGGCCTGCCCCGAAGGCGTGGCCGGCCGCGTCAGTGTCTAGGCCAGCCCACTCTAGGGCGGGACAAAGGCGCGCCCCGGCTACGCCACTTCGGGCATACCAGCCGAGACTCGCCTCCCGCCCAAGATGGCTTCCCGGGGGGATCGTGGTACTCCACCATACGTTCGGGGGGACCGAATGGTCGCCCCTTTCCATTAATTAACTTCCCGAGCCCCTGGAAGCATGAAAATCACGTTAAACATGCTAATTTTAGCTCTAACACTGATGATCCACCTACAAATGTGAACTGACGTTCAAAAATAAAACATTTGAAAACGGACCATTTTCCACATTTCTGAAGCATGACGTAATGGGGGGGTGTTATCTCTTTTGTCGAAAATCTGCCGTTTTTGCTCGAACATTAAATGCCTCCAAATGGTATTTAATTAACTTCCCGGGGTGAAGATATCCTTTTTGAGAACTCAGAGTGAGTAAATTGGCCATTTTCATGCACTTTTAACCATTCCATAAATCTTGTGTTTTGGGCCCCTGGAAGCATGAAAATCACTTTAAACATGCTAATTTTAGCTCTAACACTGATGATCCACCTACAAATGTGAACTGACGTTCAAAAATAAAACATTTGAAAACGGACCATTTTCCACATTTCTGAAGCATGACATAATGGGGGGGTGTTATCTCTTTTGTCGAAAATCAGCCGTTTTTGCTCGAACATTAAATTCCTCCAAATGGTATTTAATTAACTTCCCGGGGTGAAGAAACCCTTTTTGAGAACTCAGAGTGAGTAAATTGGCCATTTTCATGCACTTTTAACCATTCCATAAATCTTGTGTTTTGGCCCCCTGGAAGCATGAAAATCACTTTAAACATGCTAATTTTAGCTCTAACACTGATGATCCACCTACAAATGTGAACTGACGTTCAAAAATAAAACATTTGAAAACGGACCATTTTCCACATTTCTGAAGCATGACGTAATGGGGGGGTGTTATCTCTTTTTTCGAAAATCAGCCGTTTTTGCTCGAACATTAAATGCCTCCAAATGGTATTTAATTAACTTCCCGGGGTGAAGAAACCCTTTTTGAGAACTCAGAGTGAGTAAATTGGCCATTTTCATGCACTTTTAACCATTCCATAAATCTTGTGTTTTGGGCCCCTGGAAGCATGAAAATCACTTTAAACATGCTAATTTTAGCTCTAACACTGATGATCCACCTACAAATGTGAACTGACGTTCAAAAATAAAACATTTGAAAACGGACCATTTTCCACATTTCTGAAGCATGACGTAATGGGGGGGTGTTATCTCTTTTGTCGAAAATCAGCCGTTTTTGCTCGAACATTAAATGCCTCCAAATGGTATTTAATTAACTTCCCGAGCCCCTGGAAGCATGAAAATCACTTTAAACATGCTAATTTTAGCTCTAACACTGATGATCCACCTACAAATGTGAACTGACGTTCAAAAATAAAACATTTGAAAACGGACCATTTTCCACATTTCTGAAGCATGACGTAATGGGGGGTGTTATCTCTTTTGTCGAAAATCAGCCGTTTTTGCTCGAACATTAAATGCCTCCAAATGGTATTTAATTAACTTCCCTGGGTGAAGAAACCCTTTTTGAGAACTCAGAGTGAGTAAATTGGCCATTTTCATGCACTTTAACCATTCCATAAATCTTGTGTTTTGGGCACCTGGAAGCATGAAAATCACTTTAAACATGCTAATTTTAGCTCTAACACTGATGATCCACCTACAAATGTGAACTGACGTTCAAAAATAAAACATTTGAAAACGGACCATTTTCCACATTTCTGAAGCATGACGTAATGGGGGGGTGTTATCTCTTTTGTCGAAAATCAGCCGTTTTTGCTCGAACATTAAATGCCTCCAAATGGTATTTAATTAACTTCCCGGGGTGAAGAAACCCTTTTTGAGAACTCAGAGTGAGTAAATTGGCCATTTTCATGCACTTTTAACCATTCCATAAATCTTGTGTTTTGGGCCCCTGGAAGCATGAAAATCACTTTAAACATGCTAATTTTAGCTCTAACACTGATGATCCACCTACAAATGTGAACTGACGTTCAAAAATAAAACATTTGAAAACGGACCATTTTCCACATTTCTGAAGCATGACGTAATGGGGGGGTGTTATCTCTTTTGTCGAAAATCAGCCGTTTTTGCTCGAACATTAAATGCCTCCAAATGGTATTTAATTAACTTCCCGAGCCCCTGGAAGCATGAAAATCACTTTAAACATGCTAATTTTAGCTCTAACACTGATGATCCACCTACAAATGTGAACTGACGTTCAAAAATAAAACATTTGAAAACGGACCATTTTCCACATTTCTGAAGCATGACGTAATGGGGGGGTGTTATCTCTTTTGTCGAAAATCGGCCGTTTTTGCTCGAACATTAAATGCCTCCAAATGGTATTTAATTAACTTCCCGGGGTGAAGAAACCCTTTTTGAGAACTCAGAGTGAGTAAATTGGCCATTTTCATGCACTTTTAACCATTCCATAAATCTTGTGTTTTGGGCCCCTGGAAGCATGAAAATCACTTTAAACATGCTAATTTTAGCTCTAACACTGATGATCCACCTACAAATGTGAACTGACGTTCAAAAATAAAACATTTGAAAACGGACCATTTTCCACATTTCTGAAGCATGACGTAATGGGGGGGTGTTATCTCTTTTGTCGAAAATCAGCCGTTTTTGCTCGAACATTAAATGCCTCCAAATGGTATTTAATTAACTTCCCGAGCCCCTGGAAGCATGAAAATCACTTTAAACATGCTAATTTTAGCTCTAACACTGATGATCCACCTACAAATGTGAACTGACGTTCAAAAATAAAACATTTGAAAACGGACCATTTTCCACATTTCTGAAGCATGACGTAATGGGGGGGTGTTATCTCTTTTGTCGAAAATCAGCAGTTTTTGCTCGAACATTAAATGCCTCCAAATGGTATTTAATTAACTTCCCGGGGTGAAGAAACCCTTTTTGAGAACTCAGAGTGAGTAAATTGGCCATTTTCATGCACTTTTAACCATTCCATAAATCTTGTGTTTTGGGCCCCTGGAAGCGTAAAAATCACTTTAAACATGCTAATTTTAGCTCTAACACTGATGATCCACCTACAAATGTGAACTGACGTTCAAAAATAAAACATTTGAAAACGGACCATTTTCCACATTTCTGAAGCATGACATAATGGGGGGGTGTTATCTCTTTTGTCGAAAATCAGCCGTTTTTGCTCGAACATTAAATGCCTCCAAATGGTATTTAATTAACTTCCCGAGCCCCTGGAAGCATGAAAATCACTTTAAACATGCTAATTTTAGCTCTAACACTGATGATCCTGAGGAAATATAAATTTTTGGTCATGTTATGTTCCCTAGCGCGTACCCCACCGACTCCATGTACCAGCTTAAAGTGCATGTAACTTCCCTCCTGTGCCAGCTATGAAGACACAAATACATTTGCGTCCAACGTTAACTTGTCCTCTTTCAGATCCACCCTGAATGGATTATATAGTCCGTTCCTAAGTATGCTATGCCACCGTCTTTTTGCAGTACACTTTACATGTTTTTCCTGCTCTGGCAGAGTAGGCCCTGAATTTCTGCCATCGAGCCTCTTTTGGCTCCTGACTCTGACAGCCTCTGCCCAGGCTACCTCTGTACCCGTGAACTCTGACTTACTCCCAGCGCGGCCCCTCGCGCTCAGCTCAGCCTGCTTTCTGCCAAGACTGACTATAACCTTCGGGTTATCTGTTCCGCTCCTCGAGAATGCATTCCTGCCTACTAGCTCCAGTAAACATCCTCTCCAGCTGCAGAGCCAAAGGGCCGACCTGTCTCAGTGCAAGTAAATCATAGTCCCTGTTACCATGCTTCCATGGAAGGCCTCGTGCCCCCACGCTTCTCATGCAGACACTTAGGCGCTTATACACGCATCCACAGTTAGCATAGAATAGCTTCTGCCCTAGAGACCTTTCCGCCCAGATAGTATGGTTCCTAAACATCAGATATCAGATACGATAAAAGTACAAGTTGATCTGACATGCCAGACTTCTGTCTCTTTCCGTCAGTGTAAATGTCAAGTCCCCTGCACCCCGTCAATCACACGTCATGCAGCTGCGCGCGCATCCAAGCTTCCGATTTCTGCTGACATTGCAACAATTCTGTTAGCACCACCCCTTGGTGCCACCCACTTGCGTCACCTATCAGTGACGTTTCTAGCACACACCTCCAGTTCACGCCTCTTGACTACGTACCAGTACCACGTGTATACTGTTATCTTGTCTTCTCTCAACTGTTACGCCTCCTGCACCATTACTTATGATGTAAATTAAGTATATAAGCTATGTAATGTCAATAAAGTTTGCTCTATCCCTTCTGACACCCCTGTGGTGGTCAGAACATGATATCCTGGTCACGACCATTCCTTTATGAGGAATAAAAACCCCTAAGAAACTCTAACACCACGGACTCTGTCTTTTTTCATCCGATCTGAGTTATTATTGATTAAGTACTTACCTGCATAGAAATTAAGAGAGTAAATTAATTATTTACGTCATTTTGGCGCCCGAACAGGGACCCCTCCCCCACCTCACGCGCCGGTTGGCGCATTGCAAGCTCTGTCCCCTGCCGTCAGTTAGACGGAACCTACGCGTACCGGCAGGATTTCCTGCATCTCCCTCTGACTCAAGGAGGTGACGAAGACTGCGATCAGTGCCCAGACGAGGCGGTGAGGAGTGCGGAGGATCCCGACCAGAGCCTAGCCGAAAGAAGCAAGGTCCGAGGTGTCAAGAGGCCCACCAGGTTTCCGAAGTTTTCCGAGGTTTTCCGAAGTTTTCCGAAGTTTTCCGAAGTACCGAGTCGAGTCCAGTCGAGTTTTCCGAGGCCTTCTGTTTCCGTGCTTCCCGGTGAGTACCATTGCTGGGTCGTATCTAGACGGGTTTGGGTACACAAGTCCGGTCTGCACTGTTTTTAGGCAGTGTATCTGTACTGTTTAGCAGTATATCTAGTATTCCGAATTTCTGCACTGTTACACCAGTGTATCTGTACTGTTGAGCAGTACATCTAGTATAAGGGGTAGTCATCTATGTCTCAGATGTCTTCTTATGTGATTAATGTTGTGGTATGAATGTGACAGTTTAATGTGCATTTTTGTGTTTCTTGTATAAAGTAGCTGTAACCAGTATTAAGTAGTAAGGATTGAGTATTCAGTAATAAGTAAGCAAAATGCCGTTTTTCAACAAGTTAAAGCAGATAGGAACTAGGAAAGGGATACTGGAGGAAGAAATTCCTATTCCCCCTAGGGACACTCCAGGTAACTTTATGTACCACAAACATGGCATAGACGCCATATTATATATAGATTTATGGGCCGATTACACCAAGCACCTAGACGAAAGACACAGATGGCCTGTTACCGGAACATGGGATGCCGAGTGCATCATGAAGGTAGAAGAAGCATTATGGAAAAAGAAAGCTAGACAATCCCAGAAAGACGCCATAGAATTCTGGCGTAAGGAATCACATAAGCGTGCTGAGAAAGCACTCCGTAGAGAGGACAGACTTAAAGAATCAGAAAAAGCCCAAGAAAATGAATTAGTTATTGAAGGAATCCGAGTAAAAACAGAACAAATAGACCGTGCCCGAAACAATCTTGTAAACGGAATGTATCTCGCGGCCGAAGGTACACCTGAGGCCCTATCAGAAATACCGAAAAACTTACCGCCACCATTAGTTCCAACTAAAGTAATGCATAAAACTACTAAAGACATATTCCTAAATTCATATTTAGAGGATGTAGCACCAGCTTACGCCAATCTGCCTGTTCGTGCCCTGCCCACTGACAGGGACGGGGGTGGCACTACACCCCCAGATCATGTTCCGCCAGTACCGCGACAGACCTCCCCTGTTCCGCCAGCTCCGCCACTTCCCGCACCCAAGATTGACCTACCGAAACAAGTCCTACCTGATCCTACTAAACGACAAATTCAAGTTCAGATCCAGACTCCGCAGGGAGATAATGCCCAAGCATCCGCTTCAGGAGGTGCGACTGCGGGTCTTCGGACCCCGCCATTAACACGCAGATTCAATTTCAGGGACACGCAGAGTCTCCCTACGTTCCAGTCCCCCCGCCTTGACGCATTAAAGGAAAACATGTCAGTTTGCAGATATGATCCAGTACCCGGAAAAAACGATCTAATGATATTGGCATCACTACGGTTAAGATCTGCCACTGATATCTTGCTATGCTATGTAGGAATGAAGGAGCGTCTCGATAGAATATACGAGTTTGTTCAGACAGGGAAAGACCCTGACAGTATCAAGGATGCCATGGATAAACAGAAAGTTGACATTCAAGCACAGATATTACGATTTTTCATAAATTGTCTAATAAGAGAACGAGACAGGCCTGAGACAGATCAAAGTGAATTAGATGCACTAACAAAGTGGGGTCAAAATATAGCCGAAGGAAAACATGACAGGGGGGCTTGCATAGCCAGTATGTACCAGAAAATTAGAAGGGCAGTGATAACGGCACACCAGAAAGGGAATGAAAAAGTTTCCTCCGAGGAGGAAGAAGAATTTGCAGAACCAGGAAGGTCTACAGATACTATAGCGTATGTAGGTAAGGGAAACTACCTTAGGAAGGGCATCCGTCCGGAAAACAAGAGAGTTTTTCTCTCTGCTTTAACAAACCCGAATTCTTCTGAACATCAGTTCCAGGAAACTGATAAAAGGCTTCGAGACCGAATGGGGTACCATGTACTCAATTCTATGGATGAACAGGAACTAGCCCGGTCAGCCGTGTTATGGGCCGAAAACCCAGACATATATCATGATGATACGTTAGCGCAGACATTCTTGAACCTTTCCCCAGACGAGCAGAAATTAGCAGGTGTATACATGATTCAGCACCTCCTCATCAAGTACAGAAACCACCATTCCGATCCAGGTCCCTTACACGAAACATTAGAAGCACTACTCATGGATAGATGGAGAGGTTTCAGTACCAAGTTAATACAAATAATTCTAGAACAGCGGCATAAATACAACACCTTCATAAGCTCTGAATATGTTCCCGCTCCGCCCCCAGAAAGGAAAACGTATCACATGCAATGCCTGAGTGGCATTGAAAGTCAGAACCCCTTACGAGAAGTACACCCAGTTATGGGTACGGATCACGTCTTGAAGCGTGTGTATGTTCACACACCACTGACTAAGTTAGAACTGTTAGAAATGAAGAAACTAGTTCCGTGTCACGATAAAGACCCTGCAGGTTTTCACAGAGAGCTTAAAGACATGTTACTGATGGGGGATTACACGTATGATGATATTATGAAAATGTTAAAAGTACTGTTGCCCACGGGCATTTACGAGAAATTAAAGGAAAAAGATTGGGAGGTGGGGGACACAAAGATAGCATGGGCAGAAATAGAAGACGAAGAAAGCAAACGAATCCCAGGGTTAGGCCTTGGGGAAAGGACTAAAGCATTACCCGGATTAATAGTACAGGTTTTGCCAAGATTATTGACAACTAGAAAGGAAGATTGGGACGCAATCTCGTCCTGTAAACAGAAACAAGATGAAGATACTAGTGACTTCTATTCAAGATTCGAGAAATGTTTCATTATAAATAGTGGCCTACAACCAAGCAGCGAGTCATATCCACACCTTTTCGTATCAAAATTAGTCGAGAATTCCCTACCATTAGTTAAAAATAGAGTGTACAAGGTTGAAAGTACTTGGCAGGCAAATACGCCATCCCAGATGTTGCAAATGTTACAATATCATCAGAACAGAATTAGAGAAGAACAAGATCAGGAACAGAAACGTATGAAAGACACAAAGATGAAAATGTTAGTAGCTCAGACGGTTCCAGCCGACGGTCAAAGAAAGGGTGGGGCCCAGACAAATCACACTACAGCTCCCGTTAAAGGGACATGTAATTATTGTAAACAGCCAGGTCATTATGTACATGAATGCCCAGTCCTGAAACATAACATCTCAACAGGTAAAACTAAAGAAAGACCGCATCCATCTAGACACGATCAGGTCCAGCAACAGACCCCACAAAATGTACAGCCAATGCAGAATACACAGCCTATGCATGCTCCATCCCACACAGCGCAGACAGTAGCAGTACCACAGCCACAGCCCATTGCCGCGACTCAGCAAGTATCGCAACAGATGTACCAGTATGCCCAATCTGCATATCCAGATTACCCCCGATATACATGAAACAGCCTAGAGAGGGAAGGTGGTTTGCCTCTTATTGAAATTCCTGTAGATCAAGAAGGTCCTTATGTACACAGTCACGTATTGGGAAAAGACAGAAAGTTTTTAATTGACACAGGGGCAAGTCGCACTACAATCAGTCATAATGAAGTCCCAGGGGCACCCCTCTCAGGCTCACAGAATGTTTCCCTTGGTTTTTCAGGACAGCCTATTGTAAATGAAGTATCGGAACCAGTACCATTGGCTGTGGGCCCATTATCACGAGTTACAGATTTGTTACTTACGAAATCATGCCCAGAAAATCTGTTAGGAATTAAAACACTGAAGGCTCTAGAAGCTATAATATGCTGTTCCCCGGAGGGAGTTAGACTCTTTCTACGGGATTTCAAGGGTCATTATGTTTTACGAGATTTTGATGTCAGATTGAAAGATGTACCAGATCACCTATGGGCAAAAGGCCCAGCTGACGTAGGTTGTATGCATATCACTCCATATCGTGTTACACTCAAGACAGGAGTTGTTCTACCCAGAATCAGACAATACAAGTTACCACCCGATGCTGTAGTGGCTTTACTGAAAATCATTGAAGAGCTTATTGCCCAGGGAGTGGTCGTAGAGACCGACTCCAATGTCTGTAATTCACCTATCATTCCAATTCTTAAACGTACCGACCCCAATGCACCGCCAGTATATCGGCTGGTGATTGATCTTCGAGAATTAAACAAATGCATTGTACCACAGTACCCTGTGGTCCCCGATATCTCTTCCCTATTGACTGCTATTGATTCAGAAGCAACGTTCTTTACTGTAATCGATCTCAAGAACGCTTTCTTCAGTGTACCTATTGATCCGGAGAGCCAATATCTCTTCGGATTCAGTTTAAATGGACGAAGTTTCAAATTTTCCCGCGCACCTCAAGGATTCACAGAAAGCCCCAGCATCTATAGTCAAGCACTGAAAAGACAACTAGATTGTATTCAAATGCCAGTTAACACCGCTTTACTGCAATACGTCGATGATCTACTGATCACCGCACGAAGTGAGTCTGAATGTGAACAAGCATCACTGACAGTTTTACATTACCTGGCCGACAAGGGACACAAGGTGTCCCCTTCGAAGCTACAATTCTGTGTTCAGCAAGTTGTGTACTTGGGTCACTTGCTGTCCAAAGTGGGGAGACAGCTCACTCCCGATCGCATTCAGTTAATTGTAAATATGCCACAACCACAGACACAAAAGGAAGTGCGGGCCTTTATAGGCCTCACCTCGTACTGCAGACAATGGATTCCTCAATATGCATTTCTAGCTAAACCACTCATCCAGTTAACGACGCAGGAGGCAGCAACGTCGATTGTCCTCCCTTGGACTCAGGAACACACACAAGCCTTTGAGGAATTAAAGAAGGCATTATGCCAAGCACCAGTTTTAGCGACACCATGTTACAGCAAACCGTTTACACTTTTTGTTACAGAACGTGATGGTACAGCATTGTCTGTCCTCACTCAAGACCAAGCAGGTTCACATAAGCCTTGCGCTTATTTTTCAAGTACATTGGATTCAGTAGCCCAGGCACTCCCTGCGTGCTTAAAGTCAGTAGCAGCAACAGCGCTAGCAATCAGACAGAGCGACTCAATTGTTTTAGGTCATCAGTTAACAGTACAAGTCCCACATTCTGTAGAGGTTCTTTTAAACAGAACCCAGACTCAACACTTGACTATAGCACGACTGACAGGTTACGAATTGACACTATTCCAGCCACACATAGAAATCAGACGCTGCAGTATCTTGAACCCAGCAACACTGTTACCTACAATTATGACAGATCCAGCTCCGCATGATTGCATAGAGATCATTAATGCAGTAACAAAGCCCCGACGAGACTTAACAGATGTTCCATTGACAAATGCAGACCTGACACTTTATGTGGATGGTTCATGTATGAGAACAAGTACAGGAGAATTAGTGGCTGCGTATGCCGTGACCACTGAAACTGAAGTTAAAGAAACACATCGTATTGATACATTGTCTGCTCAAGCGGCAGAGCTCATCGCTCTGACCCGAGCCTGTATTCTAGCCAAGAACAGAAATGTCAACATATACACTGATTCCCGTTATGCGTTCGGAGTTGTACACGACTTCGGCATGCTGTGGCAAGAACGAGGTTTTTTGACCTCTCATGGTGCCAAAATCCGACATGGTCCCCTCATTCAAGCACTGTTAGAAGCAATACATCTGCCTTCAGCCATATCCGTCATGAAGTGTAAAGCACATACTAAAGTCACAGATTCTGTTTCCCAGGGTAACGACCTGGCAGATCAGACAGCAAAACATACAGCACTGACTCACACTCAGACAACTGATACAACAAAGACAACAGAACAGACAAACTGTATGACAGTCAGGGATCCCACACTAGATGTTATCGACATTCAGACACATGCTACTCCAGAAGAAATAAAGAAATGGATTGAACTAGGAGGGATCCAAACAGATCAAGGTTGGATGACGAAGGGAAAGTCTACATGGTTTCTCCCTGACTCTATGGTTCAAGTCATGATAAATACAGCACATAGCCCAGCACACCTAGGAGAGAAAGCGATGTTAGACAGTTTGCAAAATCTCTGGAACAATAAACACTTACGAGCAGCCGCAAAACAGAAAGTGCGTACTTGCATGATCTGTTGTCAGTTCAATCCAGGAAAAAGCGTCCCCGTAGAGCAAGGTGGATTTCATCCTCCCGATCACCCTTTTGAAGTCCTCCAGATGGATTATATCCAGATGGACCGTTGTCGAGGATTTAAATATGTTCTCGTAGTTGTCTGTGCTCTGTCCCGCTGGACCGAAGCATACCCAGTCCCAGATTACACTGCTCCGACCACTGCCAAGCAGCTGGTTCGTGAATTCTTCCCACGATACGGCTTGCCTCGTGTCGTGTACTCAGATAACGGTCAGCCATTCTCATCTGCATTAATGAAAGAAGTTTCTTTATTACTGGGATACCAGTGGAAATTCCATTGTGTCCGACATCCCGAAGCCGCAGGCCTTGTAGAGAGGCATAACCAGACACTAAAGATCCGCCTTGCCAAAATATGTCAGGAGAAAGGGGTCGACTGGATAGTCGCCCTGCCAGTGGCACTATTCTACATGAGAATGGTCGCCCATTCGAGATCAGGGCTATCCCCGTACGAGGTGGTCTTTGGCAGACCACCGAATATGTGGGAGACGCCCATTCCGAAAAAGATTACTGATGTTGATTGTAATATGTTGACAGATTACCTTGCCTCCTTGATGTCTGCACTCCAATCATGTCGTTCACAGGTTGCCGCAGCCTTCCCTGACAACACTGATGTAAAGCCACACGACGTCCGTCCTGGCGACATTGTGCTAGTTCGCAACTTCGACAGAAAGAGTCCGCTGGAGCCCCGCTGGAAGTCCCCGAAGACCGTTCTTCTCACCACAAGGACGGCCGTGAAAATCGAAGGAAGAAAGGGGTGGGTTCACACGAGTCCTGTGAAGAAATTTTTTGGACTGAAACCTGATCGAGACTCGTCCACCCCCACCAAAGACTGTGTCGAACCAAAAGACTTTACAGAATCTGAACGAGAAAAGACTCCCCAAGAAAATTATCGCATGAAACTCCGATCTAGCAAGTCAGACAGTTTAATTGTTTAAGTCCTCCCCTAGGTGAATCGGTTAAATAGTTTCTGACATGTATCCCCTAGATCGAGATAGAGAGAGAGAGAGAGAAGCCAAGAAACGTACAAATTGTAAATCACTTCGTAGTCACTGTATAGTGACCCTATTAATCATGTTTATTCTAAGTATCTTAATTATTGTTGCGAGCATCCTTTTACCCATCTATTACCCTATTTTCAAGCGTGAACAATCTGTCTATAATGTATCTGCTGAACACACTTTTAGTGAGTTACCTCCACATGAACTTTCCTACAGACTTGCGCTGCGCAACAATACATTCATTAGTATGCTACATCATTCTCATCAAACTAACAATGCTACAAATTGCTGGATATGTGGCCGACTCCCTCCCTACCAGAACTACAAGGGAGCTCTGCCCCTCTTTCCGTACCCATTCACTCACAATGGCTCTTGCGGAGCATGGTTTAAAATAATTAATTCCTTAGATCCTGATATTGCTGTTTTCGATGGGGGCTGGGTTTGGGGAAACTTGAACTTAGTCCTGCTCGACGTCTGTTACCCTGATAAGGAGGGACTCCCCACTAGAATAGGAACTGATCTAGAAAATGAAGTATATGGATTAGGTAATTATACAATTAGCCTCATGATTCTTACTGTTGAATCTGAAGATGCACCTGTTATACCCACTATGTCAGTATTGCCAGTCACTGGTGAATTGTGTATCAAGAAGAAAGGTTCAGTACACTTAGGTCATAGTAAATGCACTACTGTGGTCGAATTCAGTGATCATGGAAAATCGTCCTTTAAAGCTATTAGTCATTCTTACTTTGTTTGTGGTCATACCGCCTACATACGTCTACCTCCAGATTGGGATGGGACCTGTTACATTGCATTCCTCCTGCCACCTGTTTTCCTAGCTCCCCCTGATTACCATAGAAATACCAATTTAGTAAAGAATAGAGCCAGAAGAGATATCCCACTTGTCGACTACACAGAGACGGCATGGGAACAGTACACCGATTTTAATAAAGGATTCTTTTTCTTTTTAGGACCTGTTCAGAATAGTAAATTAATACGTAGATTAACTAGAACACTTGAAGCAGTAGTAAATGAAACTGCCTCCGCCTTAGGTAACTTAACAGAAGAGCAGTCCGCCATGCGGGTTGTTGTCCTCCAGAACCGTCTTGTTATTGACGTCATCTTGGCAGATAGAGGCGGAGCCTGTAAGGTCATCGGGTCAAGTTGTTGTGTTTTCATACCACAAAACGCACCATCTGTATATCAAGCTATTACCCGTCTCCATAAAATTGCAAATCAGATACATCAGAATCCAGGCACCTGGACTTGGTCCGGTTGGTTCTGGACAACGTTAACAGCTTGGGGATGGAAGATCCTATCCTTCCTAGGCATTGGCCTAGTCCTAGTATTCAGTTGCTGCCTGTGCCTGCAGTGTGGGCCAGCGATTTGTGGACTGTGTGCCACGTCATGTATTGAACATTCCAGTTTTCTCTCAAAACGTAAACGAAAGAAAGAAGAACAAATGATGTTACAAGAACAAACTGATCGATTCATGAGGATCGATATTTCATGAAGGGTCCGTAGGGAACAAGGAGGGAATGAGGAAATATAAATTTTTGGTCATGTTATGTTCCCTAGCGCGTACCCCACCGACTCCATGTACCAGCTTAAAGTGCATGTAACTTCCCTCCTGTGCCAGCTATGAAGACGCAAATACATTTGCGTCCAACGTTAACTTGTCCTCTTTCAGATCCACCCTGAATGGATTATATAGTCCGTTCCTAAGTATGCTATGCCACCGTCTTTTTGCAGTACACTTTACATGTTTTTCCTGCTCTGGCAGAGTAGGCCCTGAATTTCTGCCATCGAGCCTCTTTTGGCTCCTGACTCTGACAGCCTCTGCCCAGGCTACCTCTGTACCCGTGAACTCTGACTTACTCCCAGCGCGGCCCCTCGCGCTCAGCTCAGCCTGCTTTCTGCCAAGACTGACTATAACCTTCGGGTTATCTGTTCCGCTCCTCGAGAATGCATTCCTGCCTACTAGCTCCAGTAAACATCCTCTCCAGCTGCAGAGCCAAAGGGCCGACCTGTCTCAGTGCAAGTAAATCATAGTCCCTGTTACCATGCTTCCATGGAACGCCTCGTGCCCCCACGCTTCTCATGCAGACACTTAGGCGCTTATACACGCATCCACAGTTAGCATAGAATAGCTTCTGCCCTAGAGACCTTTCCGCCCAGATAGTATGGTTCCTAAACATCAGATATCAGATACGATAAAAGTACAAGTTGATCTGACATGCCAGACTTCTGTCTCTTTCCGTCAGTGTAAATGTCAAGTCCCCTGCACCCCGTCAATCACACGTCATGCAGCTGCGCGCGCATCCAAGCTTCCGATTTCTGCTGACATTGCAACAATTCTGTTAGCACCACCCCTTGGTGCCACCCACTTGCGTCACCTATCAGTGACGTTTCTAGCACACACCTCCAGTTCACGCCTCTTGACTACGTACCAGTACCACGTGTATACTGTTATCTTGTCTTCTCTCAACTGTTGCGCCTCCTGCACCATTACTTATGATGTAAATTAAGTATATAAGCTATGTAATGTCAATAAAGTTTGCTCTATCCCTTCTGACACCCCTGTGGTGGTCAGAACATGATATCCTGGTCACGACCATTCCTTTATGAGGAATAAAAACCCCTAAGAAACTCTAACACCACGGACTCTGTCTTTTTTCATCCGATCTGAGTTATTATTGATTAAGTACTTACCTGCATAGAAATTAAGAGAGTAAATTAATTATTTACGTCAATCCACCTACAAATGTGAACTGACGTTCAAAAATAAAACATTTGAAAACGGACCATTTTCCACATTTCTGAAGCATGACGTAATGGGGGGGTGTTATCTCTTTTGTCGAAAATCAGCCGTTTTTGCTCGAACATTAAATGCCTCCAAATGGTATTTAATTAACTTCCCGGGGTGAAGAAACCCTTTTTGAGAACTCAGAGTGAGTAAATTGGCCATTTTCATGCACTTTTAACCATTCCATAAATCTTGTGTTTTGGGCCCCTGGAAGCATGAAAATCACTTTAAACATGCTAATTTTAGCTCTAACACTGATGATCCACCTACAAATGTGAACTGACGTTCAAAAATAAAACATTTGAAAACGGACCATTTTCCACATTTCTGAAGCATGACGTAATGGCGGGGTGTTATCTCTTTTGTCGAAAATCAGCCGTTTTTTCTCGAACATTAAATGCCTCCAAATGGTATTTAATTAACTTCCCGGGGTGAAGAAACCCTTTTTGAGAACTCAGAGTGAGTAAATTGGCCATTTTCATGCACTTTGAACCATTCCATAAATCTTGTGTTTTGGGCCCCTGGAAGCATGAAAATCACTTTAAACATGCTAATTTTAGCTCTAACACTGATGATCCACCTACAAATGTGAACTGACGTTCAAAAATAAAACATTTGAAAACGGACCATTTTCCACATTTCTGAAGCATGACGTAATGGGGGGGTGTTATCTCTTTTGTCGAAAATCAGCCGTTTTTGCTCGAACATTAAATGCCTCCAAATGGTATTTAATTAACTTCCCGAGCCCCTGGAAGCATGAAAATCACTTTAAACATGCTAGTTTTAGCTCTAACACTGATGATCCACCTACAAATGTGAACTGACGTTCAAAAATAAAACATTTGAAAACGGACCATTTTCCACATTTCTGAAGCATGACGTAATGGGGGGGTGTTATCTCTTTTGTCGAAAATCAGCCGTTTTTGCTCGAACATTAAATGCCTCCAAATGGTATTTAATAAACTTCCCGGGGTGAAGAAACCCTTTTTGAGAACTCAGAGTGAGTAAATTGGCCATTTTCATGCACTTTTAACCATTCCATAAATCTTGTGTTTTGGGCCCCTGGAAGCATGAAAATCACTTTAAACATGCTAATTTTAGCTCTAACACTGATGATCCACCTACAAATGTGAACTGACGTTCAAAAATAAAACATTTGAAAACGGACCATTTTCCACATTTCTGAAGCATGACGTAATGGGGGGGTGTTATCTCTTTTGTCGAAAATCAGCTGTTTTTGCTCGAACATTAAATGCCTCCAAATGGTATTTAATTAACTTCCCGGGGTGAAGAAACCCTTTTTGAGAACTCAGAGTGAGTAAATTGGCCATTTTCATGCACTTTTAACCATTCCATAAATCTTGTGTTTTGGGCCCCTGGAAGCATGAAAATCACTTTAAACATGCTAATTTTAGCTCTAACACTGATGATCCACCTACAAATGTGAACTGACGTTCAAAAATAAAACATTTGAAAACGGACGATTTCCAAATTTCTGAAGCATGACGTAATGGGGGGGTGTTATCTCTTTTGTCGAAAATCAGCCGTTTTTGCTCGAACATTAAATGCCTCCAAATGGTATTTAATTAACTTCCCGAGCCCCTGGAAGCATGAAAATCACTTTAAACATGCTAATTTTAGCTCTAACACTGATGATCCACCTACAAATGTGAACTGACGTTCAAAAATAAAACATTTGAAAACGGACCATTTTCCACATTTCTGAAGCATGACGTAATGGGGGGGTGTTATCTCTTTTGTCGAAAATCAGCCGTTTTTGCTCGAACATTAAATGCCTCCAAATGGTATTTAATTAACTTCCCGGGGTGAAGAAACCCTTTTTGAGAACTCAGAGTGAGTAAATTGGCCATTTTCATGCACTTTTAACCATTCCATAAATCTTGTGTTTTGGGCCCCTGGAAGCATGAAAATCACTTTAAACATGCTAATTTTAGCTCTAACACTGATGATCCACCTACAAATGTGAACTGACGTTCAAAAATAAAACATTTGAAAACGGACCATTTTCCACATTTCTGAAGCATGACGTAATGGGGGGGTATTATCTCTTTTGTCGAAAATCAGCCGATTTTGCTCGAACATTAAATGCCTCCAAATGGTATTTAATTAACTTCCCGAGCCCCTGGAAGCATGAAAATCACTTTAAACATGCTAATTTTAGCTCTAACACTGATGATCCACCTACAAATGTGAACTGACGTTCAAAAATAAAACATTTGAAAACGGACCATTTTCCACATTTCTGAAGCATGACGTAATGGGGGGGTGTTATCTCTTTTGTCGAAAATCAGCCGTTTTTGCTCAAACATTAAATGCCTCCAAATGGTATTTAATTAACTTCCCGAGCCCCTGGAAGCATGAAAATCACTTTAAACATGCTAATTTTAGCTCTAACACTGATGATCCACCTACAAATGTGAACTGACGTTCAAAAATAAAACATTTGAAAACGGACCATTTTCCACATTTCTGAAGCATGACGTAATGGGGGGGTGTTATCTCTTTTGTCGAAAATCAGCCGTTTTTGCTCAAACATTAAATGCCTCCAAATGGTATTTAATTAACTTCCCGGGGTGAAGAAACCCTTTTTGAGAACTCAGAGTGAGTAAATTGGCCATTTTCATGCACTTTTAACCATTCCATAAATCTTGTGTTTTGGGCCCCTGGAAGCATAAAAATCACTTTAAACATGCTAATTTTAGCTCTAACACTGATGATCCACCTACAAATGTGAACTGACTTTCAAAAATAAAACATTTGAAAATGGACCATTTTCCACATTTCTGAAGCATGACATAATGAGGGGGTGTTATCTCTTTTGTCGAAAATCAGCCGTTTTTGCTCGAACATTAAATGCCTCCAAATGGTATTTAATTAACTTCCCGAGCCCCTGGAAGCATGAAAATCACTTTAAACATGCTCATTTTAGCTCTAACACTGATGATCCACCTACAAATGTGAACTGACGTTCAAAAATAAAACATTTGAAAACGGACCATTTTCCACATTTCTGAAGCATGACGTAATGGGGGGGTGTTATCTCTTTTGTCGAAAATCAGCCGTTTTTGCTCGAACATTAAATGCCTCCAAATGGTATTTAATTAACTTCCCGGGGTGAAGAAACCCTTTTTGAGAACTCAGAGTGAGTAAATTGGCCATTTTCATGCACTTTTAACCATTCCATAAATCTTGTGTTTTGGGCCCCTGGAAGCATGAAAATCACTTTAAACATGCTAATTTTAGCTCTAACACTGATGATCCACCTACAAATGTGAACTGACGTTCAAAAATAAAACATTTGAAAACGGACCATTTTCCACATTTCTGAAGCATGACGTAATGGGGGGGTGTTATCTCTTTTGTCGAAAATCAGCCGTTTTTGCTCGAACATTAAATGCCTCCAAATGGTATTTAATTAACTTCCCGGGGTGAAGAAACCCTTTTTGAGAACTCAGAGTGAGTAAATTGGCCATTTTCATGCACTTTTAACCATTCCATAAATCTTGTGTTTTGGGCCCCTGGAAGCATGAAAATCACTTTAAACATGCTAATTTTAGCTCTAACACTGATGATCCACCTACAAATGTGAACTGACGTTCAAAAATAAAACATTTGAAAACGGACCATTTTCCACATTTCTGAAGCATGACGTAATGGGGGGGTGTTATCTCTTTTGTCGAAAATCAGCCGTTTTTGCTCGAACATTAAATGCCTCCAAATGGTATTTAATTAACTTCCCGAGCCCCTGGAAGCATGAAAATCACTTTAAACATGCTAATTTTAGCTCTAACACTGATGATCCACCTACAAATGTGAACTGACGTTCAAAAATAAAACATTTGAAAACGGACCATTTTCCACATTTCTGAAGCATGACGTAATGGGGGGGGTGTTATCTCTTTTGTCGAAAATCAGCCGTTTTTGCTCGAACATTAAATGCCTCCAAATGGTATTTATTTCACTTCCCGAGCCCCTGGAAGCATGAAAATCACTTTAAACATGCTAATTTTAGCTCTAACACTGATGATCCACCTACAAATGTGAACTGACGTTCAAAAATAAAACATTTGAAAACGGACCATTTTCCACATTTCTGAAGCATGACGTAATGGGGGGGTGTTATCTCTTTTGTCGAAAATCAGCCGTTTTTGCTCGAACATTAAATGCCTCCAAATGGTATTTAATTAACTTCCCGAGCCCCTGGAAGCATGAAAATCACTTTAAACATGCTAATTTTAGCTCTAACACTGATGATCCACCTACAAATGTGAACTGACGTTCAAAAATAAAACATTTGAAAACGGACTATTTTCCACATTTCTGAAGCATGACGTAATGGGGGGGTGTTATCTCTTTTGTCGAAAATCAGCCGTTTTTGCTCGAACATTAAATGCCTCCAAATGGTATTTATTTCACTTCCCGGGGTGAAGAAACCCTTTTTGAGAACTCAGAGTGAGTAAATTGGCCATTTTCATGCACTTTTAACCATTCCATAAATCTTGTGTTTTGGGCCCCTGGAAGCATGAAAATCACTTTAAACATGCAAATTTTAGCTCTAACACTGATGATCCACCTACAAATGTGAACTGACGTTCAAAAATAAAACATTTGAAAACGGACCATTTTCCACATTTCTGAAGCATGACGTAATGGGGGGGTGTTATCTCTTTTGTCGAAAATCAGCCGTTTTTGCTCGAACATTAAATGCCTCCAAATGGTATTTAATTAACTTCCCGAGCCCCTGGAAGCATGAAAATCACTTTAAACATGCTAATTTTAGCTCTAACACTGATGATCCACCTACAAATGTGAACTGACGTTCAAAAATAAAACATTTGAAAACGGACCATTTTCCACATTTCTGAAGCATGACGTAATGGGGGGGTGTTATCTCTTTTGTCGAAAATCAGCCGTTTTTGCTCGAACATTAAATGCCTCCAAATGGTATTTAATTAACTTCCCGAGCCCCTGGAAGCATGAAAATCACTTTAAACATGCTAATTTTAGCTCTAACACTGATGATCCACCTACAAATGTGAACTGACGTTCAAAAATAAAACATTTGAAAACGGACCATTTTCCACATTTCTGAAGCATGACGTAATGGGGGGTGTTATCTCTTTTGTCGAAAATCAGCCGTTTTTGCTCGAACATTAAATGCCTCCAAATGGTATTTAATTAACTTCCTGGGGTGAAGAAACCCTTTTTGAGAACTCAGAGTGAGTAAATCGGCCATTTTCATGCACTTTTAACCATTCCATAAATCTTGTGTTTTGGGCCCTTGGAAGCATGAAAATCACTTTAAACATGCTAATTTTAGCTCTAACACTGATGATCCACCTACAAATGTGAACTGACGTTCAAAAATAAAACATTTGAAAACGGACCATTTTCCACATTTCTGAAGCATGACGTAATGGGGGGGTGTTATCTCTTTTGTCGAAAATCAGCCGTTTTTGCTCGAACATTAAATGCCTCCAAATGGTATTTATTTCACTTCCCGAGCCCCTGGAAGCATGAAAATCACTTTAAACATGCTAATTTTAGCTCTAACACTGATGATCCACCTACAAATGTGAACTGACGTTCAAAAATAAAACATTTTAAAACGGACCATTTTCCACATTTCTGAAGCATGACGTAATGGGGGGGTGTTATCTCTTTTGTCGAAAATCAGCCGTTTTTGCTCGAACATTAAATGCCTCCAAATGGTATTTAATTAACTTCCCAAGCCCCTGGAAGCATGAAAATCACTTTAAACATGCTAATTTTAGCTCTAACACTGATGATCCACCTACAAATGTGAACTGACGTTCAAAAATAAAACATTTGAAAACGGACCATTTTCCACATTTCTGAAGCATGACGTAATGGGGGGGTGTTATCTCTTTTGTCGAAAATCAGCCGTTTTTGCTCGAACATTAAATGCCTCCAAATGGTATTTATTTTACTTCCCGGGGTGAAGAAACCCTTTTTGAGAACTCAGAGTGAGTAAATTGGCCATTTTCATGCACTTTTAACCATTCCATAAATCTTGTGTTTTGGGCCCCTGGAAGCATGAAAATCACTTTAAACATGCTAATTTTAGCTCTAACACTGATGATTCACCTACAAATGTGAACTGACGTTCAAAAATAAAACATTTGAAAACGGACCATTTTCCACATTTCTGAAGCATGACGTAATGGGGGGGTGTTATCTCTTTTGTCGAAAATCAGCCGTTTTTGCTCGAACATTAAATGCCTCCAAATGGTATTTAATTAACTTCCCGAGCCCCTGGAAGCATGAAAATCACTTTAAACATGCTAATTTTAGCTCTAACACTGATGATCCACCTACAAATGTGAACTGACGTTCAAAAATAAAACATTTGAAAACGTACCATTTTCCACATTTCTGAAGCATGACGTAATGGGGGGGTGTTATCTCTTTTGTCGAAAATCAGCCGTTTTTGCTCGAACATTAAATGCCTCCAAATTGTATTTAATTAACTTCCCCGGGTGAAGAAACCCTTTTTGAGAACTCAGAGTGAGTAAATTGGCCATTTTCATGCACTTTTAACCATTCCATAAATCTTGTGTTTTGGGCCCCTGGAAGCATGAAAATCACTTTAAACATGCTAATTTTAGCTCTAACACTGATGATCCACCTACAAATGTGAACTGACGTTCAAAAATAAAACATTTGAAAACGGACCATTTTCCACATTTCTGAAGCATGACGTAATGGGGGGGTGTTATCTCTTTTGTCGAAAATCAGCCGTTTTTGCTCGAACATTAAATGCCTCCAAATGGTATTTATTTCACTTCCCGAGCCCCTGGAAGCATGAAAATCACTTTAAACATGCTAATTTTAGCTCTAACACTGATGATCCACCTACAAATGTGAACTGACGTTCAAAAATAAAACATTTGAAAACGGACCATTTTCCACATTTCTGAAGCATGACGTAATGGGGGGTGTTATCTCTTTTGTCGAAAATCAGCCGTTTTTGCTCGAACATTAAATGCCTCCAAATGGTATTTAATTAACTTCCCGGGGTGAAGAAACCCTTTTTGAGAACTCAGAGTGAGTAAATTGGCCATTTTCATGCACTTTTAACCATTCCATAAATCTTGTGTTTTGGGCCCCTGGAAGCATGAAAATCACTTTAAACATGCTAAATTTAGCTCTAACACTGATGATCCACCTACAAATGTGAACTGACGTTCAAAAATAAAACATTTGAAAACGGACCATTTTCCACATTTCTGAAGCATGACGTAATGGGGGGGTGTTATCTCTTTTGTCGAAAATCAGCCGTTTTTGCTCGAACATTAAATGCCTCCAAATGGTATTTAATTAACTTCCCGAGCCCCTGGAAGCATGAAAATCACTTTAAACATGCTAATTTTAGCTCTAACACTGATGATCCACCTACAAATGTGAACTGACGTTCAAAAATAAAACATTTGAAAACGGACCATTTTCCACATTTCTGAAGCATGACGTAATGGGGGGGTGTTATCTCTTTTGTCGAAAATCAGCCGTTTTTGCTCGAACATTAAATGCCTCCAAATGGTATTTAATTAACTTCCCGAGCCCCTGGAACCATGAAAATCACTTTAAACATGCTAATTTTAGCTCTAACATTGATGATCCACCTACAAATGTGAACTGACGTTCAAAAATAAAACATTTGAAAACGGACCATTTTCCACATTTCTGAAGCATGACGTAATGGGGGGGTGTTATCTCTTTTGTCGAAAATCAGCCGTTTTTGCTCAAACATTAAATGCCTCCAAATGGTATTTAATTAACTTCCCGGGGTGAAGAAACCCTTTTTGAGAACTCAGAGTGAGTAAATTGGCCATTTTCATGCACTTTTAACCATTCCATAAATCTTGTGTTTTGGGCCCCTGGAAGCATAAAAATCACTTTAAACATGCTAATTTTAGCTCTAACACTGATGATCCACCTACAAATGTGAACTGACGTTCAAAAATAAAACATTTGAAAACGGACCATTTTCCACATTTCTGAAGCATGACATAATGGGGGGGTGTTATCTCTTTTGTCGAAAATCAGCCGTTTTTGCTCGAACATTAAATGCCTCCAAATGGTATTTAATTAACTTCCCGAGCCCCTGGAAGCATGAAAATCACTTTAAACATGCTCATTTTAGCTCTAACACTGATGATCCACCTACAAATGTGAACTGACGTTCAAAAATAAAACATTTGAAAACGGACCATTTTCCACATTTCTGAAGCATGACGTAATGGGGGGGTGTTATCTCTTTTGTCGAAAATCAGCCGTTTTTGCTCGAACATTAAATGCCTCCAAATGGTATTTAATTAACTTCCCGGGGTGAAGAAACCCTTTTTGAGAACTCAGAGTGAGTAAATTGGCCATTTTCATGCACTTTTAACCATTCCATAAATCTTGTGTTTTGGGCCCCTGGAAGCATGAAAATCACTTTAAACATGCTAATTTTAGCTCTAACACTGATGATCCACCTACAAATGTGAACTGACGTTCAAAAATAAAACATTTGAAAACGGACCATTTTCCACATTTCTGAAGCATGACGTAATGGGGGGGTGTTATCTTTTTTGTCGAAAATCAGCCGTTTTTGCTCGAACATTAAATGCCTCCAAATGGTATTTAATTAACTTCCCGAGCCCCTGGAAGCATGAAAATCACTTTAAACATGCTAATTTTAGCTCTAACACTGATGATCCACCTACAAATGTGAACTGACGTTCAAAAATAAAACATTTGAAAACGGACCATTTTCCACAGTTCTGAAGCATGACGTAATGGGGGGGTGTTATCTCTTTTGTCGAAAATCAGCCGTTTTTGCTCGAACATTAAATGCCTCCAAATGGTATTTAATTAACTTCCCGAGCCCCTGGAAGCATGAAAATCACTTTAAACATGCTAATTTTAGCTCTAACACTGATGATCCACCTACAAATGTGAACTGACGTTAAAAAATAAAACATTTGAAAACGGACCATTTTCCACATTTCTGAAGCATGACGTAATGGGGGGGTGTTATCTCTTTTGTCGAAAATCAGCTGTTTTTGCTCGAACATTAAATGCCTCCAAATGGTATTTAATTAACTTCCCGAGCCCCTGGAAGCATGAAAATCACTTCAAACATGCTAATTTTAGCTCTAACACTGATGATCCACCTACAAATGTGAACTGACTTTCAAAAATAAAACATTTGAAAACGGACCATTTTCCACATTTCTGAAGCATGACGTAATGGGGGGGTGTTATCTCTTTTGTCGAAAATCAGCCGTTTTTGCTCGAACATTAAATGCCTCCAAATGGTATTTATTTCACTTCCCGAGCCCCTGGAAGCATGAAAATCACTTTAAACATGCTAATTTTAGCTCTAACACTGATGATCCACCTACAAATGTGAACTGACGTTCAAAAATAAAACATTTGAAAACGGACCATTTTCCACATTTCTGAAGCATGACGTAATGGGGGGGTGTTATCTCTTTTGTCGAAAATCAGCCGTTTTTGCTCGAACATTAAATGCCTCCAAATGGTATTTAATTAACTTCCCAAGCCCCTGGAAGCATGAAAATCACTTTAAACATGCTAATTTTAGCTCTAACACTGATGATCCACCTACAAATGTGAACTGACGTTCAAAAATAAAACATTTGAAAACGGACCATTTTCCACATTTCTGAAGCATGACGTAATGGGGGGGTGTTATCTCTTTTGTCGAAAATCAGCCGTTTTTGCTCGAACATTAAATGCCTCCAAATGGTATTTATTTCACTTCCCGGGGTGAAGAAACCCTTTTTGAGAACTCAGAGTGAGTAAATTGGCCATTTTCATGCACTTTTAACCATTCCATAAATCTTGTGTTTTGGGCCCCTGGAAGCATGAAAATCACTTTAAACATGCTAATTTTAGCTCTAACACTGATGATCCACCTACAAATGTGAACTGACGTTCAAAAATAAAACATTTGAAAACGGACCATTTTCCACATTTCTGAAGCATGACGTAATGGGGGGGTGTTATCTCTTTTGTCGAAAATCAGCCGTTTTTGCTTGAACATTAAATGCCTCCAAATGGTATTTAATTAACTTCCCGAGCCCCTGGAAGCATGAAAATCACTTTAAACATGCTAATTTTAGCTCTAACACTGATGATCCACCTACAAATGTGAACTGACGTTCAAAAATAAAACATTTGAAAACGGACCATTTTCCACATTTCTGAAGCATGACGTAATGGGGGGGTGTTATCTCTTTTGTCGAAAATCAGCCGTTTTTGCTCGAACATTAAATGCCTCCACATGGTATTTAATTAACTTCCCGAGCCCCTGGAAGCATGAAAATCACTTTAAACATGCTAATTTTAGCTCTAACACTGATGATCCACCTACAAATGTGAACTGACGTTCAAAAATAAAACATTTGAAAACGGACCATTTTCCACATTTCTGAAGCATGACGAATGGGGGGGTGTTATCTCTTTTGTCGAAAATCTGCCGTTTTTGCTCGAACATTAAATGCCTCCAAATGGTATTTAATTAACTTCCCGGGGTGAAGAAACCCTTTTTGAGAACTCAGAGTGAGTAAATTGGCCATTTTCATGCACTTTTAACCATTCCATAAATCTTGTGTTTTGGGCCCCTGGAAGCATGAAAATCACTTTAAACATGCTAATTTTAGCTCTAACACTGATGATCCACCTACAAATGTGAACTGACGTTCAAAAATAAAACATTTGAAAACGGACCATTTTCCACATTTCTGAAGCATGACGTAATGGGGGGGTGTTATCTCTTTTGTCGAAAATCAGCCGTTTTTGCTTGAACATTAAATGCCTCCAAATGGTATTTAATTAACTTCCCGAGCCCCTGGAAGCATGAAAATCACTTTAAACATGCTAATTTTAGCTCTAACACTGATGATCCACCTACAAATGTGAACTGACGTTCAAAAATAAAACATTTGAAAACGGACCATTTTCCACATTTCTGAAGCATGACGTAATGGGGGGGTGTTATCTCTTTTGTCAAAAATCAGCCGTTTTTGCTCGAACATTAAATGCCTCCAAATGGTATTTAATTAACTTCCCGGGGTGAAGAAACCCTTTTTGAGAACTCAGAGTGAGTAAATTGGCCATTTTCATGCACTTTTAACCATTCCATAAATCTTGTGTTTTGGGCCCCTGGAAGCATGAAAATCACTTTAAACATGCTAATTTTAGCTCTAACACTGATGATCCACCTACAAATGTGAACTGACGTTCAAAAATAAAACATTTGAAAACGGACCATTTTCCACATTTCTGAAGCATGACGTAATGGGGGGGTGTTATCTCTTTTGTCGAAAATCAGCCATTTTGGTCGAACATTAAATGCCTCCAAATGGTATTTAATTAACTTCCCGAGCCCATGGAAGCATGAAAATCACTTTAAACATGCTAATTTTAGCTCTAACACTGATGATCCACCTACAAATGTGAACTGACGTTCAAAAATAAAACATTTGAAAACGGACCATTTTCCACATTTCTGAAGCATGACGTAATGGGGGGGTGTTATCTCTTTTGTCGAAAATCAGCCGTTTTTGCTCGAACATTAAATGCCTCCAAATGGTATTTAATTAACTTCCCGAGCCCCTGGAAGCATGAAAATCACTTTAAACATGCTAATTTTAGCTCTAACACTGATGATCCACCTACAAATGTGAACTGACGTTCAAAAATAAAACATTTGAAAACGGACCATTTTCCACATTTCTGAAGCATGACGTAATGGGGGGGTGTTATCTCTTTTGTCGAAAATCAGCCGTTTTTGCTCGAACATTAAATGCCTCCAAATGGTATTTAATTAACTTCCCGAGCCCCTGGAAGCATGAAAATCACTTTAAACATGCTAATTTTAGCTCTAACACTGATGATCCACCTACAAATGTGAACTGACGTTCAAAAATAAAACATTTGAAAACGGACCATTTTCCACATTTCTGAAGCTTGACGTAATGGGGGGGGTGTTATCTCTTTTGTCGAAAATCAGCCGTTTTTGCTCGAACATTAAATACCTCCAAATGGTATTTAATTAACTTCCCAAGCCCCTGGAAGCATGAAAATCACTTTAAACATGCTAATTTTAGCTCTAACACTGATGATCCACCTACAAATGTGAACTGACGTTCAAAAATAAAACATTTGAAAACGGACCATTTTCCACATTTCTGAAGCATGACGTAATGGGGGGGGGTGTTATCTCTTTTGTCGAAAATCAGCCGTTTTTGCTCGAACATTAAATGCCTCCAAATGGTATTTATTTCACTTCCCGAGCCCCTGGAAGCATGAAAATCACTTTAAACATGCTAATTTTAGCTCTAACACTGATGATCCACCTACAAATGTGAACTGACGTTCAAAAATAAAACATTTGAAAACGGACCATTTTCCACATTTCTGAAGCATGACGTAATGGGGGGGTGTTATCTCTTTTGTCGAAAATCAGCCGTTTTTGCTCGAACATTAAATGCCTCCAAATGGTATTTAATTAACTTCCCGAGCCCCTGGAAGCATGAAAATCACTTTAAACATGCTAATTTTAGCTCTAACACTGATGATCCACCTACAAATGTGAACTGACGTTCAAAAATAAAACATTTGAAAACGGACTATTTTCCACATTTCTGAAGCATGACGTAATGGGGGGGTGTTATCTCTTTTGTCGAAAATCAGCCGTTTTTGCTCGAACATTAAATGCCTCCAAATGGTATTTATTTCACTTCCCGGGGTGAAGAAACCCTTTTTGAGAACTCAGAGTGAGTAAATTGGCCATTTTCATGCACTTTTAACCATTCCATAAATCTTGTGTTTTGGGCCCCTGGAAGCATGAAAATCACTTTAAACATGCTAATTTTAGCTCTAACACTGATGATCCACCTACAAATGTGAACTGACGTTCAAAAATAAAACATTTGAAAACGGACCATTTTCCACATTTCTGAAGCATGACGTAATGGGGGGTGTTATCTCTTTTGTCGAAAATCAGCCGTTTTTGCTCGAACATTAAATGCCTCCAAATGGTATTTAATTAACTTCCCGGGGTGAAGAAACCCTTTTTGAGAACTCAGAGTGAGTAAATCGGCCATTTTCATGCACTTTTAACCATTCCATAAATCTTGTGTTTTGGGCCCCTGGAAGCATGAAAATCACTTTAAACATGCTAATTTTAGCTCTAACACTGATGATCCACCTACAAATGTGAACTGACGTTCAAAAATAAAACATTTGAAAACGGACCATTTTCCACATTTCTGAAGCATGACGTAATGGGGGGGTGTTATCTCTTTTGTCGAAAATCAGCCGTTTTTGCTCGAACATTAAATGCCTCCAAATGGTATTTATTTCACTTCCCGAGCCCCTGGAAGCATGAAAATCACTTTAAACATGCTAATTTTAGCTCTAACACTGATGATCCACCTACAAATGTGAACTGACGTTCAAAAAATAAAACATTTTAAAACGGACCATTTTCCACATTTCTGAAGCATGACGTAATGGGGGCGTGTTATCTCTTTTGTCGAAAATCAGCCGTTTTTGCTCGAACATTAAATGCCTCCAAATGGTATTTAATTAACTTCCCGAGCCCCTGGAAGCATGAAAATCACTTTAAACATGCTAATTTTATCTCTAACACTGATGATCCACCTACAAATGTGAACTGACGTTCAAAAATAAAACATTTGAAAACGGACCATTTTCCACATTTCTGAAGCATGACGTAATGGGGGGTGTTATCTCTTTTGTCGAAAATCAGCCGTTTTTGCTCGAACATTAAATGCCTCCAAATGGTATTTAATTAACTTCCCGGGGTGAAGAAACCCTTTTTGAGAACTCAGAGTGAGTAAATCGGCCATTTTCATGCACTTTTAACCATTCCATAAATCTTGTGTTTTGGGCCCCTGGAAGCATGAAAATCACTTTAAACATGCTAATTTTAGCTCTAACACTGATGATCCACCTACAAATGTGAACTGACGTTCAAAAATAAAACATTTGAAAACGGACCATTTTCCACATTTCTGAAGCATGACGTAATGGGGGGGTGTTATCTCTTTTGTCGAAAATCAGCCGTTTTTGCTCGAACATTAAATGCCTCCAAATGGTATTTATTTCACTTCCCGAGCCCCTGGAAGCATGAAAATCACTTTAAACATGCTAATTTTAGCTCTAACACTGATGATCCACCTACAAATGTGAACTGACGTTCAAAAAATAAAACATTTTAAAACGGACCATTTTCCACATTTCTGAAGCATGACGTAATGGGGGCGTGTTATCTCTTTTGTCGAAAATCAGCCGTTTTTGCTCGAACATTAAATGCCTCCAAATGGTATTTAATTAACTTCCCAAGCCCCTGGAAGCATGAAAATCACTTTAAACATGCTAATTTTAGCTCTAACACTGATGATCCACCTACAAATGTGAACTGACGTTCAAAAATAAAACATTTGAAAACGGACCATTTTCCACATTTCTGAAGCATGACGTAATGGGGGGGTGTTATCTCTTTTGTCGAAAATCAGCCGTTTTTGCTCGAACATTAAATGCCTCCAAATGGTATTTATTTCACTTCCCGGGGTGAAGAAACCCTTTTTGAGAACTCAGAGTGAGTAAATTGGCCATTTTCATGCACTTTTAACCATTCCATAAATCTTGTGTTTTGGGCCCCTGGAAGCATGAAAATCACTTTAAACATGCTAATTTTAGCTCTAACACTGATGATTCACCTACAAATGTGAACTGACGTTCAAAAATAAAACATTTGAAAACGGACCATTTTCCACATTTCTGAAGCATGACGTAATGGGGGGGTGTTATCTCTTTTGTCGAAAATCAGCCGTTTTTGCTCGAACATTAAATGCCTCCAAATGGTATTTAATTAACTTCCTGAGCCCCTGGAAGCATGAAAATCACTTTAAACATGCTAATTTTAGCTCTAACACTGATGATCCACCTACAAATGTGAACTGACGTTCAAAAATAAAACATTTGAAAACGTACCATTTTCCACATTTCTGAAGCATGACGTAATGGGGGGGTGTTATCTCTTTTGTCGAAAATCAGCCGTTTTTGCTCGAACATTAAATGCCTCCAAATGGTATTTAATTAACTTCCCGGGGTGAAGAAACCCTTTTTGAGAACTCAGAGTGAGTAAATTGGCCATTTTCATGCACTTTTAACCATTCCATAAATCTTGTGTTTTGGGCCCCTGGAAGCATGAAAATCACTTTAAACATGCTAATTTTAGCTCTAACACTGATGATCCACCTACAAATGTGAACTGACGTTCAAAAATAAAACATTTGAAAACGGACCATTTTCCACATTTCTGAAGCATGACGTAATGGGGGGGTGTTATCTCTTTTGTCGAAAATCAGCCGTTTTTGCTCGAACATTAAATGCCTCCAAATGGTATTTAATTAACTTCCCGAGCCCCTGGAAGCATGAAAATCACTTTAAACATGCTAATTTTAGCTCTAACACTGATGATCCACCTACAAATGTGAACTGACGTTCAAAAATAAAACATTTGAAAACGGACCATTTTCCACATTTCTGAAGCATGACGTAATGGGGGGGTGTTATCTCTTTTGTCGAAAATCAGCCGTTTTTGCTCGAACATTAAATGCCTCCAAATGGTATTTAATTAACTTCCCGAGCCCCTGGAAGCATGAAAATCACTTTAAACATGCTAATTTTAGCTCTAACACTGATGATCCACCTAAAAATGTGAACTGACGTTCAAAAATAAAACATTTGAAAACGGACCATTTTCCACATTTCTGAAGCATGACGTAATGGGGGGGTGTTATCTCTTTTGTCGAAAATCAGCCGTTTTTGCTCGAACATTAAATGCCTCCAAATGGTATTTAATTAACTTCCCGAGCCCCTGGAAGCATGAAAATCACTTTAAACATGCTAATTTTAGCTCTAACACTGATGATCCACCTACAAATGTGAACTGACGTTCAAAAATAAAACATTTGAAAACGGACCATTTTCCACATTTCTGAAGCATGACGTAATGGGGGGGTGTTATCTCTATTGTCGAAAATCAGCCGTTTTTGCTCGAACATTAAATGCCTCCAAATGGTATTTAATTAACTTCCCGGGGTGAAGAAACCCTTTTTGAGAACTCAGAGTGAGTAAATTGGCCATTTTCATGCACTTTTAACCATTCCATAAATCTTGTGTTTTGGGCCCCTGGAAGCATGAAAATCACTTTAAACATGCTAATTTTAGCTCTAACACTGATGATCCACCTACAAATGTGAACTGACGTTCAAAAATAAAACATTTGAAAACGGACCATTTTCCACATTTCTGAAGCATGACGTAATGGGGGGGTGTTATCTCTTTTGTCGAAAATCAGCCGTTTTTGCTTGAACATTAAATGCCTCCAAATGGTATTTAATTAACTTCCCGAGCCCCTGGAAGCATGAAAATCACTTTAAACATGCTAATTTTAGCTCTAACACTGATGATCCACCTACAAATGTGAACTGACGTTCAAAAATAAAACATTTGAAAACGGACCATTTTCCACATTTCTGAAGCATGACGTAATGGGGGGGGGTGTTATCTCTTTTGTCGAAAATCAGCCGTTTTTGCTCGAACATTAAATGCCTCCAAATGGTATTTAATTAACTTCCCGGGGTGAAGAAACCCTTTTTGAGAACTCAGAGTGAGTAAATTGGCCATTTTCATGCACTTTTAACCATTCCATAAATCTTGTGTTTTGGGCCCCTGGAAGCATGAAAATCACTTTAAACATGCTAATTTTAGCTCTAACACTGATGATCCACCTACAAATGTGAACTGACGTTCAAAAATAAAACATTTGAAAACAGACCATTTTCCACATTTCTGAAGCATGACGTAATGGGGGGGTGTTATCTCTTTTGTCGAAAATCAGCCGTTTTTGCTCGAACATTAAATGCCTCCAAATGGTATTTAATTAACTTCCCGAGCCCCTGGAAGCATGAAAATCACTTTAAACATGCTAATTTTAGCTCTAACACTGATGATCCACCTACAAATGTGAACTGACGTTCAAAAAAAAAACATTTGAAAACAGACCATTTTCCACATTTCTGAAGCATGACGTAATGGGGGGGTGTTATCTCTTTTGTCGAAAATCAGCCGTTTTTGCTCGAACATTAAATGCCTCCAAATGGTATTTAATTAATTTCCCGAGTCCCTGGAAGCATGAAAATCACTTTAAACATGCTAATTTTAGCTCTAACACTGATGATCCACCTACAAATGTGAACTGACGTTCAAAAATAAAACATTTGAAAACGGACCATTTTCCACATTTCTGAAGCATGACGTAATGGGGGGGTGTTATCTCTTTTGTCGAAAATCAGCCGTTTTTGCTCGAACATTAAATGCCTCCAAATGGTATTTAATTAACTTCCCGAGCCCCTGGAAGCATGAAAATCACTTTAAACATGCTAATTTTAGCTCTAACACTGATGATCCACCTACAAATGTGAACTGACGTTCAAAAATAAAACATTTGAAAACGGACCATTTTCCACATTTCTGAAGCATGACGTAATGGGGGGGTGTTATCTCTTTTGTCGAAAATCAGCCGTTTTTGCTCGAAAATTAAATGCCTCCAAATGGTATTTAATTAACTTCCCGAGCCCCTGGAAGCATGAAAATCACTTTAAACATGCTAATTTTAGCTCTAACACTGATGATCCACCTACAAATGTGAACTGACGTTCAAAAATAAAACATTTGAAAACGGACCATTTTCCACATTTCTGAAGCATGACGTAATGGGGGGGTGTTATCTCTTTTGTCGAAAATCAGCCGTTTTTGCTCGAACATTAAATGCCTCCAAATGGTATTTATTTCACTTCCCGAGCCCCTGGAAGCATGAAAATCACTTTAAACATGCTAATTTTAGCTCTAACACTGATGATCCACCTACAAATGTGAACTGACGTTCAAAAATAAAACATTTGAAAACGGACCATTTTCCACATTTCTGAAGCATGACGTAATGGGGGGGTGTTATCTCTTTTGTCGAAAATCAGCCGTTTTTGCTCGAACATTAAATGCCTCCAAATGGTATTTAATTAACTTCCCGAGCCCCTGGAAGCATGAAAATCACTTTAAACATGCTAATTTTAGCTCTAACACTGATGATCCACCTACAAATGTGAACTGACGTTCAAAAATAAAACATTTGAAAACGGACCATTTTCCACATTTCTGAAGCATGACGTAATGGGGGGGTGTTATCTCTTTTGTCGAAAATCAGCCGTTTTTGCTCGAACATTAAATGCCTCCAAATGGTATTTATTTCACTTCCCGGGGTGAAGAAACCCTTTTTGAGAACTCAGAGTGAGTAAATTGGCCATTTTCATCCACTTTTAACCATTCCATAAATCTTGTGTTTTGGGCCCCTGGAAGCATGAAAATCACTTTAAACATGCTAATTTTAGCTCTAACACTGATGATCCACCTACAAATGTGAACTGACGTTCAAAAATAAAACATTTGAAAACGGACCATTTTCCACATTTCTGAAGCATGACGCAATGGGGGGGTGTTGTCTCTTTTGTCGAAAATCAGCCGTTTTTGCTCGAACATTAAATGCCTCCAAATGGTATTTAATTAACTTCCCGAGCCCCTGGAAGCATGAAAATCACTTTAAACATGCTAATTTTAGCTCTAACACTGATGATCCACCTACAAATGTGAACTGACGTTCAAAAATAAAACATTTGAAAACGGACCATTTTCCACATTTCTGAAGCATGACGTAATGGGGGGGTGTTATCTCTTTTGTTGAAAATCAGCCGTTTTTGCTCGAACATTAAATGCCTACAAATGGTATTTAATTAACTTCCCGAGCCCCTGGAAGCATGAAAATCACTTCAAACATGCTAATTTTAGCTCTAACACTGATGATCCACCTACAAATGTGAACTGACGTTCAAAAATAAAACATTTGAAAACGGACCATTTTCCACATTTCTGAAGCATGACGTAATGGGGGGTGTTATCTCTTTTGTCGAAAATCAGCCGTTTTTGCTCGAACATTAAATGCCTCCAAATGGTATTTAATTAACTTCCCGGGGTGAAGAAACCCTTTTTGAGAACTCAGAGTGAGTAAATCGGCCATTTTCATGCACTTTTAACCATTCCATAAATCTTGTGTTTTGGGCCCCTGGAAGCATGAAAATCACTTTAAACATGCTAATTTTAGCTCTAACACTGATGATCCACCTACAAATGTGAACTGACGTTCAAAAATAAAACATTTGAAAACGGACCATTTTCCACATTTCTGAAGCATGACGTAATGGGGGGGGTGTTATCTCTTTTGTCGAAAATCAGCCGTTTTTGCTCGAACATTAAATGCCTCCAAATGGTATTTATTTCACTTCCCGAGCCCCTGGAAGCATGAAAATCACTTTAAACATGCTAATTTTAGCTCTAACACTGATGATCCACCTACAAATGTGAACTGACGTTCAAAAATAAAACATTTTAAAACGGACCATTTTCCACATTTCTGAAGCATGACGTAATGGGGGGGTGTTATCTCTTTTGTCGAACATCAGCCGTTTTTGCTCAAACATTAAATGCCTCCAAATGGTATTTAATTAACTTCCCAAGCCCCTGGAAGCATGAAAATCACTTTAAACATGCTAATTTTAGCTCTAACACTGATGATCCACCTACAAATGTGAACTGACGTTCAAAAATAAAACATTTGAAAACGGACCATTTTCCACATTTCTGAAGCATGACGTAATGGAAGGGGGTGTTATCTCTTTTGTCGAAAATCAGCCGTTTTTGCTCGAACATTAAATGCCTCCAAATGGTATTTATTTCACTTCCCGGGGTGAAGAAACCCTTTTTGAGAACTCAGAGTGAGTAAATTGGCCATTTTCATGCACTTTTAACGATTCCATAAATCTTGTGTTTTGGGCCCCTGGAAGCATGAAAATCACTTTAAACATGCTAATTTTAGCTCTAACACTGATGATCCACCTACAAATGTGAACTGACGTTCAAAAATAAAACATTTGAAAACGGACCATTTTCCACATTTCTGAAGCATGACGTAATGGGGGGGTGTTATCTCTTTTGTCGAAAATCAGCCGTTTTTGCTCGAACATTAAATGCCTCCAAATGGTATTTAATTAACTTCCCGAGCCCCTGGAAGCATGAAAATCACTTTAAACATGCTAATTTTAGCTCTAACACTGATGATCCACCTACAAATGTGAACTGACGTTCAAAAATAAAACATTTGAAAACGGACCATTTTCCACATTTCTGAAGCATGACGTAATGGGGGGGTGTTATCTCTTTTGTCGAAAATCAGCCGTTTTTGCTCGAACATTAAATGCCTCCAAATGGTATTTAATTAACTTCCCGGGGTGAAGAAACCCTTTTTGAGAACTCAGAGTGAGTAGATTGGCCATTTTCATGCACTTTTAACCATTCCATAAATCTTGTGTTTTGGGCCCCTGGAAGCATGAAAATCACTTTAAACATGCTAATTTTAGCTCTAACACTGATGATCCACCTACAAATGTGAACTGACGTTCAAAAATAAAACATTTGAAAACGGACCATTTTCCACATTTCTGAAGCATGACGTAATGGGGGGGTGTTATCTCTTTTGTCGAAAATCAGCTGTTTTTGCTCGAACATTAAATGCCTCCAAATGGTATTTAATTAACTTCCCGGGGTGAAGAAACCCTTTTTGAGAACTCAGAGTGAGTAAATTGGCCATTTTCATGCACTTTTAACCATTCCATAAATCTTGTGTTTTGGGCCCCTGGAAGCATGAAAATCACTTTAAACATGCTAATTTTAGCTCTAACACTGATGATCCACCTACAAATGTGAACTGACGTTCAAAAATAAAACATTTGAAAACGGACCATTTTCCACATTTCTGAAGCATGACGTAATGGGGGGGTGTTATCTCTTTTGTCGAAAATCAGCCGTTTTTGCTCGAACATTAAATGCCTCCAAATGGTATTTATTTCACTTCCCGAGCCCCTGGAAGCATGAAAATCACTTTAAACATGCTAATTTTAGCTCTAACACTGATGATCCACCTACAAATGTGAACTGACGTTCAAAAATAAAACATTTGAAAACGGACCATTTTCCACATTTCTGAAGCATGACGTAATGGGGGGGTGTTATCTCTTTTGTCGAAAATCAGCCGTTTTTGCTCGAACATTAAATGCCTCCAAATGGTATTTAATTAACTTCCCGGGGTGAAGAAACCCTTTTTGAGAACTCAGAGTGAGTAAATTGGCCATTTTCATGCACTTTTAACCATTCCATAAATCTTGTGTTTTGGGCCCCTGGAAGCATGAAAATCACTTTAAACATGCTAATTTTAGCTCTAACACTGATGATCCACCTACAAATGTGAACTGACGTTCAAAAATAAAACATTTGAAAACGGACCATTTTCCACATTTCTGAAGCATGACGTAATGGGGGGGTGTTATCTCTTTTGTCGAAAATCAGCCGTTTTTGCTCGAACATTAAATGCCTCCAAATGGTATTTAATTAACTTCCCGAGCCCCTGGAAGCATGAAAATCACTTTAAACATGCTAATTTTAGCTCTAACACTGATGATCCACCTACAAATGTGAACTGACGTTCAAAAATAAAACATTTGAAAACGGACCATTTTCCACATTTCTGAAGCATGACGTAATGGGGGGTGTTATCTCTTTTGTCGAAAATCAGCCGTTTTTGCTCGAACATTAAATGCCTCCAAATGGTATTTAAATAACTTCCCGGGGTGAAGAAACCCTTTTTGAGAACTCAGAGTGAGTAAATTGGCCATTTTCATGCACTTTTAACCATTCCATAAATCTTGTGTTTTGGGCCCCTGGAAGCATGAAAATCACTTTAAACATGCTAATTTTAGCTCTAACACTGATGATCCACCTACAAATGTGAACTGACGTTCAAAAATAAAACATTTGAAAACGGACCATTTTCCACATTTCTGAAGCATGACGCAATGGGGGGGTGTTGTCTCTTTTGTCGAAAATCAGCCGTTTTTGCTCGAACATTAAATGCCTCCAAATGGTATTTAATTAACTTCCCGAGCCCCTGGAAGCATGAAAATCACTTTAAACATGCTAATTTTAGCTCTAACACTGATGATCCACCTACAAATGTGAACTGACGTTCAAAAATAAAACATTTGAAAACGGACCATTTTCCACATTTCTGAAGCATGACGTAATGGGGGGGTGTTATCTCTTTTGTTGAAAATCAGCCGTTTTTGCTCGAACATTAAATGCCTACAAATGGTATTTAATTAACTTCCCGAGCCCCTGGAAGCATGAAAATCACTTCAAACATGCTAATTTTAGCTCTAACACTGATGATCCACCTACAAATGTGAACTGACGTTCAAAAATAAAACATTTGAAAACGGACCATTTTCCACATTTCTGAAGCATGACGTAATGGGGGGGTGTTATCTCTTTTGTCGAAAATCAGCCGTTTTTGCTCGAACATGAAATGCCTCCAAATGGTATTTAATTAACTTCCCGGGGTGAAGAAACCCTTTTTGAGAACTCAGAGTGAGTAAATCGGCCATTTTCATGCACTTTTAACCATTCCATAAATCTTGTGTTTTGGGCCCCTGGAAGCATGAAAATCACTTTAAACATGCTAATTTTAGCTCTAACACTGATGATCCACCTACAAATGTGAACTGACGTTCAAAAATAAAACATTTGAAAACGGACCATTTTCCACATTTCTGAAGCATGACGTAATGGGGGGGGTGTTATCTCTTTTGTCGAAAATCAGCCGTTTTTGCTCGAACATTAAATGCCTCCAAATGGTATTTATTTCACTTCCCGAGCCCCTGGAAGCATGAAAATCACTTTAAACATGCTAATTTTAGCTCTAACACTGATGATCCACCTACAAATGTGAACTGACGTTCAAAAATAAAACATTTTAAAACGGACCATTTTCCACATTTCTGAAGCATGACGTAATGGGGGGGTGTTATCTCTTTTGTCGAACATCAGCCGTTTTTGCTCAAACATTAAATGCCTCCAAATGGTATTTAATTAACTTCCCAAGCCCCTGGAAGCATGAAAATCACTTTAAACATGCTAATTTTAGCTCTAACACTGATGATCCACCTACAAATGTGAACTGACGTTCAAAAATAAAACATTTGAAAACGGACCATTTTCCACATTTCTGAAGCATGACGTAATGGGGGGGTGTTATCTCTTTTGTCGAAAATCAGCCGTTTTTGCTCGAACATTAAATGCCTCCAAATGGTATTTATTTCACTTCCCGGGGTGAAGAAACCCTTTTTGAGAACTCAGAGTGAGTAAATTGGCCATTTTCATGCACTTTTAACGATTCCATAAATCTTGTGTTTTGGGCCCCTGGAAGCATGAAAATCACTTTAAACATGCTAATTTTAGCTCTAACACCGATGATCCACCTACAAATGTGAACTGACGTTCAAAAATAAAACATTTGAAAACGGACCATTTTCCACATTTCTGAAGCATGACGTAATGGGGGGGTGTTATCTCTTTTGTCGAAAATCAGCCGTTTTTGCTCGAACATTAAATGCCTCCAAATGGTATTTAATTAACTTCCCGAGCCCCTGGAAGCATGAAAATCACTTTAAACATGCTAATTTTAGCTCTAACACTGATGATCCACCTACAAATGTGAACTGACGTTCAAAAATAAAACATTTGAAAACGGACCATTTTCCACATTTCTGAAGCATGACGTAATGGGGGGGTGTTATCTCTTTTGTCGAAAATCAGCCGTTTTTGCTCGAACATTAAATGCCTCCAAATGGTATTTAATTAACTTCCCGGGGTGAAGAAACCCTTTTTGAGAACTCAGAGTGAGTAAATTGGCCATTTTCATGCACTTTTAACCATTCCATAAATCTTGTGTTTTGGGCCCCTGGAAGCATGAAAATCACTTTAAACATGCTAATTTTAGCTCTAACACTGATGATCCACCTACAAATGTGAACTGACGTTCAAAAATAAAACATTTGAAAACGGACCATTTTCCACATTTCTGAAGCATGACGTAATGGGGGGGTGTTATCTCTTTTGTCGAAAATCAGCTGTTTTTGCTCGAACATTAAATGCCTCCAAATGGTATTTAATTAACTTCCCGGGGTGAAGAAACCCTTTTTGAGAACTCAGAGTGAGTAAATTGGCCATTTTCATGCACTTTTAACCATTCCATAAATCTTGTGTTTTGGGCCCCTGGAAGCATGAAAATCACTTTAAACATGCTAATTTTAGCTCTAACACTGATGATCCACCTACAAATGTGAACTGACGTTCAAAAATAAAACATTTGAAAACGGACCATTTTCCACATTTCTGAAGCATGACGTAATGGGGGGGTGTTATCTCTTTTGTCGAAAATCAGCCGTTTTTGCTCGAACATTAAATGCCTCCAAATGGTATTTATTTCACTTCCCGAGCCCCTGGAAGCATGAAAATCACTTTAAACATGCTAATTTTAGCTCTAACACTGATGATCCACCTACAAATGTGAACTGACGTTCAAAAATAAAACATTTGAAAACGGACCATTTTCCACATTTCTGAAGCATGACGTAATGGGGGGGTGTTATCTCTTTTGTCGAAAATCAGCCGTTTTTGCTCGAACATTAAATGGCTCCAAATGGTATTTAATTAACTTCCCGGGGTGAAGAAACCCTTTTTGAGAACTCAGAGTGAGTAAATTGGCCATTTTCATGCACTTTTAACCATTCCATAAATCTTGTGTTTTGGGCCCCTGGAAGCATGAAAATCACTTTAAACATGCTAATTTTAGCTCTAACACTGATGATCCACCTACAAATGTGAACTGACGTTCAAAAATAAAACATTTGAAAACGGACCATTTTCCACATTTCTGAAGCATGACGTAATGGGGGGGTGTTATCTCTTTTGTCGAAAATCAGCCGTTTTTGCTCGAACATTAAATGCCTCCAAATGGTATTTAATTAACTTCCCGAGCCCCTGGAAGCATGAAAATCACTTTAAACATGCTAATTTTAGCTCTAACACTGATGATCCACCTACAAATGTGAACTGACGTTCAAAAATAAAACATTTGAAAACGGACCATTTTCCACATTTCTGAAGCATGACGTAATGGGGGGGTGTTATCTCTTTTGTCGAAAATCAGCCGTTTTTGCTCGAACATTAAATGCCTCCAAATGGTATTTAATTAACTTCCCGGGGTGAAGAAACCCTTTTTGAGAACTCAGAGTGAGTAAATTGGCCATTTTCATGCACTTTTAACCATTCCATAAATCTTGTGTTTTGGGCCCCTGGAAGCATGAAAATCACATTAAACATGCTAATTTTAGCTCTAACACTGATGGTCCACCTACAAATGTGAACTGACGTTCAAAAATAAAACATTTGAAAACGGACCATTTTCCACATTTCTGAAGCATGACGTAATGGGGGGGTGTTATCTCTTTTGTCGAAAATCAGCCGTTTTTGCTCGAACATTAAATGCCTCCAAATGGTATTTAATTAACTTCCCGAGCCCCTGGAAGCATGAAAATCACTTTAAACATGCTAATTTTAGCTCTAACACTGATGATCCACCTACAAATGTGAACTGACGTTCAAAAATAAAACATTTGAAAACGGACCATTTTCCACATTTCTGAAGCATGACGTAATGGGGGGGTGTTATCTCTTTTGTCGAAAATCAGCCGTTTTTGCTCGAACATTAAATGCCTCCAAATGGTATTTAATTAACTTCCCGGGGTGAAGAAACCCTTTTTGAGAACTCAGAGTGAGTAAATTGGCCATTTTCATGCACTTTTAACCATTCCATAAATCTTGTGTTTTGGGCCCCTGGAAGCATGAAAATCACTTTAAACATGCTAATTTTAGCTCTAACACTGATGATCCACCTACAAATGTGAACTGACGTTCAAAAATAAAACATTTGAAAACAGACCATTTTCCACATTTCTGAAGCATGACGTAATGGGGGGGTGTTATCTCTTTTGTCGAAAATCAGCCGTTTTTGCTCGAACATTAAATGCCTCCAAATGGTATTTATTTCACTTCCCGAGCCCCTGGAAGCATGAAAATCACTTTAAACATGCTAATTTTAGCTCTAACACTGATGATCCACCTACAAATGTGAACTGACGTTCAAAAATAAAACATTTGAAAACGGACCATTTTCCACATTTCTAAAGCATGACGTAATGGGGGTGTGTTATCTCTTTTGTCGAAAATCAGCCGTTTTTGCTCGAACATTAAATGCCTCCAAATGGTATTTATTTCACTTCCCGAGCCCTTGGAAGCATGAAAATCACTTTAAACATGCTAATTTTAGCTCTAACACTGATGATCCACCTACAAATGTGAACTGACGTTCAAAAATAAAACATTTGAAAACGGACCATTTTCCACATTTCTGAAGCATGACGTAATGGGGGGGTGTTATCTCTTTTGTCGAAAATCAGCCGTTTTTGCTCGAACATTAAATGCCTCCAAATGGTATTTATTTCACTTCCCGGGGTGAAGAAACCCTTTTTGAGAACTCAGAGTGAGTAAATTGGCCATTTTCATGCACTTTTAACCATTCCATAAATCTTGTGTTTTGGGCCCCTGGAAGCATGAAAATCACTTTAAACATGCTAATTTTAGCTCTAACACTGATGATCCACCTACAAATGTGAACTGACGTTCAAAAATAAAAGATTTGAAAACGGACCATTTTCCACATTTCTGAAGCATGACGTAATGGGGGGGTGTTATCTCTTTTGTCGAAAATCAGCCATTTTTGCTCGAACATTAAATGCCTCCAAATGGTATTTAATTAACTTCCCGAGCCCCTGGAAGCATGAAAATCACTTTAAACATGCTAATTTTAGCTCTAACACTGATGATCCACCTACAAATGTGAACTGACGTTCAAAAATAAAAGATTTGAAAACGGACCATTTTCCACATTTCTGAAGCATGACGTAATGGGGGGGGTGTTATCTCTTTTGTCGAAAATCAGCCGTTTTTGCTCGAACATTAAATGCCTCCAAATGGTATTTAATTAACTTCCCGGGGTGAAGAAACCCTTTTTGAGAACTCAGAGTGAGTAAATTGGCCATTTTCATGCACTTTTAACCATTCCATAAATCTTGTGTTTTGGGCCCCTGGAAGCATGAAAATCACTTTAAACATGCTAATTTTAGCTCTAACACTGATGATCCACCTACAAATGTGAACTGACGTTCAAAAATAAAACATTTGAAAACGGACCATTTTCCACATTTCTGAAGCATGACGTAATGGGGGGGTGTTATCTCTTTTGTCGAAAATCAGCCGTTTTTGCTCGAACATTAAATGCCTCCAAATGGTATTTAATTAACTTCCCGAGCCCCTGGAAGCATGAAAATCACTTTAAACATGCTAATTTTAGCTCTAACACTGATGATCCACCTACAAATGTGAACTGACGTTCAAAAATAAAACATTTGAAAACGGACCATTTTCCACATTTCTGAAGCATGACGTAATGGGGGGGTGTTATCTCTTTTGTCGAAAATCAGCCGTTTTTGCTCGAACATTAAATGCCTCCAAATGGTATTTAATTAACTTCCCGGGGTGAAGAAACCCTTTTTGAGAACTCAGAGTGAGTAAATTGGCCATTTTCATGCACTTTTAACCATTCCATAAATCTTGTGTTTTGGGCCCCTGGAAGCATGAAAATCACTTTAAACATGCTAATTTTAGCTCTAACACTGATGATCCACCTACAAATGTGAACTGACGTTCAAAAATAAAACATTTGAAAACGGACCATTTTCCACATTTCTGAAGCATGACGTAATGGGGGGGTGTTATCTCTTTTGTCGAAAATCAGCCGTTTTTGCTCGAACATTAAATGCCTCCAAATGGTATTTAATTAACTTCCCGGGGTGAAGAAACCCTTTTTGAGAACTCAGAGTGAGTAAATTGGCCATTTTCATGCACTTTTAACCATTCCATAAATCTTGTGTTTTGGGCCCCTGGAAGCATGAAAATCACTTTAAACATGCTAATTTTAGCTCTAACACTGATGATCCACCTACAAATGTGAACTGACGTTCAAAAATAAAACATTTGAAAACGGACCATTTTCCACATTTCTGAAGCATGACGTAATGGGGGGGTGTTATCTCTTTTGTCGAAAATCAGCCGTTTTTGCTCGAACATTAAATGCCTCCAAATGGTATTTAATTAACTTCCCGAGCCCCTGGAAGCATGAAAATCACTTTAAACATGCTAATTTTAGCTCTAACACTGATGATCCACCTACAAATGTGAACTGACGTTCAAAAATAAAACATTTGAAAACGGACCATTTTCCACATTTCTGAAGCATGACGTAATTGGGGGCTGTTATCTCTTTTGTCGAAAATCAGCCGTTTTTGCTCGAACATTAAATGCCTCCAAATGGTATTTAATTAACTTCCCGGGGTGAAGAAACCCTTTTTGAGAACTCAGAGTGAGTAAATTGGCCATTTTCATGCACTTTTAACCATTCCATAAATCTTGTGCTTTGGGCCCCTGGAAGCATGAAAATCACTTTAAACATGCTAATTTTAGCTCTAACACTGATGATCCACCTACAAATGTGAACTGACGTTCAAAAATAAAACATTTGAAAACGGACCATTTTCCACATTTCTGAAGCATGACGTAATGGGGGGGTGTTATCTCTTTTGTCGAAAATCAGCCGTTTTTGCTCGAACATTAAATGCCTCCAAATGGTATTTAATTAACTTCCCGAGCCCCTGGAAGCATGAAAATCACTTTAAACATGCTAATTTTAGCTCTAACACTGATGATCCACCTACAAATGTGAACTGACGTTCAAAAATAAAACATTTGAAAACGGACCATTTTCCACATTTCTGAAGCATGACGTAATGGGGGGGTGTTATCTCTTTTGTCGAAAATCAGCCGTTTTTGCTCGAACATTAAATGCCTCCAAATGGTATTTATTTCACTTCCCGAGCCCCTGGAAGCATGAAAATCACTTTAAACATGCTAATTTTAGCTCTAACACTGATGATCCACCTACAAATGTGAACTGACGTTCAAAAATAAAACATTTGAAAACGGACCATTTGCCACATTTCTGAAGCATGACGTAATGGGGGGGTGTTATCTCTTTTGTCGAAAATCAGCCGTTTTTGCTCGAACATTAAATGCCTCCAAATGGTATTTAATTAACTTCCCGAGCCCCTGGAAGCATGAAAATCACTTTAAACATGCTAATTTTAGCTCTAACACTGATGATCCACCTACAAATGTGAACTGACGTTCAAAAATAAAACATTTGAAAACGGACCATTTTCCACATTTCTGAAGCATGACGTAATGGGGGGGTGTTATCTCTTTTGTCGAAAATCAGCCGTTTTTGCTCGAACATTAAATGCCTCCAAATGGTATTTAATTAACTTCCCGGGGTGAAGAAACCCTTTTTGAGAACTCAGAGTGAGTAAATTGGCCATTTTCATGCACTTTTAACCATTCCATAAATCTTGTGTTTTGGGCCCCTGGAAGCATGAAAATCACTTTAAACATGCTAATTTTAGCTCTAACACTGATGATCCACCTACAAATGTGAACTGACGTTCAAAAATAAAACATTTGAAAATGGACCATTTTCCACATTTCTGAAGCATGACGTAATGGGGGGGGTGTTATCTCTTTTGTCGAAAATCAGCCGTTTTTGCTCGAACATTAAATGCCTCCAAATGGTATTTAATTAACTTCCCGAGCCCCTGGAAGCATGAAAATCACTTTAAACATGCTAATTTTAGCTCTAACACTGATGATCCACCTACAAATGTGAACTGACGTTCAAAAATAAAACATTTGAAAACGGACCATTTTCCACATTTCTGAAGCATGACGTAATGGGGGTTTGTTATCTCTTTTGTCGAAAATCAGCCGTTTTTGCTCGAACATTAAATGCCTCCAAATGGTATTTAATTAACTTCCCGGGGTGAAGAAACCCTTTTTGAGAACTCAGAGTGAGTAAATTGGCCATTTTCATGCACTTTTAACCATTCCATAAATCTTGTGTTTTGGGCCCCTGGAAGCATGAAAATCACTTTAAACATGCTAATTTTAGCTCTAACACTGATGATCCACCTACAAATGTGAACTGACGTTCAAAAATAAAACATTTGAAAACGGACCATTTTCCACATTTCTGAAGCATGACGTAATGGGGGGGTGTTATCTCTTTTGTCGAAAATCAGCCGTTTTTGCTCGAACATTAAATGCCTCCAAATGGTATTTAATTAACTTCCCGAGCCCCTGGAAGCATGAAAATCACTTTAAACATGCTAATTTTAGCTCTAACACTGATGATCCACCTACAAATGTGAACTGACGTTCAAAAATAAAACATTTGAAAACGGACCATTTTCCACATTTCTGAAGCATGACGTAATGGGGGGTGTTATCTCTTTTGTCGAAAATCAGCCGTTTTTGCTCGAACATTAAATGCCTCCAAATGGTATTTAAATAACTTCCCGGGGTGAAGAAACCCTTTTTGAGAACTCAGAGTGAGTAAATTGGCCATTTTCATGCACTTTTAACCATTCCATAAATCTTGTGTTTTGGGCCCCTGGAAGCATGAAAATCACTTTAAACATGCTAATTTTAGCTCTAACACTGATGATCCACCTACAAATGTGAACTGACGTTCAAAAATAAAACATTTGAAAACGGACCATTTTCCACATTTCTGAAGCATGACGCAATGGGGGGGTGTTGTCTCTTTTGTCGAAAATCAGCCGTTTTTGCTCGAACATTAAATGCCTCCAAATGGTATTTAATTAACTTCCCGAGCCCCTGGAAGCATGAAAATCACTTTAAACATGCTAATTTTAGCTCTAACACTGATGATCCACCTACAAATGTGAACTGACGTTCAAAAATAAAACATTTGAAAACGGACCATTTTCCACATTTCTGAAGCATGACGTAATGGGGGGGTGTTATCTCTTTTGTTGAAAATCAGCCGTTTTTGCTCGAACATTAAATGCCTACAAATGGTATTTAATTAACTTCCCGAGCCCCTGGAAGCATGAAAATCACTTCAAACATGCTAATTTTAGCTCTAACACTGATGATCCACCTACAAATGTGAACTGACGTTCAAAAATAAAACATTTGAAAACGGACCATTTTCCACATTTCTGAAGCATGACGTAATGGGGGGGTGTTATCTCTTTTGTCGAAAATCAGCCGTTTTTGCTCGAACATGAAATGCCTCCAAATGGTATTTAATTAACTTCCCGGGGTGAAGAAACCCTTTTTGAGAACTCAGAGTGAGTAAATCGGCCATTTTCATGCACTTTTAACCATTCCATAAATCTTGTGTTTTGGGCCCCTGGAAGCATGAAAATCACTTTAAACATGCTAATTTTAGCTCTAACACTGATGATCCACCTACAAATGTGAACTGACGTTCAAAAATAAAACATTTGAAAACGGACCATTTTCCACATTTCTGAAGCATGACGTAATGGGGGGGGTGTTATCTCTTTTGTCGAAAATCAGCCGTTTTTGCTCGAACATTAAATGCCTCCAAATGGTATTTATTTCACTTCCCGAGCCCCTGGAAGCATGAAAATCACTTTAAACATGCTAATTTTAGCTCTAACACTGATGATCCACCTACAAATGTGAACTGACGTTCAAAAATAAAACATTTTAAAACGGACCATTTTCCACATTTCTGAAGCATGACGTAATGGGGGGGTGTTATCTCTTTTGTCGAACATCAGCCGTTTTTGCTCAAACATTAAATGCCTCCAAATGGTATTTAATTAACTTCCCAAGCCCCTGGAAGCATGAAAATCACTTTAAACATGCTAATTTTAGCTCTAACACTGATGATCCACCTACAAATGTGAACTGACGTTCAAAAATAAAACATTTGAAAACGGACCATTTTCCACATTTCTGAAGCATGACGTAATGGGGGGGTGTTATCTCTTTTGTCGAAAATCAGCCGTTTTTGCTCGAACATTAAATGCCTCCAAATGGTATTTATTTCACTTCCCGGGGTGAAGAAACCCTTTTTGAGAACTCAGAGTGAGTAAATTGGCCATTTTCATGCACTTTTAACGATTCCATAAATCTTGTGTTTTGGGCCCCTGGAAGCATGAAAATCACTTTAAACATGCTAATTTTAGCTCTAACACCGATGATCCACCTACAAATGTGAACTGACGTTCAAAAATAAAACATTTGAAAACGGACCATTTTCCACATTTCTGAAGCATGACGTAATGGGGGGGTGTTATCTCTTTTGTCGAAAATCAGCCGTTTTTGCTCGAACATTAAATGCCTCCAAATGGTATTTAATTAACTTCCCGAGCCCCTGGAAGCATGAAAATCACTTTAAACATGCTAATTTTAGCTCTAACACTGATGATCCACCTACAAATGTGAACTGACGTTCAAAAATAAAACATTTGAAAACGGACCATTTTCCACATTTCTGAAGCATGACGTAATGGGGGGGTGTTATCTCTTTTGTCGAAAATCAGCCGTTTTTGCTCGAACATTAAATGCCTCCAAATGGTATTTAATTAACTTCCCGGGGTGAAGAAACCCTTTTTGAGAACTCAGAGTGAGTAAATTGGCCATTTTCATGCACTTTTAACCATTCCATAAATCTTGTGTTTTGGGCCCCTGGAAGCATGAAAATCACTTTAAACATGCTAATTTTAGCTCTAACACTGATGATCCACCTACAAATGTGAACTGACGTTCAAAAATAAAACATTTGAAAACGGACCATTTTCCACATTTCTGAAGCATGACGTAATGGGGGGGTGTTATCTCTTTTGTCGAAAATCAGCTGTTTTTGCTCGAACATTAAATGCCTCCAAATGGTATTTAATTAACTTCCCGGGGTGAAGAAACCCTTTTTGAGAACTCAGAGTGAGTAAATTGGCCATTTTCATGCACTTTTAACCATTCCATAAATCTTGTGTTTTGGGCCCCTGGAAGCATGAAAATCACTTTAAACATGCTAATTTTAGCTCTAACACTGATGATCCACCTACAAATGTGAACTGACGTTCAAAAATAAAACATTTGAAAACGGACCATTTTCCACATTTCTGAAGCATGACGTAATGGGGGGGTGTTATCTCTTTTGTCGAAAATCAGCCGTTTTTGCTCGAACATTAAATGCCTCCAAATGGTATTTATTTCACTTCCCGAGCCCCTGGAAGCATGAAAATCACTTTAAACATGCTAATTTTAGCTCTAACACTGATGATCCACCTACAAATGTGAACTGACGTTCAAAAATAAAACATTTGAAAACGGACCATTTTCCACATTTCTGAAGCATGACGTAATGGGGGGGTGTTATCTCTTTTGTCGAAAATCAGCCGTTTTTGCTCGAACATTAAATGGCTCCAAATGGTATTTAATTAACTTCCCGGGGTGAAGAAACCCTTTTTGAGAACTCAGAGTGAGTAAATTGGCCATTTTCATGCACTTTTAACCATTCCATAAATCTTGTGTTTTGGGCCCCTGGAAGCATGAAAATCACTTTAAACATGCTAATTTTAGCTCTAACACTGATGATCCACCTACAAATGTGAACTGACGTTCAAAAATAAAACATTTGAAAACGGACCATTTTCCACATTTCTGAAGCATGACGTAATGGGGGGGTGTTATCTCTTTTGTCGAAAATCAGCCGTTTTTGCTCGAACATTAAATGCCTCCAAATGGTATTTAATTAACTTCCCGAGCCCCTGGAAGCATGAAAATCACTTTAAACATGCTAATTTTAGCTCTAACACTGATGATCCACCTACAAATGTGAACTGACGTTCAAAAATAAAACATTTGAAAACGGACCATTTTCCACATTTCTGAAGCATGACGTAATGGGGGGGTGTTATCTCTTTTGTCGAAAATCAGCCGTTTTTGCTCGAACATTAAATGCCTCCAAATGGTATTTAATTAACTTCCCGGGGTGAAGAAACCCTTTTTGAGAACTCAGAGTGAGTAAATTGGCCATTTTCATGCACTTTTAACCATTCCATAAATCTTGTGTTTTGGGCCCCTGGAAGCATGAAAATCACATTAAACATGCTAATTTTAGCTCTAACACTGATGGTCCACCTACAAATGTGAACTGACGTTCAAAAATAAAACATTTGAAAACGGACCATTTTCCACATTTCTGAAGCATGACGTAATGGGGGGGTGTTATCTCTTTTGTCGAAAATCAGCCGTTTTTGCTCGAACATTAAATGCCTCCAAATGGTATTTAATTAACTTCCCGAGCCCCTGGAAGCATGAAAATCACTTTAAACATGCTAATTTTAGCTCTAACACTGATGATCCACCTACAAATGTGAACTGACGTTCAAAAATAAAACATTTGAAAACGGACCATTTTCCACATTTCTGAAGCATGACGTAATGGGGGGGTGTTATCTCTTTTGTCGAAAATCAGCCGTTTTTGCTCGAACATTAAATGCCTCCAAATGGTATTTAATTAACTTCCCGGGGTGAAGAAACCCTTTTTGAGAACTCAGAGTGAGTAAATTGGCCATTTTCATGCACTTTTAACCATTCCATAAATCTTGTGTTTTGGGCCCCTGGAAGCATGAAAATCACTTTAAACATGCTAATTTTAGCTCTAACACTGATGATCCACCTACAAATGTGAACTGACGTTCAAAAATAAAACATTTGAAAACAGACCATTTTCCACATTTCTGAAGCATGACGTAATGGGGGGGTGTTATCTCTTTTGTCGAAAATCAGCCGTTTTTGCTCGAACATTAAATGCCTCCAAATGGTATTTATTTCACTTCCCGAGCCCCTGGAAGCATGAAAATCACTTTAAACATGCTAATTTTAGCTCTAACACTGATGATCCACCTACAAATGTGAACTGACGTTCAAAAATAAAACATTTGAAAACGGACCATTTTCCACATTTCTAAAGCATGACGTAATGGGGGTGTGTTATCTCTTTTGTCGAAAATCAGCCGTTTTTGCTCGAACATTAAATGCCTCCAAATGGTATTTATTTCACTTCCCGAGCCCTTGGAAGCATGAAAATCACTTTAAACATGCTAATTTTAGCTCTAACACTGATGATCCACCTACAAATGTGAACTGACGTTCAAAAATAAAACATTTGAAAACGGACCATTTTCCACATTTCTGAAGCATGACGTAATGGGGGGGTGTTATCTCTTTTGTCGAAAATCAGCCGTTTTTGCTCGAACATTAAATGCCTCCAAATGGTATTTATTTCACTTCCCGGGGTGAAGAAACCCTTTTTGAGAACTCAGAGTGAGTAAATTGGCCATTTTCATGCACTTTTAACCATTCCATAAATCTTGTGTTTTGGGCCCCTGGAAGCATGAAAATCACTTTAAACATGCTAATTTTAGCTCTAACACTGATGATCCACCTACAAATGTGAACTGACGTTCAAAAATAAAAGATTTGAAAACGGACCATTTTCCACATTTCTGAAGCATGACGTAATGGGGGGGTGTTATCTCTTTTGTCGAAAATCAGCCATTTTTGCTCGAACATTAAATGCCTCCAAATGGTATTTAATTAACTTCCCGAGCCCCTGGAAGCATGAAAATCACTTTAAACATGCTAATTTTAGCTCTAACACTGATGATCCACCTACAAATGTGAACTGACGTTCAAAAATAAAAGATTTGAAAACGGACCATTTTCCACATTTCTGAAGCATGACGTAATGGGGGGGGTGTTATCTCTTTTGTCGAAAATCAGCCGTTTTTGCTCGAACATTAAATGCCTCCAAATGGTATTTAATTAACTTCCCGGGGTGAAGAAACCCTTTTTGAGAACTCAGAGTGAGTAAATTGGCCATTTTCATGCACTTTTAACCATTCCATAAATCTTGTGTTTTGGGCCCCTGGAAGCATGAAAATCACTTTAAACATGCTAATTTTAGCTCTAACACTGATGATCCACCTACAAATGTGAACTGACGTTCAAAAATAAAACATTTGAAAACGGACCATTTTCCACATTTCTGAAGCATGACGTAATGGGGGGGTGTTATCTCTTTTGTCGAAAATCAGCCGTTTTTGCTCGAACATTAAATGCCTCCAAATGGTATTTAATTAACTTCCCGAGCCCCTGGAAGCATGAAAATCACTTTAAACATGCTAATTTTAGCTCTAACACTGATGATCCACCTACAAATGTGAACTGACGTTCAAAAATAAAACATTTGAAAACGGACCATTTTCCACATTTCTGAAGCATGACGTAATGGGGGGGTGTTATCTCTTTTGTCGAAAATCAGCCGTTTTTGCTCGAACATTAAATGCCTCCAAATGGTATTTAATTAACTTCCCGGGGTGAAGAAACCCTTTTTGAGAACTCAGAGTGAGTAAATTGGCCATTTTCATGCACTTTTAACCATTCCATAAATCTTGTGTTTTGGGCCCCTGGAAGCATGAAAATCACTTTAAACATGCTAATTTTAGCTCTAACACTGATGATCCACCTACAAATGTGAACTGACGTTCAAAAATAAAACATTTGAAAACGGACCATTTTCCACATTTCTGAAGCATGACGTAATGGGGGGGTGTTATCTCTTTTGTCGAAAATCAGCCGTTTTTGCTCGAACATTAAATGCCTCCAAATGGTATTTAATTAACTTCCCGGGGTGAAGAAACCCTTTTTGAGAACTCAGAGTGAGTAAATTGGCCATTTTCATGCACTTTTAACCATTCCATAAATCTTGTGTTTTGGGCCCCTGGAAGCATGAAAATCACTTTAAACATGCTAATTTTAGCTCTAACACTGATGATCCACCTACAAATGTGAACTGACGTTCAAAAATAAAACATTTGAAAACGGACCATTTTCCACATTTCTGAAGCATGACGTAATGGGGGGGTGTTATCTCTTTTGTCGAAAATCAGCCGTTTTTGCTCGAACATTAAATGCCTCCAAATGGTATTTAATTAACTTCCCGAGCCCCTGGAAGCATGAAAATCACTTTAAACATGCTAATTTTAGCTCTAACACTGATGATCCACCTACAAATGTGAACTGACGTTCAAAAATAAAACATTTGAAAACGGACCATTTTCCACATTTCTGAAGCATGACGTAATTGGGGGCTGTTATCTCTTTTGTCGAAAATCAGCCGTTTTTGCTCGAACATTAAATGCCTCCAAATGGTATTTAATTAACTTCCCGGGGTGAAGAAACCCTTTTTGAGAACTCAGAGTGAGTAAATTGGCCATTTTCATGCACTTTTAACCATTCCATAAATCTTGTGCTTTGGGCCCCTGGAAGCATGAAAATCACTTTAAACATGCTAATTTTAGCTCTAACACTGATGATCCACCTACAAATGTGAACTGACGTTCAAAAATAAAACATTTGAAAACGGACCATTTTCCACATTTCTGAAGCATGACGTAATGGGGGGGTGTTATCTCTTTTGTCGAAAATCAGCCGTTTTTGCTCGAACATTAAATGCCTCCAAATGGTATTTAATTAACTTCCCGAGCCCCTGGAAGCATGAAAATCACTTTAAACATGCTAATTTTAGCTCTAACACTGATGATCCACCTACAAATGTGAACTGACGTTCAAAAATAAAACATTTGAAAACGGACCATTTTCCACATTTCTGAAGCATGACGTAATGGGGGGGTGTTATCTCTTTTGTCGAAAATCAGCCGTTTTTGCTCGAACATTAAATGCCTCCAAATGGTATTTATTTCACTTCCCGAGCCCCTGGAAGCATGAAAATCACTTTAAACATGCTAATTTTAGCTCTAACACTGATGATCCACCTACAAATGTGAACTGACGTTCAAAAATAAAACATTTGAAAACGGACCATTTGCCACATTTCTGAAGCATGACGTAATGGGGGGGTGTTATCTCTTTTGTCGAAAATCAGCCGTTTTTGCTCGAACATTAAATGCCTCCAAATGGTATTTAATTAACTTCCCGAGCCCCTGGAAGCATGAAAATCACTTTAAACATGCTAATTTTAGCTCTAACACTGATGATCCACCTACAAATGTGAACTGACGTTCAAAAATAAAACATTTGAAAACGGACCATTTTCCACATTTCTGAAGCATGACGTAATGGGGGGGTGTTATCTCTTTTGTCGAAAATCAGCCGTTTTTGCTCGAACATTAAATGCCTCCAAATGGTATTTAATTAACTTCCCGGGGTGAAGAAACCCTTTTTGAGAACTCAGAGTGAGTAAATTGGCCATTTTCATGCACTTTTAACCATTCCATAAATCTTGTGTTTTGGGCCCCTGGAAGCATGAAAATCACTTTAAACATGCTAATTTTAGCTCTAACACTGATGATCCACCTACAAATGTGAACTGACGTTCAAAAATAAAACATTTGAAAATGGACCATTTTCCACATTTCTGAAGCATGACGTAATGGGGGGGGTGTTATCTCTTTTGTCGAAAATCAGCCGTTTTTGCTCGAACATTAAATGCCTCCAAATGGTATTTAATTAACTTCCCGAGCCCCTGGAAGCATGAAAATCACTTTAAACATGCTAATTTTAGCTCTAACACTGATGATCCACCTACAAATGTGAACTGACGTTCAAAAATAAAACATTTGAAAACGGACCATTTTCCACATTTCTGAAGCATGACGTAATGGGGGTTTGTTATCTCTTTTGTCGAAAATCAGCCGTTTTTGCTCGAACATTAAATGCCTCCAAATGGTATTTAATTAACTTCCCGGGGTGAAGAAACCCTTTTTGAGAACTCAGAGTGAGTAAATTGGCCATTTTCATGCACTTTTAACCATTCCATAAATCTTGTGTTTTGGGCCCCTGGAAGCATGAAAATCACTTTAAACATGCTAATTTTAGCTCTAACACTGATGATCCACCTACAAATGTGAACTGACGTTCAAAAATAAAACATTTGAAAACGGACCATTTTCCACATTTCTGAAGCATGACGTAATGGGGGGGTGTTATCTCTTTTGTCGAAAATCAGCCGTTTTTGCTCGAACATTAAATGCCTCCAAATGGTATTTATTTCACTTCCCGAGCCCTTGGAAGCATGAAAATCACTTTAAACATGCTAATTTTAGCTCTAACACTGATGATCCACCTACAAATGTGAACTGACGTTCAAAAATAAAACATTTGAAAACGGACCATTTTCCACATTTCTGAAGCATGACGTAATGGGGCGGTGTTATCTCTTTTGTCGAAAATCAGCCGTTTTTGCTCGAACATTAAATGCCTCCAAATGGTATTTATTTCACTTCCCGGGGTGAAGAAACCCTTTTTGAGAACTCAGAGTGAATAAATTGGCCATTTTCATGCACTTTTAACCATTCCATAAATCTTGTGTTTTGGGCCCCTGGAAGCATGAAAATCACTTTAAACATACTAATTTTAGCTCTAACACTGATGATCCACCTACAAATGTGAACTGACGTTCAAAAATAAAAGATTTGAAAACGGACCATTTTCCACATTTCTGAAGCATGACGTAATGGGGGGGTGTTATCTCTTTTGTCGAAAATCAGCCGTTTTTGCTCGAACATTAAATGCCTCCAAATGGTATTTAATTAACTTCCCGGGGTGAAGAAACCCTTTTTGAGAACTCAGAGTGAGTAAATTGGCCATATTCATGCACTTTTAACCATTCCATAAATCTTGTGTTTTGGGCCCCTGGAAGCATGAAAATCACTTTAAACATGCTAATTTTAGCTCTAACACTGATGATCCACCTACAAATGTGAACTGACGTTCAAAAATAAAAGATTTGAAAACGGACCATTTTCCACATTTCTGAAGCATGACGTAATGGGGGGGTGTTATCTCTTTTGTCGAAAATCAGCCGTTTTTGCTCGAACATTAAATGCCTCCAAATGGTATTTAATTAACTTCCCGAGCCCCTGGAAGCATGAAAATCACTTTAAACATGCTAATTTTAGCTCTAACACTGATGATCCACCTACAAATGTGAACTGACGTTCAAAAATAAAACATTTGAAAACGGACCATTTTCCACATTTCTGAAGCATGACGCAATGGGGGGGTGTTATCTCTTTTGTCGAAAATCAGCCGTTTTTGCTCGAACATTAAATGCCTCCAAATGGTATTTAATTAACTTCCCGAGCCCCTGGAAGCATGAAAATCACTTTAAACATGCTAATTTTAGCTCTAACACTGATGATCCACCTACAAATGTGAACTGACGTTCAAAAATAAAACATTTGAAAACGGACCATTTTCCACATTTCTGAAGCATGACGTAATGGGGGGGTGTTATCTCTTTTGTCGAAAATCAGCCGTTTTTGCTCGAACATTAAATGCCTCCAAATGGTATTTAATTAACTTCCCGGGGTGAAGAAACCCTTTTTGAGAACTCAGAGTGAGTAAATTGGCCATTTTCATGCACTTTTAACCATTCCATAAATCTTGTGTTTTGGGCCCCTGGAAGCATGAAAATCACTTTAAACATGCTAATTTTAGCTCTAACACTGATGATCCACCTACAAATGTGAACTGACGTTCAAAAATAAAACATTTGAAAACGGACCATTTTCCACATTTCTGAAGCATGACGTAATGGGGGGGTGTTATCTCTTTTGTCGAAAATCAGCCGTTTTTGCTCGAACATTAAATGCCTCCAAATGGTATTTAATTAACTTCCCTAGCCCCTGGAAGCATGAAAATCACTTTAAACATGCTAATTTTAGCTCTAACACTGATGATCCACCTACAAATGTGAACTGACGTTCAAAAATAAAACATTTGAAAACGGACCATTTTCCACATTTCTGAAGCATGACGTAATGGGGGGGTGTTATCTCTTTTGTCGAAAATCAGCCGTTTTTGCTCGAACATTAAATGCCTCCAAATGGTATTTAATTAACTTCCCGGGGTGAAGAAACCCTTTTTGAGAACTCAGAGTGAGTAAATTGGCCATTTTCATGCACTTTTAACCATTCCATAAATCTTGTGTTTTGGGCCCCTGGAAGCATGAAAATCACTTTAAACATGCTAATTTTAGCTCTAACACTGATGATCCACCTACAAATGTGAACTGACGTTCAAAAATAAAACATTTGAAAACGGACCATTTTCCACATTTCTGAAGCATGACGTAATGGGGGGGGTGTTATCTCTTTTGTCGAAAATCAGCCGTTTTTGCTCGAACATTAAATGCCTCCAAATGGTATTTAATTAACTTCCCGAGCCCCTGGAAGCATGAAAATCACTTTAAACATGCTAATTTTAGCTCTAACACTGATGATCCACCTACAAATGTGAACTGACGTTCAAAAATAAAACATTTGAAAACGGACCATTTTCCACATTTCTGAAGCATGACGTAATGGGGGGGTGTTATCTACTTTGTCGAAAATCAGCCGTTTTTGCTCGAACATTAAATGCCTCCAAATGGTATTTAATTAACTTCCCGGGGTGAAGAAACCCTTTTTGAGAACTCAGAGTGAGTAAATTGGCCATTTTCATGCACTTTTAACCATTCCATAAATCTTGTGTTTTGGGCCCCTGGAAGCATGAAAATCACTTTAAACATGCTAATTTTAGCTCTAACACTGATGATCCACCTACAAATGTGAACTGACGTTCAAAAATAAAACATTTGAAAACGGACCATTTTCCACATTTCTGAAGCATGGCGTAATGGGGGGGTGTTATCTCTTTTGTCGAAAATCAGCCGTTTTTGCTCGAACATTAAATGCCTCCAAATGGTATTTAATTAACTTCCCGGGGTGAAGAAACCCTTTTTGAGAACTCAGAGTGAGTAAATTGGCCATTTTCATGCACTTTTAACCATTCCATAAATCTTGTGTTTTGGGCCCCTGGAAGCATGAAAATCACTTTAAACATGCTAATTTTAGCTCTAACACTGATGATCCACCTACAAATGTGAACTGACGTTCAAAAATAAAACATTTGAAAACGGACCATTTTCCACATTTCTGAAGCATGACGTAATGGGGGGGTGTTATCTCTTTTGTCGAAAATCAGCCGTTTTTGCTCGAACATTAAATGCCTCCAAATGGTATTTAATTAACTTCCCGAGCCCCTGGAAGCATGAAAATCACTTTAAACATGCTAATTTTAGCTCTAACACTGATGATCCACCTACAAATGTGAACTGACGTTCAAAAATAAAACATTTGAAAACGGACCATTTTCCACATTTCTGAAGCATGACGTAATGGGGGGGTGTTATCTCTTTTGTCGAAAATCAGCCGTTTTTGCTCGAACATTAAATGCCTCCAAATGGTATTTAATTAACTTCCCGGGGTGAAGAAACCCTTTTTGAGAACTCAGAGTGAGTAAATTGGCCATTTTCATGCACTTTTAACCATTCCATAAATCTTGTGTTTTGGGCCCCTGGAAGCATGAAAATCACTTTAAACATGCTAATTTTAGCTCTAACACTGATGATCCACCTCCAAATGTGAACTGACGTTCAAAAATAAAACATTTGAAAACGGACCATTTTCCACATTTCTGAAGCATGACGTAATGGGGGGGTGTTATCTCTTTTGTCGAAAATCAGCCGTTTTTGCTCGAACATTAAATGCCTCCAAATGGTATTTAATTAACTTCCCGGGGTGAAGAAACCCTTTTTGAGAACTCAGAGTGAGTAAATTGGCCATTTTCATGCACTTTTAACCATTCCATAAATCTTGTGTTTTGGGCCCATGGAAGCATGAAAATCACTTTAAACATGCTAATTTTAGCTCTAACACTGATGATCCACCTACAAATGTGAACTGACGTTCAAAAATAAAACATTTGAAAACCGACCATTTTCCACATTTCTGAAGCATGACGTAATGGGGGGGTGTTATCTCTTTTGTCGAAAATCAGCCGTTTTTGCTCGAACATTAAATGCCTCCAAATGGTATTTAATTAACTTCCCGAGCCCCTGGAAGCATGAAAATCACTTTAAACATGCTAATTTTAGCTCTAACACTGATGATCCACCTACAAATGTGAACTGACGTTCAAAAATAAAACATTTGAAAACGGACCATTTTCCACATTTCTGAAGCATGACGTAATGGGGGGGTGTTATCTCTTTTGTCGAAAATCAGCCGTTTTTGCTCGAACATTAAATGCCTCCAAATGGTATTTAATTAACTTCCCGGGGTGAAGAAACCCTTTTTGAGAACTCAGAGTGAGTAAATTGGCCATTTTCATGCACTTTTAACCATTCCATAAATCTTGTGTTTTGGGCCCCTGGAAGCATGAAAATCACTTTAAACATGCTAATTTTAGCTCTAACACTGATGATCCACCTACAAATGTGAACTGACGTTCAAAAATAAAACATTTGAAAACGGACCATTTTCCACATTTCTGAAGCATGACGTAATGGGGGGGTGTTATCTCTTTTGTCGAAAATCAGCCGTTTTTGCTCGAACATTAAATGCCTCCAAATGGTATTTAATTAACTTCCCTAGCCCCTGGAAGCATGAAAATCACTTTAAACATGCTAATTTTAGCTCTAACACTGATGATCCACCTACAAATGTGAACTGACGTTCAAAAATAAAACATTTGAAAACGGACCATTTTCCACATTTCTGAAGCATGACGTAATGGGGGGGTGTTATCTCTTTTGTCGAAAATCAGCCGTTTTTGCTCGAACATTAAATGCCTCCAAATGGTATTTAATTAACTTCCCGGGGTGAAGAAACCCTTTTTGAGAACTCAGAGTGAGTAAATTGGCCATTTTCATGCACTTTTAACCATTCCATAAATCTTGTGTTTTGGGCCCCTGGAAGCATGAAAATCACTTTAAACATGCTAATTTTAGCTCTAACACTGATGATCCACCTACAAATGTGAACTGACGTTCAAAAATAAAACATTTGAAAACGGACCATTTTCCACATTTCTGAAGCATGACGTAATGGGGGGGTGTTATCTCTTTTGTCGAAAATCTGCCGTTTTTGCTCGAACATTAAATGCCTCCAAATGGTATTTAATTAAATTCCCGGGGTGAAGAAACCCTTTTTGAGAACTCAGAGTGAGTAAATTGGCCATTTTCATGCACTTTTAACCATTCCATAAATCTTGTGTTTTGGGCCCCTGGAAGCATGAAAATCACTTTAAACATGCTAATTTTAGCTCTAACACTGATGATCCACCTACAAATGTGAACTGACGTTCAAAAATAAAACATTTGAAAACGGACCATTTTCCACATTTCTGAAGCATGACGTAATGGGGGGGTGTTATCTCTTTTGTCGAAAATCAGCCGTTTTTGCTCGAACATTAAATGCCTCCAAATGGTATTTAATTAACTTCCCGGGGTGAAGAAACCCTTTTTGAGAACTCAGAGTGAGAAAATTGGCCATTTTCATGCACTTTTAACCATTCCATAAATCTTGTGTTTTGGGCCCCTGGAAGCATGAAAATCACTTTAAACATGCTAATTTTAGCTCTAACACTGATGATCCACCTACAAATGTGAACTGACGTTCAAAAATAAAACATTTGAAAACAGACCATTTTCCACATTTCTGAAGCATGACGTAATGGGGGGGTGTTATCTCTTTTGTCGAAAATCAGCCGTTTTTGCTCGAACATTAAATGCCTCCAAATGGTATTTAATTAACTTCCCGAGCCCCTGGAAGCATGAAAATCACTTTAAACATGCTAATTTTAGCTCTAACACTGATGATCCACCTACAAATGTGAACTGACGTTCAAAAATAAAACATTTGAAAACGGACCATTTTCCACATTTCTGAAGCATGACGTAATGGGGGGGTGTTATCTCTTTTGTCGAAAATCAGCCGTTTTTGCTCGAACATTAAATGCCTCCAAATGGTATTTAATTAACTTCCCGGGGTGAAGAAACCCTTTTTGAGAACTCAGAGTGAGTAAATTGGCCATTTTCATGCACTTTTAACCATTCCATAAATCTTGTGTTTTGGGCCCCTGGAAGCATGAAAATCACTTTAAACATGCTAATTTTAGCTCTAACACTGATGATCCACCTACAAATGTGAACTGACGTTCAAAAATAAAACATTTGAAAACGGACCATTTTCCACATTTCTGAAGCATGACGTAATGGGGGGGTGTTATCTCTTTTGTCGAAAATCAGCCGTTTTTGCTCGAACATTAAATGCCTCCAAATGGTATTTATTTCACTTCCCGAGCCCCTGGAAGCATGAAAATCACTTTAAACATGCTAATTTTAGCTCTAACACTGATGATCCACCTACAAATGTGAACTGACGTTCAAAAATAAAACATTTGAAAACGGACCATTTTCCACATTTCTGAAGCATGACGTAATGGGGGGGTGTTATCTCTTTTGTCGAAAATCAGCCGTTTTTGCTCGAACATTAAATGCCTCCAAATGGTATTTAATTAACTTCCCGAGCCCCTGGAAGCATGAAAATCACTTTAAACATGCTAATTTTAGCTCTAACACTGATGATCCACCTACAAATGTGAACTGACGTTCAAAAATAAAACATTTGAAAACGGACCATTTTCCACATTTCTGAAGCATGACGTAATGGGGGGGTGTTATCTCTTTTGTCGAAAATCAGCCGTTTTTGCTCGAACATTAAATGCCTCCAAATGGTATTTAATTAACTTCCCGGGGTGAAGAAACCCTTTTTGAGAACTCAGAGTGAGTAAATTGGCCATTTTCATGCACTTTTAACCATTCCATAAATCTTGTGTTTTGGGCCCCTGGAAGCATGAAAATCACTTTAAACATGCTAATTTTAGCTCTAACACTGATGATCCACCTACAAATGTGAACTGACGTTCAAAAATAAAACATTTGAAAACGGACCATTTTCCACATTTCTGAAGCATGACGTAATGGGGGGGTGTTATCTCTTTTGTCGAAAATCAGCCGTTTTTGCTCGAACATTAAATGCCTCCAAATGGTATTTAATTAACTTCCCGAGCCCCTGGAAGCATGAAAATCACTTTAAACATGCTAATTCTAGCTCTAACACTGATGATCCACCTACAAATGTGAACTGACGTTCAAAAATAAAACATTTGAAAACGGACCATTTTCCACATTTCTGAAGCATGACGTAATGGGGGGGTGTTATCTCTTTTGTCGAAAATCAGCCGTTTTTGCTCGAACATTAAATGCCTCCAAATGGTATTTAATTAACTTCCCGGGGTGAAGAAACCCTTTTTGAGAACTCAGAGTGAGTAAATTGGCCATTTTCATGCACTTTTAACCATTCCATAAATCTTGTGTTTTGGGCCCCTGGAAGCATGAAAATCACTTTAAACATGCTAATTTTAGCTCTAACACTGATGATCCACCTACAAATGTGAACTGACGTTCAAAAATAAAACATTTGAAAACGGACCATTTTCCACATTTCTGAAGCATGACGTATGGAAAGGGGCGACCACTCGGTCCCCCCGCACGTATGGCAGAGTACCACGATCCCCCCGGGAAGCCATCTTGGGCGGGAGGCGTGTCTCGGCTGGTATGCCCGAAGCGGCGTAGCCGGGGCGCGCTTTTTCCCGCCCTAGGGTGGGCTGGCCTAGACACGGACGCGGCTGGCCACGCCCTCGGGGCAGGCAGGGGCGGGTTTACGCCCGCCCTGAAGACGGATAAAAGGGGACGCAAGACCGGAAGGCATCCTCTTGTTCCTGTGCTCTGAAGCTGCACCTCCTCGCTGCACGTGAGCTCGAGACGGAACGAAGAGCCAATTTTGAGCGTTGTAATCCTTCTTTTTGTCTTGCAGATACTCTGTCGGAGAAATGCCCAAGAAAGGCGGAAAGAGAATGACGACTGAACAGATGCTTCGGGTACTCATGAAGGAGATGACCGAGCTGAAGAAGCGGGTGGCGGAGAGAGAGGGGGAAGGGGGGCCGGAACGTCCTTCGGCTGGAGCAGCCCCAGGAGGGAGAGCCAAGAGGCCAAGAAGGGGGCCAGCTGGGGGAGACGTCCCGGTTCCCTGTACCCCGCTTGAAGCGCCAACCCCAGTACCCGTGGAGGGGAATCCGATTCCCGTGGTGGTCACCCCGGTGTCCAATGAGGATATGCCGCCGAGCTGGCAGCACAACTTGCAGCGTGGTTGGGCGAAGGTAGTGAGGGCGCCACGGCTGTCGACGCGCAGGCGCTGATGAAGCAACTGCGTGAGAAACGGGAGGCAGCCAAGGTGTCCGCGCCGGCTGCAGTAATTGACAAGCCACAAGGGACGATTGCGACCGCAGAGGCAGCGTCCGGTGCAGGTAAGCGGCCATTGCCGATTGCGAGGGATGAGTCAGCACCCTCTCGTAGAGAAAGGTTGGGTCAACATGTGCCTTTGGCAATTAAAGAGAAGATTTGGGCGGGGGAATATGTGAACATCTTCTCGTTGCTTGTTGATCATTATGAGGTGGAGCATGTTAAGGGCCAGAAAGACCTCATGCATCCGAGTGTTTGGCGCGCAAAAATGGCCGCCTTTAAGGTGAATGAAAATATTGGCAATTGGGGCAATGCATGGGGAATCTTTACGTCGATCTTAGGGGAACGTAGGCCCGAGTTGCTTGCCGAGTTGCCGACCTATCAGTCGCGAATCATGGGGTACTCGACATCATACCAGGGTAACCATTGGTTTTGCTACGATAATCTTTTTAGAAAGGCGAAAGAGCATAATAAAAGCTTAACCTGGGATTGTTACGATTCTTTGACATGGGATAAAATGAAGGAGACAGGAATGTTGAAAATGCCATTGGTAGGAAGTAATGTTGGCGAATCCTCCCGCCAATATGGGGGGACGCCCTTTCGTTCAGGTACGGGTACCGACGATTACTCGAGGCCTGCCGGCAATACAGGAAAAAAGGGGTTATGCTTTAATTTCAACAGAGGTAAATGTACTAGGCCCCAGGGATCGTGTAAATTTAAACATGAATGTAGTGGGTGCGGGTCGCCCCATCCTGAGTCCACGTGCAGAGCCAAAACGGGTGATAACGGGGGGAGAGGAGGCGCCAAACAGGTCTAACATAGTCCGAGGGGCGCCTTTACCTACCCCGATTGATACCTTGGCGATGATTCCCTGGCTCAGTGAATACCCGGATCGTACTTCTGCTGGGGTGCTGCGGAACGGATTTTCGTATGGTTTCCGCATCCCGGTAGGGGACTTTCAGGGTGTGGAGAAGTGTAAAAATCAACTGTCGGTCCTGCAGCATACGACCGTGGTACAAGATAAGATCCGGAAAGAGGTTACTCGAGGTCGGGTCGCCGGCCTGTTTAGTGTACCCCCGGTGCAGCATTTTGTTTGTTCTCCTTTAGGGGTGGTCCCCAAGAAGGACCCGGGTGAGTTCCGATTGATTCACAATTTATCAGCTCCACGTGGTTTTTCTGTAAACGATGCAATAGATCCGGAAGTATGTTCGGTGCGGTACGCATCCTTCGATGAGGCCGTAGCCATTTTGAATCGCCTGGGGCCCGGGGCGCTGATGGCGAAGTCAGATATCGAATCAGCGTTCCGATTGCTCCCGGTACACCCAGACGACCAGCGTCTCCTGGGTTTCATGTTTCAGGGTTATTATTACATGGATAGGTGTATGCCGATGGGGTGCTCTATATCTTGTGCCTATTTCGAGAAATTCAGTAGTTTTCTACAATGGGTCTTCACAAAGAAGACGGGTTTCCAACATGTAATGCATTACCTTGATGATTTTCTGTTCCTCGGGGCAGCCGGGGATCTTGAATGTGGCCGGGCCTTGGCCGAATTTTGTATGTTAATGAAGCACTTTGGTGTGCCATTGGCACCAGGTAAGACGGTGGGTCCTGCGACCCGCCTCGAGTTTCTGGGGATCGAGTTAGACTCCAGTGAGGGTTGTTTTCGTTTGCCAGCTGACAAAGTGTTGAAGTTCAGGGCAGCCCTGCGAGTGTGTATAAATGGATCTAAAGTTACGCTGCATCAATTACAGCAGTTGGTGGGACAGTTAAATTTTGCCCTGAGGGTTATACCAATGGCCCGCCCCTTCTCCCGTTCAATTGCCCAAGCTATGGTCGGCTTAAAGGAGGGCCATCATCGCACGAGACTATCGGCTGAGGTCCGCCAGGACATGCGCATTTGGCTAGCATTCCTGGCGGACTTTAATGGTCGAGTCATCTGGAACAAACCAGCCGTGTCCTCGGAAGAGCTGGGGCTATGGACAGATTCAGCAGGTAGCATAGGTTTTGGTGCCATCTTCGGCACAAAATGGTCGGCACAAAGGTGGCCGACATGGTGGCATGACAATGGTCTGACAAATAATATTGCTTTCCTTGAACTTTTCCCCATTTTGGTGGCCCTGAGAACCTGGCCAGAAGGGTTCAAAGATCACTCTGTGATATTTTGGTCTGACAATATGACCGTGGTCGAGTGCATCAATAGCCAGGCTGCACGATGTAAACTGATTTTAAGACTGCTCAAAGAAATTGTGTTACTGTGTATGCAACTGAATGTGCTATTCAGAGCAAAACATGTCCCGGGGGTAATGAATCAGGCGGCTGATGCATTGTCTCGTTTTCATATGCAGGCTTTCTCGGGTTTCCTTCCCACAGCGGACCCAGAGCCGGCACACTTTCCCGAAGCTCTCTGGTCTCTCGGTGCCCCGAACTTCGTCACCTCGTGGGAGAGAGTCTAGCACCAAGGACCAGGAAGGCATATGAAGGGGCGTTTCGGTCCTATTTAGCCTTTTTGGGGACCGATAGAGAGGGGCTTTGGGGCCACGAGGAATGGGTAGTGATTTTTCTGATGTCCTTACGTAGGGCTGGGAAATCAGTGGCTACGGCCCAGAGGCATCGTGCTGCCATTTCCTTTGTTGCCAGGGCTCATGGTATCCAGGACCCGACAGCGTCTTTCGTGGTACAGAAAGCGCTGCGTGGGTGGCAACGCCTTGAGGGTCGCAGAGTAGATGAGAGGCGCCCGATAGGTTTGGATAGGTTGGCCCAGTTGTTGGCCACACTCCCTTCCACATGTTCATCTCAGTTTGAGACAGTGTTGTTCCGAGCCGCTTTTACGCTGGCATTTCATGGGGCGATGCGGGTAAGTGAACTAGTGGCAAGGAACAAACAGGATGTGACAGGGGGTTTGTGCCAGGAACACGTTCAGATCAAAGGAGAGACGATGACTGTCTCCTTTGTCAGGTCCAAGACCGATCAGGGTGGGATGGGTGACTGCATAATTATACGCAGGATTCCCGGGTCCTCCATGTGTCCAGTAAAGTGTTTAGATGATTACCTAGCACGAAGGGTGGCATCATGGGGGGGGACCTTGTTGAGACACGCGGACGCCACCCCACTGACGAAATTTCAGTTTCAGCGGGTGCTTGCGATGTCAATTGCCGCTGCGGGCTTGAACCCGGGCGAGTTTGGGACCCATTCCTTTCGGATAGGGGCTGCTACAGAAGCTACAGCTAGGGGTCTTAATGTGGAGCAAGTAAAACGTGTTGGGCGTTGGTCCTCCAATTGTTATAAGAGGTATGTGCGGTTGCACATGTTGTGAAGCTGTAATGATGTACTCACGCCTCTTGTTTTTGTTTGATTTTCAGTTGCGCAAGCCTACGAGGCGGGGCGGACTATGCAGTCGACCCAACACCGGGCCAGCGGTCAGACATCACCGGCTGTGACAAAGGAGGTGGTGGGTCGTGGGCCACTCATACGTGAGGCGTGCCGCGGACGTATTCAAAGCAGGTGACATGATTCACGTAGCTGGGGAGTACGGGTACAGGGTGTCCTTCTACGGAAGGGGCGGTCTCTGTATTGACCAGTTTCAAACATTTTTCGAGGGTTTGTTAGGGCGGACGAGGTCACCGCCGTCTATAGTCATAGTACATCTAGGGGGCAATGATTTAGTCACCACCGGTAGACGACTTCTCCTGGAGGCAATGCTTTCCACTGTAAGTTGGTTGGCGAGGAGAGTTCCGGGGTGCATAATTGCGTGGTCCCATGTGATCCCACGAAAGGTATGGCGAGGGGCTATTTCTATTCCTGCTTTGAATCATTCTGTTAGAAAGCTTAATAACAAAGTGAGTAGGTTGTTCCGTTCCAGGACATTGCATTCTATTTCGCATGGCTGTATTAATGATGACAGTATGTATTTGGGGGATGGTGTGCATTTGTCTCGGGTGGGGAATGAGTTACTCATAGGAGACTTTTTAGCATGGTTAAAAACGTTAAAACATGACCTTTAGGTAGGAGCTTTGTGGGGGGTCCGGATAGCCGGTCAACTATCCGGCCTGTGGCGGTAAGGTCATGATCGGTGAGCACTAATTGGAAGATCCCTATGAGTGGGCGTCACCCAACACGGATGGGAGCGCTCGGGAGAGGTGGCCATTGGCCCCTCAACGGGGAGGCGGTCCCTTCTAAGGATGGGTCGCCGAAAGAAAAGGAAAGGCGGTCAAGGCCCCTTCCTGTGTAGGAGGGGTTACAGCCCCCTCCTGGGGAATTTCCCGGGGCCAGTGACGTCTGCGACGGCAGATGTGGTAAGTTGTGCGGGGTTTTTGGGGGGGGTCTACGCTACCTTCTAGATACCTCACACGAGTCCTCGAACGACCTTTAAGTGGCGTCGAGTTTTATTGGTGCCCCCGTCAAGTCAAAGGGAAATTGGTAGTTGCACTTGAGGTACGCCTCAGTGCTGTCGCCCCTCACAAGTGGGGGGGGTATTTTTGGTTAGGGATCTTGACACCGGTTACGACCTTGCCGTTGGCCCTTAAACGTTAGGATGTACAATTTCATAATTTCAAGTAAATGTGTGTAGGATGTTAGTTCGGCTAGGAGAACCTCTGTATTAGAGAATCTGTTAAGGTTAGCCAAACATCGCAATGTGGTAATGAAATTGTACATAATATAAAATGTTGATTTAATGTTTTAATTTTGTTTTAATAAATACGGCCGGGAGGGTTACTCCCTCCCTCTTCCAAAAACTTCAAGAACTGTTTCCGGTTTCCCTCTTTGGGGATTGTGTTGAGAGGGGGTGGCGGGTATCTCAGCCATATGGAAAGGGGCGTCCACTCGGTCCCCCCGCACGTATGGCAGAGTACCACGATCCCCCCGGGAAGCCATCTTGGGCGGGAGGCGTGTCTCGGCTGGTATGCCCGAAGCGGCGTAGCCGGGGCGCGCTTTTTCCCGCCCTAGGGTGGGCTGGCCTAGACACGGACGCGGCTGGCCACGCCCTCGGGGCAGGCAGGGGCGGGTTTACGCCCGCCCTGAAGACGGATAAAAGGGGACGCAAGACCGGAAGGCATCCTCTTGTTCCTGTGCTCTGAAGCTGCACCTCCTCGCTGCACGTGAGCTCGAGACGGAACGAAGAGCCAATTTTGACCCACCCACCAGCCCCTGATGACAGCAAGTGGTTTTGAATAAAGTTGATGGATAACTCTGATTTTCGTTTACAGGTTGTGGTATTATTCGTGATGATTTTGAGTATGTAATAAAGAATGTCGATTTGTGTTACGTTTTGCAAATAAAGAAATTCTGCTTTAGTGTTCATTGGTAGCATGCTTTTAATGAAGGTATAGTTGCTACTGTAATTTTAGTTTAGTCATTTAGTTAGCATTGTCGTATTTATTTTGGTCGGGCGGTAAGGTCATGATCGGTGAGCACTAATTGGAAGATCCCTATGAGTGGGCGTCACCCAACACGGATGGGAGCGCTCGGGAGAGGTGGCCATTGGCCCCTCAACGGGGAGGCGGTCCCTTCTAAGGATGGGTCGCCGAAAGAAAAGGAAAGGCGGTCAAGGCCCCTTCCTGTGTAGGAGGGGTTACAGCCCCCTCCTGGGGAATTTCCCGGGGCCAGTGACGTCTGCGACGGCAGATGTGGTAAGTTGTGCGGGGTTTTTGGGGGGGGGTCTACGCTACCTTCTAGATACCTCACACGAGTCCTCGAACGACCTTTAAGTGGCGTCGAGTTTTATTGGTGCCCCCGTCAAGTCAAAGGGAAATTGGTAGTTGCACTTGAGGTACGCCTCAGTGCTGTCGCCCCTCACAAGTGGGGGGGGTATTTTTGGTTAGGGATCTTGACACCGGTTACGACCTTGCCGTTGGCCCTTAAACGTTAGGATGTACAATTTCATAATTTCAAGTAAATGTGTGTAGGATGTTAGTTCGGCTAGGAGAACCTCTGTATTAGAGAATCTGTTAAGGTTAGCCAAACATCGCAATGTGGTAATGAAATTGTACATAATATAAAATGTTGATTTAATGTTTTAATTTTGTTTTAATAAATACGGCCGGGAGGGTTACTCCCTCCCTCTTCCAAAAACTTCAAGAACTGTTTCCGGTTTCCCTCTTTGGGGATTGTGTTGAGAGGGGGTGGCGGGTATCTCAGCCATAATGGGGGGGTGTTATCTCTTTTGTCGAAAATCAGCCGTTTTTGCTCGAACATTAAATGCCTCCAAATGGTATTTAATTAACTTCCCGAGCCCCTGGAAGCATGAAAATCACTTTAAACATGCTAATTTTAGCTCTAACACTGATGATCCACCTACAAATGTGAACTGACGTTCAAAAATAAAACATTTGAAAACGGACCATTTTCCACATTTCTGAAGCATGACGTAATGGGGGGGTGTTATCTCTTTTGTCGAAAATCAGCCGTTTTTGCTCGAACGTTAAATGCCTCCAAATGGTATTTAATTAACTTCCCAAGCCCCTGGAAGCATGAAAATCACTTTAAACATGCTAATTTTAGCTCTAACACTGATGATCCACCTACAAATGTGAACTGACGTTCAAAAATAAAACATTTGAAAACGGACCATTTTCCACATTTCTGAAGCATGACGTAATGGGGGGGTGTTATCTCTTTTGTCGAAAATCAGCCGTTTTTGTTTGAACATTAAATGCCTCCAAATGGTATTTAATTAACTTCCTGGGGTGAAGAAACCCTTTTTGAGAACTCAGAGTGAGTAAATTGGCCATTTTCATGCACTTTTAACCATTCCATAAATCTTGTGTTTTGGGCCCCTGGAAGCATGAAAATCACTTTAAACATGCTAATTTTAGCTCTAACACTGATGATCCACCTACAAATGTGAACTGACGTTCAAAAATAAAACATTTGAAAACGGACCATTTTCCACATTTCTGAAGCATGACGTAATGGGGGGGTGTTATCTCTTTTGTCGAAAATCAGCCGTTTTTGCTCGAACATTAAATGCCTCCAAATGGTATTTAATTAACTTCCCGGGGTGAAGAAACCCTTTTTGAGAACTCAGAGTGAGTAAATTGGCCATTTTCATGCACTTTTAACCATTCCATAAATCTTGTGTTTTGGGCCCCTGGAAGCATGAAAATCACTTTAAACATGCTAATTTTAGCTCTAACACTGATGATCCACCTACAAATGTGAACTGACGTTCAAAAATAAAACATTTGAAAACGGACCATTTTCCACATTTCTGAAGCATGACGTAATGGGGGGGTGTTATCTCTTTTGTCGAAAATCAGCCGTTTTTGCTCGAACATTAAATGCCTCCAAATGGTATTTAATTAACTTCCCGAGCCCCTGGAAGCATGAAAATCACTTTAAACATGCTAATTTTAGCTCTAACACTGATGATCCACCTACAAATGTGAACTGACGTTCAAAAATAAAACATTTGAAAACGGACCATTTTCCACATTTCTGAAGCATGACGTAATGGGGGGGTGTTATCTCTTTTGTCGAAAATCAGCCGTTTTTGCTCGAACATTAAATGCCTCCAAATGGTATTTAATTAACTTCCCGGGGTGAAGAAACCCTTTTTGAGAACTCAGAGTGAGTAAATTGGCCATTTTCATGCACTTTTAACCATTCCATAAATCTTGTGTTTGGGCCCCTGGAAGCATGAAAATCACTTTAAACATGCTAATTTTAGCTCTAACACTGATGATCCACCTACAAATGTGAACTGACGTTCAAAAATAAAACATTTGAAAACGGACCATTTTCCACATTTCTGAAGCATGACGTAATGGGGGGGTGTTATCTCTTTTGTCGATAATCAGCCGTTTTTGCTCGAACATTAAATGCCTCCAAATGGTATTTAATTAACTTCCCGAGCCCCTGGAAGCATGAAAATCACTTTAAACATGCTAATTTTAGCTCTAACACTGATGATCCACCTACAAATGTGAACTGACGTTCAAAAATAAAACATTTGAAAACGGACCATTTTCCACATTTCTGAAGCATGACGTAATGGGGGGTGTTATCTCTTTTGTCGAAAATCAGCCGTTTTTGCTCAAACATTAAATGCCTCCAAATGGTATTTATTTCACTTCCCGAGCCCCTGGAAGCATGAAAATCACTTTAAACATGCTAATTTTAGCTCTAACACTGATGATCCACCTACAAATGTGAACTGACGTTCAAAAATAAAACATTTGAAAACGGACCATTTTCCACATTTCTGAAGCATGACGTAATGGGGGGGTGTTATCTCTTTTGTCGAAAATCAGCCGTTTTTGCTCGAACATTAAATGCCTCCAAATGGTATTTAATTAACTTCCCGAGCCCCTGGAAGCATGAAAATCACTTTAAACATGCTAATTTTAGCTCTAACACTGATGATCCACCTACAAATGTGAACTGACGTTCAAAAATAAAACATTTGAAAACAGACCATTTTCTACATTTCTGAAGCATGACGTAATGGGGGGGTGTTATCTCTTTTGTCGAAAATCAGCCGTTTTTGCTCGAACATTAAATGCCTCCAAATGGTATTTAATTAACTTCCCGGGGTGAAGAAACCCTTTTTGAGACTCAGAGTGAGTAAATTGACCATTTTCATGCACTTTTAACCATTCCATAAATCTTGTGTTTTGGGCCCCTGGAAGCATGAAAATCACTTTAAACATGCTAATTTTAGCTCTAACACTGATGATCCACCTACAAATGTGAAGTGACGTTCAAAAATAAAACATTTGAAAACGGACCATTTTCCACATTTCTGAAGCATGACGTAATGGGGGGGTGTTATCTCTTTTGTCGAAAATCAGCCGTTTTTGCTCGAACATTAAATGCCTCCAAATGGTATTTAATTAACTTCCCGAGCCCCTGGAAGCATGAAAATCCCTTTAAACATGCTAATTCTAGCTCTAACACTGATGATCCACCTACAAATGTGAACTGACGTTCAAAAATAAAACATTTGAAAACGGACCATTTTCCACATTTCTGAAGCATGACGTAATGGGGGGGTGTTATCTCTTTTGTCGAAAATCAGCCGTTTTTGCTCGAACATTAAATGCCTCCAAATGGTATTTAATTAACTTCCCGGGGTGAAGAAACCCTTTTTGAGAACTCAGAGTGAGTAAATTGGCCATTTTCATGCACTTTTAACCATTCCATAAATCTTGTGTTTTGGGCCCCTGGAAGCATGAAAATCACTTTAAACATGCTAATTTTAGCTCTAACACTGATGATCCACCTACAAATGTGAACTGACGTTCAAAAATAAAACATTTGAAAACGGACCATTTTCCACATTTCTGAAGCATGACGTAATGGGGGGGTGTTATCTCTTTTGTCGAAAATCAGCCGTTTTTGCTCGAACATTAAATGCCTCCAAATGGTATTTAATTAACTTCCCGAGCCCCTGGAAGCATGAAAATCACTTTAAACATGCTAATTTTAGCTCTAACACTGATGATCCACCTACAAATGTGAACTGACGTTCAAAAATAAAACATTTGAAAACGGACCATTTTCCACATTTCTGAAGCATGACGTAATGGGGGGTGTTATCTCTTTTGTCGAAAATCAGCCGTTTTTGCTCGAACATTAAATGCCTCCAAATGGTATTTAATTAAGTTCCCGAGCCCCTGGAAGCATGAAAATCACTTTAAACATGCTAATTTTAGCTCTAACACTGATGATCCACCTACAAATGTGAACTGACGTTCAAAAATAAAACATTTGAAAACGGACCATTTTCCACATTTCTGAAGCATGACGTAATGGGGGGGTGTTATCTCTTTTGTCGAAAATCAGCCGTTTTTGCTCGAACATTAAATGCCTCCAAATGGTATTTAATTAACTTCCCGGGGTGAAGAAACCCTTTTTGAGAACTCAGAGTGAGTAAATTGGCCATTTTCATGCACTTTTAACCATTCCATAAATCTTGTGTTTTGGGCCCCTGGAAGCATGAAAATCACTTTAAACATGCTAATTTTAGCTCTAACACTGATGATCCACCTACAAATGTGAACTGACGTTCAAAAATAAAACATTTGAAAACGGACCATTTTCCACATTTCTGAAGCATGACGTAATGGGGGGGTGTTATCTCTTTTGTCGAAAATCAGCCGTTTTTGCTCGAACATTAAATGCCTCCAAATGGTATTTAATTAACTTCCCGGGGTGAAGAAACCCTTTTTGAGAACTCAGAGTGAGTAAATTGGCCATTTTCATGCACTTTTAACCATTCCATAAATCTTGTGTTTTGGGCCCCTGGAAGCATGAAAATCACTTTAAACATGCTAATTTTAGCTCTAACACTGATGATCCACCTACAAATGTGAACTGACGTTCAAAAATAAAACATTTGAAAACGGACCATTTTCCACATTTCTGAAGCATGACGTAATGGGGGGGTGTTATCTCTTTTGTCGAAAATCAGCCGTTTTTGCTCGAACATTAAATGCCTCCAAATGGTATTTAATTAACTTCCCGAGCCCCTGGAAGCATGAAAATCACTTTAAACATGCTAATTCTAGCTCTAACACTGATGATCCACCTACAAATGTGAACTGACGTTCAAAAATAAAACATTTGAAAACGGACCATTTTCCACATTTCTGAAGCATGACGTAATGGGGGGGTGTTATCTCTTTTGTCGAAAATCAGCCGTTTTTGCTCGAACATTAAATGCCTCCAAATGGTATTTAATTAACTTCCCGGGGTGAAGAAACCCTTTTTGAGAACTCAGAGTGAGTAAATTGGCCATTTTCATGCACTTTTAACCATTCCATAAATCTTGTGTTTTGGGCCCCTGGAAGCATGAAAATCACTTTAAACATGCTAATTTTAGCTCTAACACTGATGATCCACCTACAAATGTGAACTGACGTTCAAAAATAAAACATTTGAAAACGGACCATTTTCCACATTTCTGAAGCATGACGTAATGGGGGGGTGTTATCTCTTTTGTCGAAAATCAGCCGTTTTTGCTCGAACATTAAATGCCTCCAAATGGTATTTAATTAACTTCCCGAGCCCCTGGAAGCATGAAAATCACTTTAAACATGCTAATTTTAGCTCTAACACTGATGATCCACCTACAAATGTGAACTGACGTTCAAAAATAAAACATTTGAAAACGGACCATTTTCCACATTTCTGAAGCATGACGTAATGGGGGGGTGTTATCTCTTTTGTCGAAAATCAGCCGTTTTTGCTCGAACATTAAATGCCTCCAAATGGTATTTAATTAACTTCCCGGGGTGAAGAAACCCTTTTTGAGAACTCAGACTGAGTAAATTGGCCATTTTCATGCACTTTTAACCATTCCATAATCTTGTGTTTTGGGCCCCTGGAAGCATGAAAATCACTTTAAACATGCTAATTTTAGCTCTAACACTGATGATCCACCTACAAATGTGAACTGACGTTCAAAAATAAAACATTTGAAAACGGACCATTTTCCACATTTCTGAAGCATGACGTAATGGGGGGGTGTTATCTCTTTTGTCGAAAATCAGCCGTTTTTGCTTGAACATTAAATGCCTCCAAATGGTATTTAATTAACTTCCCGAGCCCCTGGAAGCATGAAAATCCCTTTAAACATGCTAATTTTAGCTCTAACACTGATGATCCACCTACAAATGTGAACTGACGTTCAAAAATAAAACATTTGAAAACGGACCATTTTCCACATTTCTGAAGCATGACGTAATGGGGGGGTGTTATCTCTTTTGTCGAAAATCAGCCGTTTTTGCTCGAACATTAAATGCCTCCAAATGGTATTTAATTAACTTACCGGGGTGAAGAAACCCTTTTTGAGAACTCAGAGTGAGTAAATTGGCCATTTTCATGCACTTTTAACCATTCCATAAATCTTGTGTTTTGGGCCCCTGGAAGCATGAAAATCACTTTAAACATGCTAATTTTAGCTCTAACACTGATGATCCACCTACAAATGTGAACTGACGTTCAAAAATAAAACATTTGAAAACGGACCATTTTCCACATTTCTGAAGCATGACGTAATGGGGGGGTGTTATCTCTTTTGTCGAAAATCAGCCGTTTTTGCTCGAACATTAAATGCCTCCAAATGGTATTTAATTAACTTCCCGAGCCCCTGGAAGCATGAAAATCACTTTAAACATGCTAATTTTAGCTCTAACACTGATGATCCACCTACAAATGTGAACTGACGTTCAAAAATAAAACATTTGAAAACGGACCATTTTCCACATTTCTGAAGCATGACGTAATGGGGGGTGTTATCTCTTTTGTCGAAAATCAGCCGTTTTTGCTCGAACATTAAATGCCTCCAAATGGTATTTAATTAACTTCCCGGGGTGAAGAAACCCTTTTTGAGAACTCAGAGTGAGTAAATTGGCCATTTCCATGCACTTTTAACCATTCCATAAATCTTGTGTTTTGGGCCCCTGGAAGCATGAAAATCACTTTAAACATGCTAATTTTAGCTCTAACACTGATGATCCACCTACAAATGTGAACTGACGTTCAAAAATAAAACATTTGAAAACCGACCATTTTCCACATTTCTGAAGCATGACGTAATGGGGGGGTGTTATCTCTTTTGTCGAAAATCAGCCGTTTTTGCTCGAACATTAAATGCCTCCAAATGGTATTTAATTAACTTCCCGAGCCCCTGGAAGCATGAAAATCACTTTAAACATGCTAATTTTAGCTCTAACACTGATGATCCACCTACAAATGTGAACTGACGTTCAAAAATAAAACATTTGAAAACGGACCATTTTCCACATTTCTGAAGCATGACGTAATGGGGGGGGTGTTATCTCTTTTGTCGAAAATCAGCCGTTTTTGCTCGAACATTAAATGCCTCCAAATGGTATTTAATTAACTTCCCGGGGTGAAGAAACCCTTTTTGAGATCTCAGAGTGAGTAAATTGGCCATTTTCATGCACTTTTAACCATTCCATAAATCTTGTGTTTTGGGCCCCTGGAAGCATGAAAATCACTTTAAACATGCTAATTTTAGCTCTAACACTGATGATCCACCTACAAATGTGAACTGACGTTCAAAAATAAAACATTTGAAAACGGACCATTTTCCACATTTCTGAAGCATGACGTAATGGGGGGGTGTTATCTCTTTTGTCGAAAATCAGCCGTTTTTGCTCGAACATTAAATGCCTCCAAATGGTATTTAATTAACTTCCCGAGCCCCTGGAAGCATGAAAATCACTTTAAACATGCTAATTTTAGCTCTAACACTGATGATCCACCTACAAATGTGAACTGACGTTCAAAAATAAAACATTTGAAAACGGACCATTTTCCACATTTCTGAAGCATGACGTAATGGGGGGGTGTTATCTCTTTTGTCGAAAATCAGCCGTTTTTGCTCGAACATTAAATGCCTCCAAATGGTATTTAATTAACTTCCCTGGGTGAAGAAACCCTTTTTGAGATCTCAGAGTGAGTAAATTGGCCATTTTCATGCACTTTTAACCATTCCATAAATCTTGTGTTTTGGGCCCCTGGAAGCATGAAAATCACTTTAAACATGCTAATTTTAGCTCTAACACTGATGATCCACCTACAAATGTGAACTGACGTTCAAAAATAAAACATTTGAAAACGGACCATTTTCCACATTTCTGAAGCATGACGTAATGGGGGGGTGTTATCTCTTTTGTCGAAAATCAGCCGTTTTTGCTCGAACATTAAATGCCTCCAAATGGTATTTAATTAACTTCCCGAGCCCCTGGAAGCATGAAAATCACTTTAAACATGCTAATTTTAGCTCTAACACTGATGATCCACCTACAAATGTGAACTGACGTTCAAAAATAAAACATTTGAAAACGGACCATTTTCCACATTTCTGAAGCATGACGTAATGGGGGGGTGTTATCTCTTTTGTCGAAAATTAGCCGTTTTTGCTCGAACATTAAATGCCTCCAAATGGTATTTAATTAACTTCCCGGGGTGAAGAAACCCTTTTTGAGAACTCAGAGTGAGTAAATTGGCCATTTTCATGCACTTTTAACCATTCCATAAATCTTGTGTTTTGGGCCCCTGGAAGCATGAAAATCACTTTAAACATGCTAATTTTAGCTCTAACACTGATGATCCACCTACAAATGTGAACTGACGTTCAAAAATAAAACATTTGAAAACGGACCATTTTCCACATTTCTGAAGCATGACGTAATGGGGGGGTGTTATCTCTTTTGTCGAAAATCAGCCGTTTTTGCTCGAATATTAAATGCCTCCAAATGGTATTTAATTAACTTCCCGGGGTGAAGAAACCCTTTTTGAGAACTCAGAGTGAGTAAATTGGCCATTTTCATGCACTTTTAACCATTCCATAAATCTTGTGTTTTGGGCCCCTGGAAGCATGAAAATCACTTTAAACATGCTAATTTTAGCTCTAACACTGATGATCCACCTACAAATGTGAACTGTCGTTCAAAAATAAAACATTTGAAAACGGACCATTTTCCACATTTCTGAAGCATGACGTAATGGGGGGGTGTTATCTCTTTTGTCGAAAATCAGCTGTTTTTGCTCGAACATTAAATGCCTCCAAATGGTATTTAATTAACTTCCCGAGCCCCTGGAAGCATGAAAATCACTTTAAACATGCTAATTTTAGCTCTAACACTGATGATCCACCTACAAATGTGAACTGACGTTCAAAAATAAAACATTTGAAAACGGACCATTTTCCACATTTCTGAAGCATGACGTAATTGGGGGGTGTTATCTCTTTTGTCGAAAATCAGCCGTTTTTGCTCGAACATTAAATGCCTCCAAATGGTATTTAATTAACTTCCCGGGGTGAAGAAACCCTTTTTGAGAACTCAGAGTGAGTAAATTGGCCATTTTCATGCACTTTTAACCATTCCATAAATCTTGTGTTTTGGGCCCCTGGAAGCATGAAAATCACTTTAAACATGCTAATTTTAGCTCTAACACTGATGATCCACCTACAAATGTGAACTGACGTTCAAAAATAAAACATTTAAAAACGGACCATTTTCCACATTTCTGAAGCATGACGTAATGGGGAGGTGTTATCTCTTTTGTCGAAAATCAGCCGTTTTTGCTCGAACATTAAATGCCTCTAAATGGTATTTAATTAACTTCCCGAGCCCCTGGAAGCATGAAAATCACTTTAAACATGCTAATTTTAGCTCTAACACTGATGATCCACCTACAAATGTGAACTGACGTTCAAAAATAAAACATTTGAAAACGGACCATTTTCCACATTTCTGAAGCATGACGTAATGGGGGGGTGTTATCTCTTTTGTCGAAAATCAGCCGTTTTTGCTCGAACATTAAATGCCTCCAAATGGTATTTAATTAACTTCCCGGGGTGAAGAAACCCTTTTTGAGAACTCAGAGTGAGTAAATTGGCCATTTTCATGCACTTTTAACCATTCCATAAATCTTGTGTTTTGGGCCCCTGGAAGCATGAAAATCACTTTAAACATGCTAATTTTAGCTCTAACACTGATGATCCACCTACAAATGTGAACTGACGTTCAAAAATAAAACATTTGAAAACCGACCATTTTCCACATTTCTGAAGCATGACGTAATGGGGGGGTGTTATCTCTTTTGTCGAAAATCAGCCGTTTTTGCTCGAACATTAAATGCCTCCAAATGGTATTTAATTAACTTCCCGAGCCCCTGGAAGCATGAAAATCACTTTAAACATGCTAATTTTAGCTCTAACACTGATGATCCACCTACAAATGTGAACTGACGTTCAAAAATAAAACATTTGAAAACGGACCATTTTCCACATTTCTGAAGCATGACGTAATGAGGGGGTGTTATCTCTTTTGTCGAAAATCAGCCGTTTTTGCTCGAACATTAAATGCCTCCAAATGGTATTTAATTAACTTCCCGGGGTGAAGAAACCCTTTTTGAGAACTCAGAGTGAGTAAATTGGCCATTTTCATGCACTTTTAACCATTCCATAAATCTTGTGTTTTGGGCCCCTGGAAGCATGAAAATCACTTTAAACATGCTAATTTTAGCTCTAACACTGATGATCCACCTACAAATGTGAACTGACGTTCAAAAATAAAACATTTGAAAACGGACCATTTTCCACATTTCTGAAGCATGACGTAATGGGGGGGTGTTATCTCTTTTGTCGAAAATCAGCCGTTTTTGCTCGAACATTAAATGCCTCCAAATGGTATTTAATTAACTTCCCTAGCCCCTGGAAGCATGAAAATCACTTTAAACATGCTAATTTTAGCTCTAACACTGATGATCCACCTACAAATGTGAACTGACGTTCAAAAATAAAACATTTGAAAACGGACCATTTTCCACATTTCTGAAGCATGACGTAATGGGGGGGTGTTATCTCTTTTGTCGAAAATCAGCCGTTTTTGCTCGAACATTAAATGCCTCCAAATGGTATTTAATTAACTTCCCGGGGTGAAGAAACCCTTTTTGAGAACTCAGAGTGAGTAAATTGGCCATTTTCATGCACTTTTAACCATTCCATAAATCTTGTGTTTTGGGCCCCTGGAAGCATGAAAATCACTTTAAACATGCTAATTTTAGCTCTAACACTGATGATCCACCTACAAATGTGAACTGACGTTCAAAAATAAAACATTTGAAAACGGACCATTTTCCACATTTCTGAAGCATGACGTAATGGGGGGGTGTTATCTCTTTTGTCGAAAATCAGCCGTTTTTGCTCGAACATTAAATGCCTCCAAAAGGTATTTAATTAACTTCCCGAGCCCCTGGAAGCATGAAAATCACTTTAAACATGCTAATTTTAGCTCTAACACTGATGATCCACCTACAAATGTGAACTGACGTTCAAAAATAAAACATTTGAAAACGGACCATTTTCCACATTTCTGAAGCATGACGTAATGGGGGGGTGTTATCTCTTTTGTCGAAAATCAGCCGTTTTTGCTCGAACATTAAATGCCTCCAAATGGTATTTAATTAACTTCCCGGGGTGAAGAAACCCTTTTTGAGAACTCAGAGTGAGTAAATTGGCCATTTTCATGCACTTTTAACCATTCCATAAATCTTGTGTTTTGGGCCCCTGGAAGCATGAAAATCACTTTAAACATGCTAATTTTAGATCTAACACTGATGATCCACCTACAAATGTGAACTGACGTTCAAAAATAAAACATTTGAAAACGGACCATTTTCCACATTTCTGAAGCATGACGTAATGGGGGGGTGTTATCTCTTTTGTCGAAAATCAGCCGTTTTTGCTCGAACATTAAATGCCTCCAAATGGTATTTAATTAACTTCCCGGGGTGAAGAAACCCTTTTTGAGAACTCAGAGTGAGTAAATTGGCCATTTTCATGCACTTTTAACCATTCCATAAATCTTGTGTTTTGGGCCCCTGGAAGCATGAAAATCACTTTAAACATGCTAATTTTAGCTCTAACACTGATGATCCACCTACAAATGTGAACTGACGTTCAAAAATAAAACATTTGAAAACGGACCATTTTCCACATTTCTGAAGCATGACGTAATGGGGGGGGTGTTATCTCTTTTGTCGAAAATCAGCCATTTTTGCTCGAACATTAAATGCCTCCAAATGGTATTTAATTAACTTCCCGAGCCCCTGGAAGCATGAAAATCACTTTAAACATGCTAATTTTAGCTCTAACACTGATGATCCACCTACAAATGTGAACTGACGTTCAAAAATAAAACATTTGAAAACGGACCATTTTCCACGTTTTCTGAAGCATGACGTAATGGGGGGGTGTTATCTCTTTTGTCGAAAATTAGCCGTTTTTGCTCGAACATTAAATGCCTCCAAATGGTATTTAATTAACTTCCCGGGGTGAAGAAACCCTTTTTGAGAACTCAGAGTGAGTAAATTGGCCATTTTCATGCACTTTTAACCATTCCATAAATCTTGTGTTTTGGGCCCCTGGAAGCATGAAAATCACTTTAAACATGCTAATTTTAGCTCTAACACTGATGATCCACCTACAAATGTGAACTGACGTTCAAAAATAAAACATTTGAAAACGGACCATTTTCCACATTTCTGAAGCATGACGTAATGGGGGGGTGTTATCTCTTTTGTCGAAAATCAGCCGTTTTTGCTCGAACATTAAATGCCTCCAAATGGTATTTAATTAACTTCCCGAGCCCCTGGAAGCATGAAAATCACTTTAAACATGCTAATTTTAGCTCTAACACTGATGATCCACCTACAAATGTGAACTGACGTTCAAAAATAAAACATTTGAAAACGGACCATTTTCCACATTTCTGAAGCATGACGTAATGGGGGGGTGTTATCTCTTTTGTCGAAAATCAGCCGTTTTTGCTCGAACATTAAATGCCTCCAAATGGTATTTATTTCACTTCCCGAGCCCCTGGAAGCATGAAAATCACTTTAAACATGCTAATTTTAGCTCTAACACTGATGATCCACCTACAAATGTGAACTGACGTTCAAAAATAAAACATTTGAAAACGGACCATTTTCCACATTTCTGAAGCATGACGTAATGGGGGGGTGTTATCTCTTTTGTCGAAAATCAGCCGTTTTTGCTCGAACATTAAATGCCTCCAAATGGTATTTAATTAACTTCCCGAGCCCCTGGAAGCATGAAAATCACTTTAAACATGCTAATTTTAGCTCTAACACTGATGATCCACCTACAAATGTGAACTGACGTTCAAAAATAAAACATTTGAAAACGGACCATTTTCCACATTTCTGAAGCATGACGTAATGGGGGGTGTTATCTCTTTTGTCGAAAATCAGCCGTTTTTGCTCGAACATTAAATGCCTCCAAATGGTATTTAATTAACTTCCCGGGGTGAAGAAACCCTTTTTGAGAACTCAGAGTGAGTAAATTGGCCATTTTCATGCACTTTTAACCATTCCATAAATCTTGTGTTTTGGGCCCCTGGAAGCATGAAAATCACTTTAAACATGCTAATTTTAGCTCTAACACTGATGATCCACCTACAAATGTGAACTGACGTTCAAAAATAAAACATTTGAAAACGGACCATTTTCCACATTTCTGAAGCATGACGTAATGGGGGGGTGTTATCTCTTTTGTCGAAAATCAGCCGTTTTTGCTCGAACATTAAATGCCTCCAAATGGTATTTAATTAACTTCCCGAGCCCCTGGAAGCATGAAAATCACTTTAAACATGCTAATTTTAGCTCTAACACTGATGATCCACCTACAAATGTGAACTGACGTTCAAAAATAAAACATTTGAAAACGGACCATTTTCCACATTTCTGAAGCATGACGTAATGGGGGGGTGTTATCTCTTTTGTCGAAAATCAGCCGTTTTTGCTCGAACATTAAATGCCTCCAAATGGTATTTAATTAACTTCCCGGGGTGAAGAAACCCTTTTTGAGAACTCAGAGTGAGTAAATTGGCCATTTTCATGCACTTTTAACCATTCCATAAATCTTGTGTTTTGGGCCCCTGGAAGCATGAAAATCACTTTAAACATGCTAATTTTAGCTCTAACACTGATGATCCACCTACAAATGTGAACTGACGTTCAAAAATAAAACATTTGAAAACGGACCATTTTCCACATTTCTGAAGCATGACGTAATGGGGAGGTGTTATCTCTTTTGTCGAAAATCAGCCGTTTTTGCTCGAACATTAAATGCCTCCAAATGGTATTTAATTAACTTCCCGAGCCCCTGGAAGCATGAAAATCACTTTAAACATGCTAATTTTAGCTCTAACACTGATGATCCACCTACAAATGTGAACTGACGTTCAAAAATAAAACATTTGAAAACGGACCATTTTCCACATTTCTGAAGCATGACGTAATGGGGGCGTGTTATCTCTTTTGTCGAAAATCAGCCGTTTTTGCTCGAACATTAAATGCCTCCAAATGGTATTTAATTAACTTCCCGGGGTGAAGAAACCCTTTTTGAGAACTCAGAGTGAGTAAATTGGCCATTTTCATGCACTTTTAACCATTCCATAAATCTTGTGTTTTGGGCTCCTGGAAGCATGAAAATCACTTTAAACATGCTAATTTTAGCTCTAACACTGATGATCCACCTACAAATGTGAACTGACGTTCAAAAATAAAACATTTGAAAACGGACCATTTTCCACATTTCTGAAGCATGACGTAATGGGGGGGTGTTATCTCTTTTGTCGAAAATCAGCCGTTTTTGCTCGAACATTAAATGCCTCCAAATGGTATTTAATTAACTTCCCGAGCCCCTGGAAGCATGAAATCACTTTAAACATGCTAATTTTAGCTCTAACACTGATGATCCACCTACAAATGTGAACTGACGTTCAAAAATAAAACATTTGAAAACGGACCATTTTCCACATTTCTGAAGCATGACGTAATGGGGGGGTGTTATCTCTTTTGTCGAAAATCAGCCGTTTTTGCTCGAACACTAAATGCCTCCAAATGGTATTTAATTAACTTCCCGGGGTGAAGAAACCCTTTTGAGAACTCAGAGTGAGTAAATTGGCCATTTTCATGCACTTTTAACCTTTCCATAAATCTTGTGTTTTGGGCCCCTGGAAGCATGAAAATCACTTTAAACATGCTAATTTTAGCTCTAACACTGATGATCCACCTACAAATGTGAACTGACGTTCAAAAATAAAACATTTGAAAACGGACCATTTTCCACATTTCTGAAGCATGACGTAATGGGGGGGTGTTATCTCTTTTGTCGAAAATCAGCCGTTTTTGCTCGAACATTAAATGCCTCCAAATGGTATTTAATTAACTTCCCGAGCCCCTGAAAGCATGAAAATCACTTTAAACATGCTAATTTTAGCTCTAACATTGATGATCCACCCACAAATGTGAACTGACGTTCAAAAATAAAACATTTGAAAACGGACCATTTTCCACATTTCTGAAGCATGACGTAATGGGGGGGTGTTATCTCTTTTGTCGAAAATCAGCCGTTTTTGCTCGAACATTAAATGCCTCCAAATGGTATTTAATTAACTTCCCGGGGTGAAGAAACCCTTTTTGAGAACTCAGAGTGAGTAAATTGGCCATTTTCATGCACTTTTAACCATTCCATAAATCTTGTGTTTTGGGCCCCTGGAAGCATGAAAATCACTTTAAACATGCTAATTTTAGCTCTAACACTGATGATCCACCTACAAATGTGAACCGACGTTCAAAAATAAAACATTTGAAAACGGACCATTTTCCACATTTCTGAAGCATGACGTAATGGGGGGTGTTATCTCTTTTGTCGAAAATCAGCCATTTTTGCTCGAACATTAAATGCCTCCAAATGGTATTTAATTAACTTCCCGAGCCCCTGGAAGCATGAAAATCACTTTAAACATGCTAATTTTAGCTCTAACACTGATGATCCACCTACAAATGTGAACTGACGTTCAAAAATAAAACATTTGAAAACGGACCATTTTCCACATTTCTGAAGCATGACGTAATGGGGGGGTGTTATCTCTTTTGTCGAAAATCAGCCGTTTTTGCTCGAACATTAAATGCCTCCAAATGGTATTTAATTAACTTCCCGGGGTGAAGAAACCCTTTTTGAGAACTCAGAGTGAGTAAATTGGCCATTTTCATGCACTTTTAACCATTCCATAAATCTTGTGTTTTTGGCCCCTGGAAGCATGAAAATCACTTTAAACATGCTAATTTTAGCTCTAACACTGATGATCCACCTACAAATGTGAACTGACGTTCAAAAATAAAACATTTGAAAACGGACCATTTTCCACATTTCTGAAGCATGACGTAATGGGGGGGTGTTATCTCTTTTGTCGAAAATCAGCCGTTTTTGCTCGAACATTAAATGCCTCCAAATGGTATTTAATTAACTTCCCGAGCCCCTGGAAGCATGAAAATCACTTTAAACATGCTAATTTTAGCTCTAACACTGATGATCCACCTACAAATGTGAACTGACGTTCAAAAATAAAACATTTGAAAACGGACCATTTTCCACATTTCTGAAGCATGACATAATGGGGGGGTGTTATCTCTTTTGTCGAAAATCAGCCGTTTTTGCTCGAACATTAAATGCCTCCAAATGGTATTTATTTCACTTCCCGAGCCCCTGGAAGCATGAAAATCACTTTAAATATGCTAATTTTAGCTCTAACACTGATGATCCACCTACAAATGTGAACTGACGTTCAAAAATAAAACATTTGAAAACGGACCATTTTCCACATTTCTGAAGCATGACGTAATGGGGGGGGTGTTATCTCTTTTGTCGAAAATCAGCCGTTTTTGCTCGAACAATAAATGCCTCCAAATGGTATTTAATTAACTTCCCGAGCCCCTGGAAGCATGAAAATCACTTTAAACATGCTAATTTTAGCTCTAACACTGATGATCCACCTACAAATGTGAACTGACGTTCAAAAATAAAACATTTGAAAACGGACCATTTTCCACATTTCTGAAGCATGACGTAATGGGGGGGTGTTATCTCTTTTGTCGAAAATCAGCCGTTTTTGCTCGAACATTAAATGCCTCCAAATGGTATTTAATTACCTTCCCGGGGTGAAGAAACCCTTTTTGAGAACTCAGAGTGAGTAAATTGGCCATTTTCATGCACTTTTAACCATTCCATAAATCTTGTGTTTTGGGCCCCTGGAAGCATGAAAATCACTTTAAACATGCTAATTTTAGCTCTAACACTGATGATCCACCTACAAATGTGAACTGACGTTAAAAAAACAAACATTTGAAAACGGACCATTTTCCACATTTCTGAAGCATGACGTAATGGGGGGGTGTTATCTCTTTTGTCGAAAATCAGCCGTTTTTGCTCGAACATTAAATGCCTCCAAATGGTATTTAATTAACTTCCCGAGCCCCTGGAAGCATGAAAATCACTTTAAACATGCTAATTTTAGCTCTAACACTGATGATCCACCTACAAATGTGAACTGACGTTCAAAAATAAAACATTTGAAAACGGACCATTTTCCACATTTCTGAAGCATGACGTAATGGGGGGGTGTTATCTCTTTTGTCGAAAATCAGCCGTTTTTGCTCGAACATTAAATGCCTCCAAATGGTATTTAATTAACTTCCCGGGGTGAAGAAACCCTTTTTGAGAACTCAGAGTGAGTAAATTGGCCATTTTCATGCACTTTTAACCATTCCATAAATCTTGTGTTTTGGGCCCCTGGAAGCATGAAAATCACTTTAAACATGCTAATTTTAGCTCTAACACTGATGATCCACCTACAAATGTGAACTGACGTTCAAAAATAAAACATTTGAAAACGGACCATTTTCCACATTTCTGAAGCATGACGTAATGGGGGGGTGTTATCTCTTTTGTCGAAAATCAGCCGTTTTTGCTCGAACATTAAATGCCTCCAAATGGTATTTAATTAACTTCCCGAGCCCCTGGAAGCATGAAAATCACTTTAAACATGCTAATTTTAGCTCTAACACTGATGATCCACCTACAAATGTGAACTGACGTTCAAAAATAAAACATTTGAAAACGGACCATTTTCCACATTTCTGAAGCATGACGTAATGGGGGGGTGTTATCTCTTTTGTCGAAAATCAGCCGTTTTTGCTCGAACACTAAATGCCTCCAAATGGTATTTAATTAACTTCCCGGGGTGAAGAAACCCTTTTGAGAACTCAGAGTGAGTAAATTGGCCATTTTCATGCACTTTTAACCATTCCATAAATCTTGTGTTTTGGGCCCCTGGAAGCATGAAAATCACTTTAAACATGCTAATTTTAGCTCTAACACTGATGATCCACCTACAAATGTGAACTGACGTTCAAAAATAAAACATTTGAAAACGGACCATTTTCCACATTTCTGAAGCATGACGTAATGGGGGGGTGTTATCTCTTTTGTCGAAAATCAGCCGTTTTTGCTCGAACATTAAATGCCTCCAAATGGTATTTATTTCACTTCCCGGGGTGAAGAAACCCTTTTTGAGAACTCAGAGTGAGTAAATTGGCCTTTTTTTTGCACTTTTAACCATTCCATAAATCTTGTGTTTTGGGCCCCTGGAAGCATGAAAATCACTTTAAACAAGCTAATTTTAGCTCTAACACTGATGATCCACCTACAAATGTGAACTGACGTTCAAAAATAAAACATTTGAAAACGGACCATTTTCCACATTTCTGAAGCATGACGTAATGGGGGGGTGGTATCTCTTTTGTCGAAAATCAGCCGTTTTTGCTCGAATATTAAATGCCTCCAAATGGTATTTAATTAACTTCCCGAGCCCCTGGAAGCATGAAAATCACTTTAAACATGCTAATTTTAGCTCTAACACTGATGATCCACCTACAAATGTGAACTGACGTTCAAAAATAAAACATTTGAAAATGGACCATTTTCCACATTTCTGAAGCATGACGTAATGGGGGGTGTTATCTCTTTTGTCGAAAATCAGCCGTTTTTGCTCGAACATTAAATGCCTCCAAATGGTATTTAATTAACTTCCCGGGGTGAAGAAACTCTTTTTGAGAACTCAGAGTGAGTAAATTGGCCATTTTCATGCACTTTTAACCATTCCCTAAATCTTGTGTTTTGGGCCCCTGGAAGCATGAAAATCACTTTAAACATGCTAATTTTAGCTCTAACACTGATGATCCACCTACAAATGTGAACTGACGTTCAAAAATAAAACATTTGAAAACGGACCATTTTCCACATTTCTGAAGCATGACGTAATGGGGGGGTGTTATCTCTTTTGTCGAAAATCAGCCGTTTTTGCTCGAACATTAAATGCCTCCAAATGGTATTTATTTCACTTCCCGAGCCCCTGGAAGCATGAAAATCACTTTAAACATGCTAATTTTAGCTCTAACACTGATGATCCACCTACAAATGTGAACTGACGTTCAAAAATAAAACATTTGAAAACGGACCATTTTCCACATTTCTGAAGCATGACGTAATGGGGGGGTGTTATCTCTTTTGTCGAAAATCAGCCGTTTTTGCTCGAACATTAAATGCCTCCAAATGGTATTTATTTCACTTCCCGAGCCCCTGGAAGCATGAAAATCACTTTAAACATGCTAATTTTAGCTCTAACACTGATGATCCACCTACAAATGTGAACTGACGTTCAAAAATAAAACATTTGAAAACGGACCATTTTCCACATTTCTGAAGCATGACGTAATGGGGGGGTGTTATCTCTTTTGTCGAAAATCAGCCGTTTTTGCTCGAACATTAAATGCCTCCAAATGGTATTTATTTCACTTCCCGAGCCCCTGGAAGCATGAAAATCACTTTAAACATGCTAATTTTAGCTCTAACACTGATGATCCACCTACAAATGTGAACTGACGTTCAAAAATAAAACATTTGAAAACGGACCATTTTCCACATTTCTGAAGCATGACGTAATGGGGGGGGTGTTATCTCTTTTGTCGAAAATCAGCCGTTTTTGCTCGAACATTAAATGCCTCCAAATGGTATTTAATTAACTTCCCGAGCCCCTGGAAGCATGAAAATCACTTTAAACATGCTAATTTTAGCTCTAACACTGATGATCCACCTACAAATGTGAACTGACGTTCAAAAATAAAACATTTGAAAACGGACCATTTTCCACATTTCTGAAGCATGACGTAATGGGGGGGTGTTATCTCTTTTGTCGAAAATCAGCCGTTTTTGCTCGAACATTAAATGCCTCCAAATGGTATTTAATTAACTTCCCGAGCCCCTGGAAGCATGAAAATCACTTTAAACATGCTAATTTTAGCTCTAACACTGATGATCCACCTACAAATGTGAACTGACGTTCAAAAATAAAACATTTGAAAACGGACCATTTTCCACATTTCTGAAGCATGACGTAATGGGGGGGTGTTATCTCTTTTGTCGAAAATCAGCCGTTTATGCCCGAACATTAAATGCCTCCAAATGGTATTTATTTCACTTCCCGGGGTGAAGAAACCCTTTTTGAGAACTCAGAGTGAGTAAATTGGCCATTTTCATGCACTTTTAACCATTCCATAAATCTTGTGTTTTGGGCCCCTGGAAGCATGAAAATCACTTTAAACATGCTAATTTTAGCTCTAACACTGATGATCCACCTACAAATGTGAACTGACGTTCAAAAATAAAACATTTGAAAACGGACCATTTTCCACATTTCTGAAGCATGACGTAATGGGGGGGTGTTATCTCTTTTGTCGAAAATCAGCCGTTTTTGCTCGAACATTAAATGCCTCCAAATGGTATTTAATTAACTTCCCGAGCCCCTGGAAGCATGAAAATCACTTTAAACATGCTAATTTTAGCTCTAACACTGATGATCCACCTACAAATGTGAACTGACGTTCAAAAATAAAACATTTGAAAACGGACCATTTTCCACATTTCTGAAGCATGACGTAATGGGGGGGTGTTATCTCTTTTGTCGAAAATCAGCCGTTTTTGCTCGAACACTAAATGCCTCCAAATGGTATTTAATTAACTTCCCGGGGTGAAGAAACCCTTTTGAGAACTCAGAGTGAGTAAATTGGCCATTTTCATGCACTTTTAACCATTCCATAAATCTTGTGTTTTGGGCCCCTGGAAGCATGAAAATCACTTTAAACATGCTAATTTTAGCTCTAACACTGATGATCCACCTGCAAATGTGAACTGACGTTCAAAAATAAAACATTTGAAAACGGACCATTTTCCACATTTCTGAAGCATGACGTAATGGGGGGGTGTTATCTCTTTTGTCGAAAATCAGCCGTTTTTGCTCGAACATTAAATGCCTCCAAATGGTATTTAATTAACTTCCCGAGCCCCTGGAAGCATGAAAATCACTTTAAACATGCTAATTTTAGCTCTAACACTGATGATCCACCTACAAATGTGAACTGACGTTCAAAAATAAAACATTTGAAAACGGACCATTTTCCACATTTCTGAAGCATGACATAATGGGGGGGTGTTATCTCTTTTGTCGAAAATCAGCCGTTTTTGCTCGAACATTAAATGCCTCCAAATGGTATTTATTTCACTTCCCGAGCCCCTGGAAGCATGAAAATCACTTTAAATATGCTAATTTTAGCTCTAACACTGATGATCCACCTACAAATGTGAACTGACGTTCAAAAATAAAACATTTGAAAACGGACCATTTTCCACATTTCTGAAGCATGACGTAATGGGGGGGGTGTTATCTCTTTTGTCGAAAATCAGCCGTTTTTGCTCGAACAATAAATGCCTCCAAATGGTATTTAATTAACTTCCCGAGCCCCTGGAAGCATGAAAATCACTTTAAACATGCTAATTTTAGCTCTAACACTGATGATCCACCTACAAATGTGAACTGACGTTCAAAAATAAAACATTTGAAAACGGACCATTTTCCACATTTCTGAAGCATGACGTAATGGGGGGGTGTTATCTCTTTTGTCGAAAATCAGCCGTTTTTGCTCGAACATTAAATGCCTCCAAATGGTATTTAATTACCTTCCCGGGGTGAAGAAACCCTTTTTGAGAACTCAGAGTGAGTAAATTGGCCATTTTCATGCACTTTTAACCATTCCATAAATCTTGTGTTTTGGGCCCCTGGAAGCATGAAAATCACTTTAAACATGCTAATTTTAGCTCTAACACTGATGATCCACCTACAAATGTGAACTGACGTTAAAAAAAAAAACATTTGAAAACGGACCATTTTCCACATTTCTGAAGCATGACGTAATGGGGGGGTGTTATCTCTTTTGTCGAAAATCAGCCGTTTTTGCTCGAACATTAAATGCCTCCAAATGGTATTTAATTAACTTCCCGAGCCCCTGGAAGCATGAAAATCACTTTAAACATGCTAATTTTAGCTCTAACACTGATGATCCACCTACAAATGTGAACTGACGTTCAAAAATAAAACATTTGAAAACGGACCATTTTCCACATTTCTGAAGCATGACGTAATGGGGGGGTGTTATCTCTTTTGTCGAAAATCAGCCGTTTTTGCTCGAACATTAAATGCCTCCAAATGGTATTTAATTAACTTCCCGGGGTGAAGAAACCCTTTTTGAGAACTCAGAGTGAGTAAATTGGCCATTTTCATGCACTTTTAACCATTCCATAAATCTTGTGTTTTGGGCCCCTGGAAGCATGAAAATCACTTTAAACATGCTAATTTTAGCTCTAACACTGATGATCCACCTACAAATGTGAACTGACGTTCAAAAATAAAACATTTGAAAACGGACCATTTTCCACATTTCTGAAGCATGACGTAATGGGGGGGTGTTATCTCTTTTGTCGAAAATCAGCCGTTTTTGCTCGAACATTAAATGCCTCCAAATGGTATTTAATTAACTTCCCGAGCCCCTGGAAGCATGAAAATCACTTTAAACATGCTAATTTTAGCTCTAACACTGATGATCCACCTACAAATGTGAACTGACGTTCAAAAATAAAACATTTGAAAACGGACCATTTTCCACATTTCTGAAGCATGACGTAATGGGGGGGTGTTATCTCTTTTGTCGAAAATCAGCCGTTTTTGCTCGAACACTAAATGCCTCCAAATGGTATTTAATTAACTTCCCGGGGTGAAGAAACCCTTTTGAGAACTCAGAGTGAGTAAATTGGCCATTTTCATGCACTTTTAACCATTCCATAAATCTTGTGTTTTGGGCCCCTGGAAGCATGAAAATCACTTTAAACATGCTAATTTTAGCTCTAACACTGATGATCCACCTACAAATGTGAACTGACGTTCAAAAATAAAACATTTGAAAACGGACCATTTTCCACATTTCTGAAGCATGACGTAATGGGGGGGTGTTATCTCTTTTGTCGAAAATCAGCCGTTTTTGCTCGAACATTAAATGCCTCCAAATGGTATTTATTTCACTTCCCGGGGTGAAGAAACCCTTTTTGAGAACTCAGAGTGAGTAAATTGGCCTTTTTTTTGCACTTTTAACCATTCCATAAATCTTGTGTTTTGGGCCCCTGGAAGCATGAAAATCACTTTAAACAAGCTAATTTTAGCTCTAACACTGATGATCCACCTACAAATGTGAACTGACGTTCAAAAATAAAACATTTGAAAACGGACCATTTTCCACATTTCTGAAGCATGACGTAATGGGGGGGTGGTATCTCTTTTGTCGAAAATCAGCCGTTTTTGCTCGAATATTAAATGCCTCCAAATGGTATTTAATTAACTTCCCGAGCCCCTGGAAGCATGAAAATCACTTTAAACATGCTAATTTTAGCTCTAACACTGATGATCCACCTACAAATGTGAACTGACGTTCAAAAATAAAACATTTGAAAATGGACCATTTTCCACATTTCTGAAGCATGACGTAATGGGGGGTGTTATCTCTTTTGTCGAAAATCAGCCGTTTTTGCTCGAACATTAAATGCCTCCAAATGGTATTTAATTAACTTCCCGGGGTGAAGAAACTCTTTTTGAGAACTCAGAGTGAGTAAATTGGCCATTTTCATGCACTTTTAACCATTCCCTAAATCTTGTGTTTTGGGCCCCTGGAAGCATGAAAATCACTTTAAACATGCTAATTTTAGCTCTAACACTGATGATCCACCTACAAATGTGAACTGACGTTCAAAAATAAAACATTTGAAAACGGACCATTTTCCACATTTCTGAAGCATGACGTAATGGGGGGGTGTTATCTCTTTTGTCGAAAATCAGCCGTTTTTGCTCGAACATTAAATGCCTCCAAATGGTATTTATTTCACTTCCCGAGCCCCTGGAAGCATGAAAATCACTTTAAACATGCTAATTTTAGCTCTAACACTGATGATCCACCTACAAATGTGAACTGACGTTCAAAAATAAAACATTTGAAAACGGACCATTTTCCACATTTCTGAAGCATGACGTAATGGGGGGGTGTTATCTCTTTTGTCGAAAATCAGCCGTTTTTGCTCGAACATTAAATGCCTCCAAATGGTATTTATTTCACTTCCCGAGCCCCTGGAAGCATGAAAATCACTTTAAACATGCTAATTTTAGCTCTAACACTGATGATCCACCTACAAATGTGAACTGACGTTCAAAAATAAAACATTTGAAAACGGACCATTTTCCACATTTCTGAAGCATGACGTAATGGGGGGGTGTTATCTCTTTTGTCGAAAATCAGCCGTTTTTGCTCGAACATTAAATGCCTCCAAATGGTATTTATTTCACTTCCCGAGCCCCTGGAAGCATGAAAATCACTTTAAACATGCTAATTTTAGCTCTAACACTGATGATCCACCTACAAATGTGAACTGACGTTCAAAAATAAAACATTTGAAAACGGACCATTTTCCACATTTCTGAAGCATGACGTAATGGGGGGGGTGTTATCTCTTTTGTCGAAAATCAGCCGTTTTTGCTCGAACATTAAATGCCTCCAAATGGTATTTAATTAACTTCCCGAGCCCCTGGAAGCATGAAAATCACTTTAAACATGCTAATTTTAGCTCTAACACTGATGATCCACCTACAAATGTGAACTGACGTTCAAAAATAAAACATTTGAAAACGGACCATTTTCCACATTTCTGAAGCATGACGTAATGGGGGGGTGTTATCTCTTTTGTCGAAAATCAGCCGTTTTTGCTCGAACATTAAATGCCTCCAAATGGTATTTAATTAACTTCCCGAGCCCCTGGAAGCATGAAAATCACTTTAAACATGCTAATTTTAGCTCTAACACTGATGATCCACCTACAAATGTGAACTGACGTTCAAAAATAAAACATTTGAAAACGGACCATTTTCCACATTTCTGAAGCATGACGTAATGGGGGGGTGTTATCTCTTTTGTCGAAAATCAGCCGTTTATGCCCGAACATTAAATGCCTCCAAATGGTATTTATTTCACTTCCCGGGGTGAAGAAACCCTTTTTGAGAACTCAGAGTGAGTAAATTGGCCATTTTCATGCACTTTTAACCATTCCATAAATCTTGTGTTTTGGGCCCCTGGAAGCATGAAAATCACTTTAAACATGCTAATTTTAGCTCTAACACTGATGATCCACCTACAAATGTGAACTGACGTTCAAAAATAAAACATTTGAAAACGGACCATTTTCCACATTTCTGAAGCATGACGTAATGGGGGGGTGTTATCTCTTTTGTCGAAAATCAGCCGTTTTTGCTCGAACATTAAATGCCTCCAAATGGTATTTAATTAACTTCCCGAGCCCCTGGAAGCATGAAAATCACTTTAAACATGCTAATTTTAGCTCTAACACTGATGATCCACCTACAAATGTGAACTGACGTTCAAAAATAAAACATTTGAAAACGGACCATTTTCCACATTTCTGAAGCATGACGTAATGGGGGGGTGTTATCTCTTTTGTCGAAAATCAGCCGTTTTTGCTCGAACACTAAATGCCTCCAAATGGTATTTAATTAACTTCCCGGGGTGAAGAAACCCTTTTGAGAACTCAGAGTGAGTAAATTGGCCATTTTCATGCACTTTTAACCATTCCATAAATCTTGTGTTTTGGGCCCCTGGAAGCATGAAAATCACTTTAAACATGCTAATTTTAGCTCTAACACTGATGATCCACCTGCAAATGTGAACTGACGTTCAAAAATAAAACATTTGAAAACGGACCATTTTCCACATTTCTGAAGCATGACGTAATGGGGGGGTGTTATCTCTTTTGTCGAAAATCAGCCGTTTTTGCTCGAACATTAAATGCCTCCAAATGGTATTTAATTAACTTCCCGAGCCCCTGGAAGCATGAAAATCACTTTAAACATGCTAATTTTAGCTCTAACACTGATGATCCACCTACAAATGTGAACTGACGTTCAAAAATAAAACATTTGAAAACGGACCATTTTCCACATTTCTGAAGCATGACGTAATGGGGGGGTGTTATCTCTTTTGTCGAAAATCAGCCGTTTTTGCTCGAACATTAAATGCCTCCAAATGGTATTTAATTAACTTCCCGGGGTGAAGAAACCCTTTTTGAGAACTCAGAGTGAGTAAATTGGCCATTTTCATGCACTTTTAACCATTCCATAAATCTTGTGTTTTGGGCCCCTGGAAGCATGAAAATCACTTTAAACATGCTAATTTTAGCTCTAACACTGATGATCCACCTACAAATGTGAACTGACGTTCAAAAATAAAACATTTGAAAACGGACCATTTTCCACATTTCTGAAGCATGACGTAATGGGGGGGTGTTATCTCTTTTGTCGAAAATCAGCCGTTTTTGCTCGAACATTAAATGCCTCCAAATGGTATTTATTTCACTTCCCGAGCCCCTGGAAGCATGAAAATCACTTTAAACATGCTAATTTTAGCTCTAACACTGATGATCCACCTACAAATGTGAACTGACGTTCAAAAATAAAACATTTGAAAACGGACCATTTTCCACATTTCTGAAGCATGACGTAATGGGGGGGTGTTATCTCTTTTGTCGAAAATCAGCCGTTTTTGCTCGAACATTAAATGCCTCCAAATGGTATTTAATTAACTTCCCGAGCCCCTGGAAGCATGAAAATCACTTTAAACATGCTAATTTTAGCTCTAACACTGATGATCCACCTACAAATGTGAACTGACGTTCAAAAATAAAACATTTGAAAACGGACCATTTTCCACATTTCTGAAGCATGACGTAATGGGGGGTGTTATCTCGTTTGTCGAAAATCAGCCGTTTTTGCTCGAACATTAAATGCCTCCAAATGGTATTTAATTAACTTCCCGGGGTGAAGAAACCCTTTTTGAGAACTCAGAGTGAGTAAATTGGCCATTTTCATGCACTTTTAACCATTCCATAAATCTTGTGTTTTGGGCCCCTGGAAGCATGAAAATCACTTTAAACATGCTAATTTTAGCTCTAACACTGATGATCCACCTACAAATGTGAACTGACGTTCAAAAATAAAACATTTGAAAACGGACCATTTTCCACATTTCTGAAGCATGACGTAATGGGGGGGTGTTATCTCTTTTGTCGAAAATCAGCCGTTTTTGCTCGAACATTAAATGCCTCCAAATGGTATTTAATTAACTTCCCGAGCCCCTGGAAGCATGAAAATCACTTTAAACATGCTAATTTTAGCTCTAACACTGATGATCCACCTACAAATGTGAACTGACGTTCAAAAATAAAACATTTGAAAACGGACCATTTTCCACATTTCTGAAGCATGACGTAATGGGGGGGTGTTATCTCTTTTGTCGAAAATCAGCCGTTTTTGCTCGAACACTAAATGCCTCCAAATGGTATTTAATTAACTTCCCGGGGTGAAGAAACCCTTTTGAGAACTCAGAGTGAGTAAATTGGCCATTTTCATGCACTTTTAACCATTCCATAAATCTTGTGTTTTGGGCCCCTGGAAGCATGAAAATCACTTTAAACATGCTAATTTTAGCTCTAACACTGATGATCCACCTACAAATGTGAACTGACGTTCAAAAATAAAACATTTGAAAACGGACCATTTTCCACATTTCTGAAGCATGACGTAATGGGGGGGTGTTATCTCTTTTGTCGAAAATCAGCCGTTTTTGCTCGAACATTAAATGCCTCCAAATGGTATTTATTTCACTTCCCGGGGTGAAGAAACCCTTTTTGAGAACTCAGAGTGAGTAAATTGGCCTTTTTTTTGCACTTTTAACCATTCCATAAATCTTGTGTTTTGGGCCCCTGGAAGCATGAAAATCACTTTAAACAAGCTAATTTTAGCTCTAACACTGATGATCCACCTACAAATGTGAACTGACGTTCAAAAATAAAACATTTGAAAACGGACCATTTTCCACATTTCTGAAGCATGACGTAATGGGGGGGTGGTATCTCTTTTGTCGAAAATCAGCCGTTTTTGCTCGAATATTAAATGCCTCCAAATGGTATTTAATTAACTTCCCGAGCCCCTGGAAGCATGAAAATCACTTTAAACATGCTAATTTTAGCTCTAACACTGATGATCCACCTACAAATGTGAACTGACGTTCAAAAATAAAACATTTGAAAATGGACCATTTTCCACATTTCTGAAGCATGACGTAATGGGGGGTGTTATCTCTTTTGTCGAAAATCAGCCGTTTTTGCTCGAACATTAAATGCCTCCAAATGGTATTTAATTAACTTCCCGGGGTGAAGAAACCCTTTTTGAGAACTCAGAGTGAGTAAATTGGCCATTTTCATGCACTTTTAACCATTCCCTAAATCTTGTGTTTTGGGCCCCTGGAAGCATGAAAATCACTTTAAACATGCTAATTTTAGCTCTAACACTGATGATCCACCTACAAATGTGAACTGACGTTCAAAAATAAAACATTTGAAAACGGACCATTTTCCACATTTCTGAAGCATGACGTAATGGGGGGGTGTTATCTCTTTTGTCGAAAATCAGCCGTTTTTGCTCGAACATTAAATGCCTCCAAATGGTATTTATTTCACTTCCCGAGCCCCTGGAAGCATGAAAATCACTTTAAACATGCTAATTTTAGCTCTAACACTGATGATCCACCTACAAATGTGAACTGACGTTCAAAAATAAAACATTTGAAAACGGACCATTTTCCACATTTCTGAAGCATGACGTAATGGGGGGGTGTTATCTCTTTTGTCGAAAATCAGCCGTTTTTGCTCGAACATTAAATGCCTCCAAATGGTATTTATTTCACTTCCCGAGCCCCTGGAAGCATGAAAATCACTTTAAACATGCTAATTTTAGCTCTAACACTGATGATCCACCTACAAATGTGAACTGACGTTCAAAAATAAAACATTTGAAAACGGACCATTTTCCACATTTCTGAAGCATGACGTAATGGGGGGGTGTTATCTCTTTTGTCGAAAATCAGCCGTTTTTGCTCGAACATTAAATGCCTCCAAATGGTATTTATTTCACTTCCCGAGCCCCTGGAAGCATGAAAATCACTTTAAACATGCTAATTTTAGCTCTAACACTGATGATCCACCTACAAATGTGAACTGACGTTCAAAAATAAAACATTTGAAAACGGACCATTTTCCACATTTCTGAAGCATGACGTAATGGGGGGGGTGTTATCTCTTTTGTCGAAAATCAGCCGTTTTTGCTCGAACATTAAATGCCTCCAAATGGTATTTAATTAACTTCCCGAGCCCCTGGAAGCATGAAAATCACTTTAAACATGCTAATTTTAGCTCTAACACTGATGATCCACCTACAAATGTGAACTGACGTTCAAAAATAAAACATTTGAAAACGGACCATTTTCCACATTTCTGAAGCATGACGTAATGGGGGGGTGTTATCTCTTTTGTCGAAAATCAGCCGTTTTTGCTCGAACATTAAATGCCTCCAAATGGTATTTAATTAACTTCCCGAGCCCCTGGAAGCATGAAAATCACTTTAAACATGCTAATTTTAGCTCTAACACTGATGATCCACCTACAAATGTGAACTGACGTTCAAAAATAAAACATTTGAAAACGGACCATTTTCCACATTTCTGAAGCATGACGTAATGGGGGGGTGTTATCTCTTTTGTCGAAAATCAGCCGTTTATGCCCGAACATTAAATGCCTCCAAATGGTATTTATTTCACTTCCCGGGGTGAAGAAACCCTTTTTGAGAACTCAGAGTGAGTAAATTGGCCATTTTCATGCACTTTTAACCATTCCATAAATCTTGTGTTTTGGGCCCCTGGAAGCATGAAAATCACTTTAAACATGCTAATTTTAGCTCTAACACTGATGATCCACCTACAAATGTGAACTGACGTTCAAAAATAAAACATTTGAAAACGGACCATTTTCCACATTTCTGAAGCATGACGTAATGGGGGGGTGTTATCTCTTTTGTCGAAAATCAGCCGTTTTTGCTCGAACATTAAATGCCTCCAAATGGTATTTAATTAACTTCCCGAGCCCCTGGAAGCATGAAAATCACTTTAAACATGCTAATTTTAGCTCTAACACTGATGATCCACCTACAAATGTGAACTGACGTTCAAAAATAAAACATTTGAAAACGGACCATTTTCCACATTTCTGAAGCATGACGTAATGGGGGGGTGTTATCTCTTTTGTCGAAAATCAGCCGTTTTTGCTCGAACACTAAATGCCTCCAAATGGTATTTAATTAACTTCCCGGGGTGAAGAAACCCTTTTGAGAACTCAGAGTGAGTAAATTGGCCATTTTCATGCACTTTTAACCATTCCATAAATCTTGTGTTTTGGGCCCCTGGAAGCATGAAAATCACTTTAAACATGCTAATTTTAGCTCTAACACTGATGATCCACCTGCAAATGTGAACTGACGTTCAAAAATAAAACATTTGAAAACGGACCATTTTCCACATTTCTGAAGCATGACGTAATGGGGGGGTGTTATCTCTTTTGTCGAAAATCAGCCGTTTTTGCTCGAACATTAAATGCCTCCAAATGGTATTTAATTAACTTCCCGAGCCCCTGGAAGCATGAAAATCACTTTAAACATGCTAATTTTAGCTCTAACACTGATGATCCACCTACAAATGTGAACTGACGTTCAAAAATAAAACATTTGAAAACGGACCATTTTCCACATTTCTGAAGCATGACGTAATGGGGGGGTGTTATCTCTTTTGTCGAAAATCAGCCGTTTTTGCTCGAACATTAAATGCCTCCAAATGGTATTTAATTAACTTCCCGGGGTGAAGAAACCCTTTTTGAGAACTCAGAGTGAGTAAATTGGCCATTTTCATGCACTTTTAACCATTCCATAAATCTTGTGTTTTGGGCCCCTGGAAGCATGAAAATCACTTTAAACATGCTAATTTTAGCTCTAACACTGATGATCCACCTACAAATGTGAACTGACGTTCAAAAATAAAACATTTGAAAACGGACCATTTTCCACATTTCTGAAGCATGACGTAATGGGGGGGTGTTATCTCTTTTGTCGAAAATCAGCCGTTTTTGCTCGAACATTAAATGCCTCCAAATGGTATTTATTTCACTTCCCGAGCCCCTGGAAGCATGAAAATCACTTTAAACATGCTAATTTTAGCTCTAACACTGATGATCCACCTACAAATGTGAACTGACGTTCAAAAATAAAACATTTGAAAACGGATCATTTTCCACATTTCTGAAGCATGACGTAATGGGGGGGTGTTATCTCTTTTGTCGAAAATCAGCCGTTTTTGCTCGAACATTAAATGCCTCCAAATGGTATTTAATTAACTTCCCGAGCCCCTGGAAGCATGAAAATCACTTTAAACATGCTAATTTTAGCTCTAACACTGATGATCCACCTACAAATGTGAACTGACGTTCAAAAATAAAACATTTGAAAACGGACCATTTTCCACATTTCTGAAGCATGACGTAATGGGGGGTGTTATCTCTTTTGTCGAAAATCAGCCGTTTTTGCTCGAACATTAAATGCCTCCAAATGGTATTTAATTAACTTCCCGGGGTGAAGAAACCCTTTTTGAGAACTCAGAGTGAGTAAATTGGCCATTTTCATGCACTTTTAACCATTCCATAAATCTTGTGTTTTGGGCCCCTGGAAGCATGAAAATCACTTTAAACATGCTAATTTTAGCTCTAACACTGATGATCCACCTACAAATGTGAACTGACGTTCAAAAATAAAACATTTGAAAACGGACCATTTTCCACATTTCTGAAGCATGACGTAATGGGGGGGTGTTATCTCTTTTGTCGAAAATCAGCCGTTTTTGCTCGAACATTAAATGCCTCCAAATGGTATTTAATTAACTTCCCGAGCCCCTGGAAGCATGAAAATCACTTTAAACATGCTAATTTTAGCTCTAACACTGATGATCCACCTACAAATGTGAACTGACGTTCAAAAATAAAACATTTGAAAACGGACCATTTTCCACATTTCTGAAGCATGACGTAATGGGGGGGTGTTATCTCTTTTGTCGAAAATCAGCCGTTTTTGCTCGAACATTAAATGCCTCCAAATGGTATTTAATTAACTTCCCGGGGTGAAGAAACCCTTTTTGAGAACTCAGAGTGAGTAAATTGGCCATTTTCATGCACTTTTAACCATTCCATAAATCTTGTGTTTTGGGCCCCTGGAAGCATGAAAATCACTTTAAACATGCTAATTTTAGCTCTAACACTGATGATCCACCTACAAATGTGAACTGACGTTCAAAAATAAAACATTTGAAAACGGACCATTTTCCACATTTCTGAAGCATGACGTAATGGGGAGGTGTTATCTCTTTTGTCGAAAATCAGCCGTTTTTGCTCGAACATTAAATGCCTCCAAATGGTATTTAATTAACTTCCCGAGCCCCTGGAAGCATGAAAATCACTTTAAACATGCTAATTTTAGCTCTAACACTGATGATCCACCTACAAATGTGAACTGACGTTCAAAAATAAAACATTTGAAAACGGACCATTTTCCACATTTCTGAAGCATGACGTAATGGGGGGGTGTTATCTCTTTTGTCGAAAATCAGCCGTTTTTGCTCGAACATTAAATGCCTCCAAATGGTATTTAATTAACTTCCCGGGGTGAAGAAACCCTTTTTGAGAACTCAGAGTGAGTAAATTGGCCATTTTCATGCACTTTTAACCATTCCATAAATCTTGTGTTTTGGGCCCCTGGAAGCATGAAAATCACTTTAAACATGCTAATTTTAGCTCTAACACTGATGATCCACCTACAAATGTGAACTGACGTTCAAAAATAAAACATTTGAAAACGGACCATTTTCCACATTTCTGAAGCATGACGTAATGGGGGGGTGTTATCTCTTTTGTCGAAAATCAGCCGTTTTTGCTCGAACATTAAATGCCTCCAAATGGTATTTAATTAACTTCCCGAGCCCCTGGAAGCATGAAAATCACTTTAAACATGCTAATTTTAGCTCTAACACTGATGATCCACCTACAAATGTGAACTGACGTTCAAAAATAAAACATTTGAAACGGACCATTTTCCACATTTCTGAAGCATGACGTAATGGGGGTGTTATCTCTTTTGTCGAAAATCAGCCGTTTTTGCTCGAACATTAAATGCCTCCAAATGGTATTTAATTACCTTCCCGGGGTGAAGAAACCCTTTTTGAGAACTCAGAGTGAGTAAATTGGCCATTTTCATGCACTTTTAACCATTCCATAAATCTTGTGTTTTGGGCCCCTGGAAGCATGAAAATCACTTTAAACATGCTAATTTTAGCTCTAACACTGATGATCCACCTACAAATGTGAACTGACGTTAAAAAAAAAAACATTTGAAAACGGACCATTTTCCACATTTCTGAAGCATGACGTAATGGGGGGGTGTTATCTCTTTTGTCGAAAATCAGCCGTTTTTGCTCGAACATTAAATGCCTCCAAATGGTATTTAATTAACTTCCCGAGCCCCTGGAAGCATGAAAATCACTTTAAACATGCTAATTTTAGCTCTAACACTGATGATCCACCTACAAATGTGAACTGACGTTCAAAAATAAAACATTTGAAAACGGACCATTTTCCACATTTCTGAAGCATGACGTAATGGGGGGGTGTTATCTCTTTTGTCGAAAATCAGCCGTTTTTGCTCGAACATTAAATGCCTCCAAATGGTATTTAATTAACTTCCCGGGGTGAAGAAACCCTTTTTGAGAACTCAGAGTGAGTAAATTGGCCATTTTCATGCACTTTTAACCATTCCATAAATCTTGTGTTTTGGGCCCCTGGAAGCATGAAAATCACTTTAAACATGCTAATTTTAGCTCTAACACTGATGATCCACCTACAAATGTGAACTGACGTTCAAAAATAAAACATTTGAAAACGGACCATTTTCCACATTTCTGAAGCATGACGTAATGGGGGGGTGTTATCTCTTTTGTCGAAAATCAGCCGTTTTTGCTCGAACATTAAATGCCTCCAAATGGTATTTAATTAACTTCCCGAGCCCCTGGAAGCATGAAAATCACTTTAAACATGCTAATTTTAGCTCTAACACTGATGATCCACCTACAAATGTGAACTGACGTTCAAAAATAAAACATTTGAAAACGGACCATTTTCCACATTTCTGAAGCATGACGTAATGGGGGGGTGTTATCTCTTTTGTCGAAAATCAGCCGTTTTTGCTCGAACACTAAATGCCTCCAAATGGTATTTAATTAACTTCCCGGGGTGAAGAAACCCTTTTGAGAACTCAGAGTGAGTAAATTGGCCATTTTCATGCACTTTTAACCATTCCATAAATCTTGTGTTTTGGGCCCCTGGAAGCATGAAAATCACTTTAAACATGCTAATTTTAGCTCTAACACTGATGATCCACCTACAAATGTGAACTGACGTTCAAAAATAAAACATTTGAAAACGGACCATTTTCCACATTTCTGAAGCATGACGTAATGGGGGGGGTGTTATCTCTTTTGTCGAAAATCAGCCGTTTTTGCTCGAACATTAAATGCCTCCAAATGGTATTTATTTCACTTCCCGGGGTGAAGAAACCCTTTTTGAGAACTCAGAGTGAGTAAATTGGCCTTTTTTTTGCACTTTTAACCATTCCATAAATCTTGTGTTTTGGGCCCCTGGAAGCATGAAAATCACTTTAAACAAGCTAATTTTAGCTCTAACACTGATGAGCCACCTACAAATGTGAACTGACGTTCAAAAATAAAACATTTGAAAACGGACCATTTTCCACATTTCTGAAGCATGACGTAATGGGGGGGTGGTATCTCTTTTGTCGAAAATCAGCCGTTTTTGCTCGAATATTAAATGCCTCCAAATGGTATTTAATTAACTTCCCGAGCCCCTGGAAGCATGAAAATCACTTTAAACATGCTAATTTTAGCTCTAACACTGATGATCCACCTACAAATGTGAACTGACGTTCAAAAATAAAACATTTGAAAATGGACCATTTTCCACATTTCTGAAGCATGACGTAATGGGGGGTGTTATCTCTTTTGTCGAAAATCAGCCGTTTTTGCTCGAACATTAAATGCCTCCAAATGGTATTTAATTAACTTCCCGGGGTGAAGAAACCCTTTTTGAGAACTCAGAGTGAGTAAATTGGCCATTTTCATGCACTTTTAACCATTCCCTAAATCTTGTGTTTTGGGCCCCTGGAAGCATGAAAATCACTTTAAACATGCTAATTTTAGCTCTAACACTGATGATCCACCTACAAATGTGAACTGACGTTCAAAAATAAAACATTTGAAAACGGACCATTTTCCACATTTCTGAAGCATGACGTAATGGGGGGGTGTTATCTCTTTTGTCGAAAATCAGCCGTTTTTGCTCGAACATTAAATGCCTCCAAATGGTATTTATTTCACTTCCCGAGCCCCTGGAAGCATGAAAATCACTTTAAACATGCTAATTTTAGCTCTAACACTGATGATCCACCTACAAATGTGAACTGACGTTCAAAAATAAAACATTTGAAAACGGACCATTTTCCACATTTCTGAAGCATGACGTAATGGGGGGGTGTTATCTCTTTTGTCGAAAATCAGCCGTTTTTGCTCGAACATTAAATGCCTCCAAATGGTATTTATTTCACTTCCCGAGCCCCTGGAAGCATGAAAATCACTTTAAACATGCTAATTTTAGCTCTAACACTGATGATCCACCTACAAATGTGAACTGACGTTCAAAAATAAAACATTTGAAAACGGACCATTTTCCACATTTCTGAAGCATGACGTAATGGGGGGGTGTTATCTCTTTTGTCGAAAATCAGCCGTTTTTGCTCGAACATTAAATGCCTCCAAATGGTATTTATTTCACTTCCCGAGCCCCTGGAAGCATGAAAATCACTTTAAACATGCTAATTTTAGCTCTAACACTGATGATCCACCTACAAATGTGAACTGACGTTCAAAAATAAAACATTTGAAAACGGACCATTTTCCACATTTCTGAAGCATGACGTAATGGGGGGGGTGTTATCTCTTTTGTCGAAAATCAGCCGTTTTTGCTCGAACATTAAATGCCTCCAAATGGTATTTAATTAACTTCCCGAGCCCCTGGAAGCATGAAAATCACTTTAAACATGCTAATTTTAGCTCTAACACTGATGATCCACCTACAAATGTGAACTGACGTTCAAAAATAAAACATTTGAAAACGGACCATTTTCCACATTTCTGAAGCATGACGTAATGGGGGGTGTTATCTCTTTTGTCGAAAATCAGCCGTTTTTGCTCGAACATTAAATGCCTCCAAATGGTATTTAATTAACTTCCCGAGCCCCTGGAAGCATGAAAATCACTTTAAACATGCTAATTTTAGCTCTAACACTGATGATCCACCTACAAATGTGAACTGACGTTCAAAAATAAAACATTTGAAAACGGACCATTTTCCACATTTCTGAAGCATGACGTAATGGGGGGGTGTTATCTCTTTTGTCGAAAATCAGCCGTTTATGCCCGAACATTAAATGCCTCCAAATGGTATTTATTTCACTTCCCGGGGTGAAGAAACCCTTTTTGAGAACTCAGAGTGAGTAAATTGGCCATTTTCATGCACTTTTAACCATTCCATAAATCTTGTGTTTTGGGCCCCTGGAAGCATGAAAATCACTTTAAACATGCTAATTTTAGCTCTAACACTGATGATCCACCTACAAATGTGAACTGACGTTCAAAAATAAAACATTTGAAAACGGACCATTTTCCACATTTCTGAAGCATGACGTAATGGGGGGGTGTTATCTCTTTTGTCGAAAATCAGCCGTTTTTGCTCGAACATTAAATGCCTCCAAATGGTATTTAATTAACTTCCCGAGCCCCTGGAAGCATGAAAATCACTTTAAACATGCTAATTTTAGCTCTAACACTGATGATCCACCTACAAATGTGAACTGACGTTCAAAAATAAAACATTTGAAAACGGACCATTTTCCACATTTCTGAAGCATGACGTAATGGGGGGGTGTTATCTCTTTTGTCGAAAATCAGCCGTTTTTGCTCGAACACTAAATGCCTCCAAATGGTATTTAATTAACTTCCCGGGGTGAAGAAACCCTTTTGAGAACTCAGAGTGAGTAAATTGGCCATTTTCATGCACTTTTAACCATTCCATAAATCTTGTGTTTTGGGCCCCTGGAAGCATGAAAATCACTTTAAACATGCTAATTTTAGCTCTAACACTGATGATCCACCTGCAAATGTGAACTGACGTTCAAAAATAAAACATTTGAAAACGGACCATTTTCCACATTTCTGAAGCATGACGTAATGGGGGGGTGTTATCTCTTTTGTCGAAAATCAGCCGTTTTTGCTCGAACATTAAATGCCTCCAAATGGTATTTAATTAACTTCCCGAGCCCCTGGAAGCATGAAAATCACTTTAAACATGCTAATTTTAGCTCTAACACTGATGATCCACCTACAAATGTGAACTGACGTTCAAAAATAAAACATTTGAAAACGGACCATTTTCCACATTTCTGAAGCATGACGTAATGGGGGGGTGTTATCTCTTTTGTCGAAAATCAGCCGTTTTTGCTCGAACATTAAATGCCTCCAAATGGTATTTAATTAACTTCCCGGGGTGAAGAAACCCTTTTTGAGAACTCAGAGTGAGTAAATTGGCCATTTTCATGCACTTTTAACCATTCCATAAATCTTGTGTTTTGGGCCCCTGGAAGCATGAAAATCACTTTAAACATGCTAATTTTAGCTCTAACACTGATGATCCACCTACAAATGTGAACTGACGTTCAAAAATAAAACATTTGAAAACGGACCATTTTCCACATTTCTGAAGCATGACGTAATGGGGGGGTGTTATCTCTTTTGTCGAAAATCAGCCGTTTTTGCTCGAACATTAAATGCCTCCAAATGGTATTTATTTCACTTCCCGAGCCCCTGGAAGCATGAAAATCACTTTAAACATGCTAATTTTAGCTCTAACACTGATGATCCACCTACAAATGTGAACTGACGTTCAAAAATAAAACATTTGAAAACGGACCATTTTCCACATTTCTGAAGCATGACGTAATGGGGGGGTGTTATCTCTTTTGTCGAAAATCAGCCGTTTTTGCTCGAACATTAAATGCCTCCAAATGGTATTTAATTAACTTCCCGAGCCCCTGGAAGCATGAAAATCACTTTAAACATGCTAATTTTAGCTCTAACACTGATGATCCACCTACAAATGTGAACTGACGTTCAAAAATAAAACATTTGAAAACGGACCATTTTCCACATTTCTGAAGCATGACGTAATGGGGGGTGTTATCTCTTTTGTCGAAAATCAGCCGTTTTTGCTCGAACATTAAATGCCTCCAAATGGTATTTAATTAACTTCCCGGGGTGAAGAAACCCTTTTTGAGAACTCAGAGTGAGTAAATTGGCCATTTTCATGCACTTTTAACCATTCCATAAATCTTGTGTTTTGGGCCCCTGGAAGCATGAAAATCACTTTAAACATGCTAATTTTAGCTCTAACACTGATGATCCACCTACAAATGTGAACTGACGTTCAAAAATAAAACATTTGAAAACGGACCATTTTCCACATTTCTGAAGCATGACGTAATGGGGGGGTGTTATCTCTTTTGTCGAAAATCAGCCGTTTTTGCTCGAACATTAAATGCCTCCAAATGGTATTTAATTAACTTCCCGAGCCCCTGGAAGCATGAAAATCACTTTAAACATGCTAATTTTAGCTCTAACACTGATGATCCACCTACAAATGTGAACTGACGTTCAAAAATAAAACATTTGAAAACGGACCATTTTCCACATTTCTGAAGCATGACGTAATGGGGGGGTGTTATCTCTTTTGTCGAAAATCAGCCGTTTTTGCTCGAACATTAAATGCCTCCAAATGGTATTTAATTAACTTCCCGGGGTGAAGAAACCCTTTTTGAGAACTCAGAGTGAGTAAATTGGCCATTTTCATGCACTTTTAACCATTCCATAAATCTTGTGTTTTGGGCCCCTGGAAGCATGAAAATCACTTTAAACATGCTAATTTTAGCTCTAACACTGATGATCCACCTACAAATGTGAACTGACGTTCAAAAATAAAACATTTGAAAACGGACCATTTTCCACATTTCTGAAGCATGACGTAATGGGGAGGTGTTATCTCTTTTGTCGAAAATCAGCCGTTTTTGCTCGAACATTAAATGCCTCCAAATGGTATTTAATTAACTTCCCGAGCCCCTGGAAGCATGAAAATCACTTTAAACATGCTAATTTTAGCTCTAACACTGATGATCCACCTACAAATGTGAACTGACGTTCAAAAATAAAACATTTGAAAACGGACCATTTTCCACATTTCTGAAGCATGACGTAATGGGGGGGTGTTATCTCTTTTGTCGAAAATCAGCCGTTTTTGCTCGAACATTAAATGCCCCCAAATGGTATTTAATTAACTTCCCGGGGTGAAGAAACCCTTTTTGAGAACTCAGAGTGAGTAAATTGGCCATTTTCATGCACTTTTAACCATTCCATAAATCTTGTGTTTTGGGCCCCTGGAAGCATGAAAATCACTTTAAACATGCTAATTTTAGCTCTAACACTGATGATCCACCTACAAATGTGAACTGACGTTCAAAAATAAAACATTTGAAAACGGACCATTTTCCACATTTCTGAAGCATGACGTAATGGGGGGGTGTTATCTCTTTTGTCGAAAATCAGCCGTTTTTGCTCGAACATTAAATGCCTCCAAATGGTATTTAATTAACTTCCCGAGCCCCTGGAAGCATGAAAATCACTTTAAACATGCTAATTTTAGCTCTAACACTGATGATCCACCTACAAATGTGAACTGACGTTCAAAAATAAAACATTTGAAACGGACCATTTTCCACATTTCTGAAGCATGACGTAATGGGGGTGTTATCTCTTTTGTCGAAAATCAGCCGTTTTTGCTCGAACATTAAATGCCTCCAAATGGTATTTAATTACCTTCCCGGGGTGAAGAAACCCTTTTTGAGAACTCAGAGTGAGTAAATTGGCCATTTTCATGCACTTTTAACCATTCCATAAATCTTGTGTTTTGGGCCCCTGGAAGCATGAAAATCACTTTAAACATGCTAATTTTAGCTCTAACACTGATGATCCACCTACAAATGTGAACTGACGTTAAAAAAAAAAACATTTGAAAACGGACCATTTTCCACATTTCTGAAGCATGACGTAATGGGGGGGTGTTATCTCTTTTGTCGAAAATCAGCCGTTTTTGCTCGAACATTAAATGCCTCCAAATGGTATTTAATTAACTTCCCGAGCCCCTGGAAGCATGAAAATCACTTTAAACATGCTAATTTTAGCTCTAACACTGATGATCCACCTACAAATGTGAACTGACGTTCAAAAATAAAACATTTGAAAACGGACCATTTTCCACATTTCTGAAGCATGACGTAATGGGGGGGTGTTATCTCTTTTGTCGAAAATCAGCCGTTTTTGCTCGAACATTAAATGCCTCCAAATGGTATTTAATTAACTTCCCGGGGTGAAGAAACCCTTTTTGAGAACTCAGAGTGAGTAAATTGGCCATTTTCATGCACTTTTAACCATTCCATAAATCTTGTGTTTTGGGCCCCTGGAAGCATGAAAATCACTTTAAACATGCTAATTTTAGCTCTAACACTGATGATCCACCTACAAATGTGAACTGACGTTCAAAAATAAAACATTTGAAAACGGACCATTTTCCACATTTCTGAAGCATGACGTAATGGGGGGGTGTTATCTCTTTTGTCGAAAATCAGCCGTTTTTGCTCGAACATTAAATGCCTCCAAATGGTATTTAATTAACTTCCCGAGCCCCTGGAAGCATGAAAATCACTTTAAACATGCTAATTTTAGCTCTAACACTGATGATCCACCTACAAATGTGAACTGACGTTCAAAAATAAAACATTTGAAAACGGACCATTTTCCACATTTCTGAAGCATGACGTAATGGGGGGGTGTTATCTCTTTTGTCGAAAATCAGCCGTTTTTGCTCGAACACTAAATGCCTCCAAATGGTATTTAATTAACTTCCCGGGGTGAAGAAACCCTTTTGAGAACTCAGAGTGAGTAAATTGGCCATTTTCATGCACTTTTAACCATTCCATAAATCTTGTGTTTTGGGCCCCTGGAAGCATGAAAATCACTTTAAACATGCTAATTTTAGCTCTAACACTGATGATCCACCTACAAATGTGAACTGACGTTCAAAAATAAAACATTTGAAAACGGACCATTTTCCACATTTCTGAAGCATGACGTAATGGGGGGGGTGTTATCTCTTTTGTCGAAAATCAGCCGTTTTTGCTCGAACATTAAATGCCTCCAAATGGTATTTATTTCACTTCCCGGGGTGAAGAAACCCTTTTTGAGAACTCAGAGTGAGTAAATTGGCCTTTTTTTTGCACTTTTAACCATTCCATAAATCTTGTGTTTTGGGCCCCTGGAAGCATGAAAATCACTTTAAACAAGCTAATTTTAGCTCTAACACTGATGAGCCACCTACAAATGTGAACTGACGTTCAAAAATAAAACATTTGAAAACGGACCATTTTCCACATTTCTGAAGCATGACGTAATGGGGGGGTGGTATCTCTTTTGTCGAAAATCAGCCGTTTTTGCTCGAATATTAAATGCCTCCAAATGGTATTTAATTAACTTCCCGAGCCCCTGGAAGCATGAAAATCACTTTAAACATGCTAATTTTAGCTCTAACACTGATGATCCACCTACAAATGTGAACTGACGTTCAAAAATAAAACATTTGAAAATGGACCATTTTCCACATTTCTGAAGCATGACGTAATGGGGGGTGTTATCTCTTTTGTCGAAAATCAGCCGTTTTTGCTCGAACATTAAATGCCTCCAAATGGTATTTAATTAACTTCCCGGGGTGAAGAAACCCTTTTTGAGAACTCAGAGTGAGTAAATTGGCCATTTTCATGCACTTTTAACCATTCCCTAAATCTTGTGTTTTGGGCCCCTGGAAGCATGAAAATCACTTTAAACATGCTAATTTTAGCTCTAACACTGATGATCCACCTACAAATGTGAACTGACGTTCAAAAATAAAACATTTGAAAACGGACCATTTTCCACATTTCTGAAGCATGACGTAATGGGGGGGTGTTATCTCTTTTGTCGAAAATCAGCCGTTTTTGCTCGAACATTAAATGCCTCCAAATGGTATTTATTTCACTTCCCGAGCCCCTGGAAGCATGAAAATCACTTTAAACATGCTAATTTTAGCTCTAACACTGATGATCCACCTACAAATGTGAACTGACGTTCAAAAATAAAACATTTGAAAACGGACCATTTTCCACATTTCTGAAGCATGACGTAATGGGGGGGTGTTATCTCTTTTGTCGAAAATCAGCCGTTTTTGCTCGAACATTAAATGCCTCCAAATGGTATTTATTTCACTTCCCGAGCCCCTGGAAGCATGAAAATCACTTTAAACATGCTAATTTTAGCTCTAACACTGATGATCCACCTACAAATGTGAACTGACGTTCAAAAATAAAACATTTGAAAACGGACCATTTTCCACATTTCTGAAGCATGACGTAATGGGGGGGTGTTATCTCTTTTGTCGAAAATCAGCCGTTTTTGCTCGAACATTAAATGCCTCCAAATGGTATTTATTTCACTTCCCGAGCCCCTGGAAGCATGAAAATCACTTTAAACATGCTAATTTTAGCTCTAACACTGATGATCCACCTACAAATGTGAACTGACGTTCAAAAATAAAACATTTGAAAACGGACCATTTTCCACATTTCTGAAGCATGACGTAATGGGGGGGGTGTTATCTCTTTTGTCGAAAATCAGCCGTTTTTGCTCGAACATTAAATGCCTCCAAATGGTATTTAATTAACTTCCCGAGCCCCTGGAAGCATGAAAATCACTTTAAACATGCTAATTTTAGCTCTAACACTGATGATCCACCTACAAATGTGAACTGACGTTCAAAAATAAAACATTTGAAAACGGACCATTTTCCACATTTCTGAAGCATGACGTAATGGGGGGGTGTTATCTCTTTTGTCGAAAATCAGCCGTTTTTGCTCGAACATTAAATGCCTCCAAATGGTATTTAATTAACTTCCCGAGCCCCTGGAAGCATGAAAATCACTTTAAACATGCTAATTTTAGCTCTAACACTGATGATCCACCTACAAATGTGAACTGACGTTCAAAAATAAAACATTTGAAAACGGACCATTTTCCACATTTCTGAAGCATGACGTAATGGGGGGGTGTTATCTCTTTTGTCGAAAATCAGCCGTTTATGCCCGAACATTAAATGCCTCCAAATGGTATTTATTTCACTTCCCGGGGTGAAGAAACCCTTTTTGAGAACTCAGAGTGAGTAAATTGGCCATTTTCATGCACTTTTAACCATTCCATAAATCTTGTGTTTTGGGCCCCTGGAAGCATGAAAATCACTTTAAACATGCTAATTTTAGCTCTAACACTGATGATCCACCTACAAATGTGAACTGACGTTCAAAAATAAAACATTTGAAAACGGACCATTTTCCACATTTCTGAAGCATGACGTAATGGGGGGGTGTTATCTCTTTTGTCGAAAATCAGCCGTTTTTGCTCGAACATTAAATGCCTCCAAATGGTATTTAATTAACTTCCCGAGCCCCTGGAAGCATGAAAATCACTTTAAACATGCTAATTTTAGCTCTAACACTGATGATCCACCTACAAATGTGAACTGACGTTCAAAAATAAAACATTTGAAAACGGACCATTTTCCACATTTCTGAAGCATGACGTAATGGGGGGGTGTTATCTCTTTTGTCGAAAATCAGCCGTTTTTGCTCGAACACTAAATGCCTCCAAATGGTATTTAATTAACTTCCCGGGGTGAAGAAACCCTTTTGAGAACTCAGAGTGAGTAAATTGGCCATTTTCATGCACTTTTAACCATTCCATAAATCTTGTGTTTTGGGCCCCTGGAAGCATGAAAATCACTTTAAACATGCTAATTTTAGCTCTAACACTGATGATCCACCTGCAAATGTGAACTGACGTTCAAAAATAAAACATTTGAAAACGGACCATTTTCCACATTTCTGAAGCATGACGTAATGGGGGGGTGTTATCTCTTTTGTCGAAAATCAGCCGTTTTTGCTCGAACATTAAATGCCTCCAAATGGTATTTAATTAACTTCCCGAGCCCCTGGAAGCATGAAAATCACTTTAAACATGCTAATTTTAGCTCTAACACTGATGATCCACCTACAAATGTGAACTGACGTTCAAAAATAAAACATTTGAAAACGGACCATTTTCCACATTTCTGAAGCATGACGTAATGGGGGGGTGTTATCTCTTTTGTCGAAAATTAGCCGTTTTTGCTCGAACATTAAATGCCTCCAAATGGTATTTAATTAACTTCCCGGGGTGAAGAAACCCTTTTTGAGAACTCAGAGTGAGTAAATTGGCCATTTTCATGCACTTTTAACCATTCCATAAATCTTGTGTTTTGGGCCCCTGGAAGCATGAAAATCACTTTAAACATGCTAATTTTAGCTCTAACACTGATGATCCACCTACAAATGTGAACTGACGTTCAAAAATAAAACATTTGAAAACGGACCATTTTCCACATTTCTGAAGCATGACGTAATGGGGGGGTGTTATCTCTTTTGTCGAAAATCAGCCGTTTTTGCTCGAACATTAAATGCCTCCAAATGGTATTTATTTCACTTCCCGAGCCCCTGGAAGCATGAAAATCACTTTAAACATGCTAATTTTAGCTCTAACACTGATGATCCACCTACAAATGTGAACAGACGTTCAAAAATAAAACATTTGAAAACGGACCATTTTCCACATTTCTGAAGCATGACGTAATGGGGGGGTGTTATCTCTTTTGTCGAAAATCAGCCGTTTTTGCTCGAACATTAAATGCCTCCAAATGGTATTTAATTAACTTCCCGAGCCCCTGGAAGCATGAAAATCACTTTAAACATGCTAATTTTAGCTCTAACACTGATGATCCACCTACAAATGTGAACTGACGTTCAAAAATAAAACATTTGAAAACGGACCATTTTCCACATTTCTGAAGCATGACGTAATGGGGGGTGTTATCTCTTTTGTCGAAAATCAGCCGTTTTTGCTCGAACATTAAATGCCTCCAAATGGTATTTAATTAACTTCCCGGGGTGAAGAAACCCTTTTTGAGAACTCAGAGTGAGTAAATTGGCCATTTTCATGCACTTTTAACCATTCCATAAATCTTGTGTTTTGGGCCCCTGGAAGCATGAAAATCACTTTAAACATGCTAATTTTAGCTCTAACACTGATGATCCACCTACAAATGTGAACTGACGTTCAAAAATAAAACATTTGAAAACGGACCATTTTCCACATTTCTGAAGCATGACGTAATGGGGGGGTGTTATCTCTTTTGTCGAAAATCAGCCGTTTTTGCTCGAACATTAAATGCCTCCAAATGGTATTTAATTAACTTCCCGAGCCCCTGGAAGCATGAAAATCACTTTAAACATGCTAATTTTAGCTCTAACACTGATGATCCACCTACAAATGTGAACTGACGTTCAAAAATAAAACATTTGAAAACGGACCATTTTCCACATTTCTGAAGCATGACGTAATGGGGGAGTGTTATCTCTTTTGTCGAAAATCAGCCGTTTTTGCTCGAACACTAAATGCCTCCAAATGGTATTTAATTAACTTCCCGGGGTGAAGAAACCCTTTTGAGAACTCAGAGTGAGTAAATTGGCCATTTTCATGCACTTTTAACCATTCCATAAATCTTGTGTTTTGGGCCCCTGGAAGCATGAAAATCACTTTAAACATGCTAATTTTAGCTCTAACACTGATGATCCACCTACAAATGTGAACTGACGTTCAAAAATAAAACATTTGAAAACGGACCATTTTCCACATTTCTGAAGCATGACGTAATGGGGGGGTGTTATCTCTTTTGTCGAAAATCAGCCGTTTTTGCTCGAACATTAAATGCCTCCAAATGGTATTTATTTCACTTCCCGGGGTGAAGAAACCCTTTTTGAGAACTCAGAGTGAGTAAATTGGCCTTTTTTTTGCACTTTTAACCATTCCATAAATCTTGTGTTTTGGGCCCCTGGAAGCATGAAAATCACTTTAAACAAGCTAATTTTAGCTCTAACACTGATGATCCACCTACAAATGTGAACTGACGTTCAAAAATAAAACATTTGAAAACGGACCATTTTCCACATTTCTGAAGCATGACGTAATGGGGGGGTGGTATCTCTTTTGTCGAAAATCAGCCGTTTTTGCTCGAATATTAAATGCCTCCAAATGGTATTTAATTAACTTCCCGAGCCCCTGGAAGCATGAAAATCACTTTAAACATGCTAATTTTAGCTCTAACACTGATGATCCACCTACAAATGTGAACTGACGTTCAAAAATAAAACATTTGAAAATGGACCATTTTCCACATTTCTGAAGCATGACGTAATGGGGGGTGTTATCTCTTTTGTCGAAAATCAGCCGTTTTTGCTCGAACATTAAATGCCTCCAAATGGTATTTAATTAACTTCCCGGGGTGAAGAAACCCTTTTTGAGAACTCAGAGTGAGTAAATTGGCCATTTTCATGCACTTTTAACCATTCCCTAAATCTTGTGTTTTGGGCCCCTGGAAGCATGAAAATCAATTTAAACATGCTAATTTTAGCTCTAACACTGATGATCCACCTACAAATGTGAACTGACGTTCAAAAATAAAACATTTGAAAACGGACCATTTTCCACATTTCTGAAGCATGACGTAATGGGGGGGTGTTATCTCTTTTGTCGAAAATCAGCCGTTTTTGCTCGAACATTAAATGCCTCCAAATGGTATTTATTTCACTTCCCGAGCCCCTGGAAGCATGAAAATCACTTTAAACATGCTAATTTTAGCTCTAACACTGATGATCCACCTACAAATGTGAACTGACGTTCAAAAATAAAACATTTGAAAACGGACCATTTTCCACATTTCTGAAGCATGACGTAATGGGGGGGTGTTATCTCTTTTGTCGAAAATCAGCCGTTTTTGCTCGAACATTAAATGCCTCCAAATGGTATTTATTTCACTTCCCGAGCCCCTGGAAGCATGAAAATCACTTTAAACATGCTAATTTTAGCTCTAACACTGATGATCCACCTACAAATGTGAACTGACGTTCAAAAATAAAACATTTGAAAACGGACCATTTTCCACATTTCTGAAGCATGACGTAATGGGGGGGGTGTTATCTCTTTTGTCGAAAATCAGCCGTTTTTGCTCGAACATTAAATGCCTCCAAATGGTATTTAATTAACTTCCCGAGCCCCTGGAAGCATGAAAATCACTTTAAACATGCTAATTTTAGCTCTAACACTGATGATCCACCTACAAATGTGAACTGACGTTCAAAAATAAAACATTTGAAAACAGACCATTTTCCACATTTCTGAAGCATGACGTAATGGGGGGGTGTTATCTCTTTTGTCGAAAATCAGCCGTTTTTGCTCGAACATTAAATGCCTCCAAATGGTATTTAATTAACTTCCCGAGCCCCTGGAAGCATGAAAATCACTTTAAACATGCTAATTTTAGCTCTAACACTGATGATCCACCTACAAATGTGAACTGACGTTCAAAAATAAAACATTTGAAAACGGACCATTTTCCACATTTCTGAAGCATGACGTAATGGGGGGGTGTTATCTCTTTTGTCGAAAATCAGCCGTTTATGCCCGAACATTAAATGCCTCCAAATGGTATTTATTTCACTTCCCGGGGTGAAGAAACCCTTTTTGAGAACTCAGAGTGAGTAAATTGGCCATTTTCATGCACTTTTAACCATTCCATAAATCTTGTGTTTTGGGCCCCTGGAAGCATGAAAATCACTTTAAACATGCTAATTTTAGCTCTAACACTGATGATCCACCTACAAATGTGAACTGACGTTCAAAAATAAAACATTTGAAAACGGACCATTTTCCACATTTCTGAAGCATGACGTAATGGGGGGGTGTTATCTCTTTTGTCGAAAATCAGCCGTTTTTGCTCGAACATTAAATGCCTCCAAATGGTATTTAATTAACTTCCCGAGCCCCTGGAAGCATGAAAATCACTTTAAACATGCTAATTTTAGCTCTAACACTGATGATCCACCTACAAATGTGAACTGACGTTCAAAAATAAAACATTTGAAAACGGACCATTTTCCACATTTCTGAAGCATGACGTAATGGGGGGGTGTTATCTCTTTTGTCGAAAATCAGCCGTTTTTGCTCGAACACTAAATGCCTCCAAATGGTATTTAATTAACTTCCCGGGGTGAAGAAACCCTTTTGAGAACTCAGAGTGAGTAAATTGGCCATTTTCATGCACTTTTAACCATTCCATAAATCTTGTGTTTTGGGCCCCTGGAAGCATGAAAATCACTTTAAACATGCTAATTTTAGCTCTAACACTGATGATCCACCTGCAAATGTGAACTGACGTTCAAAAATAAAACATTTGAAAACGGACCATTTTCCACATTTCTGAAGCATGACGTAATGGGGGGGTGTTATCTCTTTTGTCGAAAATCAGCCGTTTTTGCTCGAACATTAAATGCCTCCAAATGGTATTTAATTAACTTCCCGAGCCCCTGGAAGCATGAAAATCACTTTAAACATGCTAATTTTAGCTCTAACACTGATGATCCACCTACAAATGTGAACTGACGTTCAAAAATAAAACATTTGAAAACGGACCATTTTCCACATTTCTGAAGCATGACGTAATGGGGGGGTGTTATCTCTTTTGTCGAAAATCAGCCGTTTTTGCTCGAACATTAAATGCCTCCAAATGGTATTTAATTAACTTCCCGGGGTGAAGAAACCCTTTTTGAGAACTCAGAGTGAGTAAATTGGCCATTTTCATGCACTTTTAACCATTCCATAAATCTTGTGTTTTGGGCCCCTGGAAGCATGAAAATCACTTTAAACATGCTAATTTTAGCTCTAACACTGATGATCCACCTACAAATGTGAACTGACGTTCAAAAATAAAACATTTGAAAACGGACCATTTTCCACATTTCTGAAGCATGACGTAATGGGGGGGTGTTATCTCTTTTGTCGAAAATCAGCCGTTTTTGCTCGAACATTAAATGCCTCCAAATGGTATTTATTTCACTTCCCGAGCCCCTGGAAGCATGAAAATCACTTTAAACATGCTAATTTTAGCTCTAACACTGATGATCCACCTACAAATGTGAACTGACGTTCAAAAATAAAACATTTGAAAACGGACCATTTTCCACATTTCTGAAGCATGACGTAATGGGGGGGTGTTATCTCTTTTGTCGAAAATCAGCCGTTTTTGCTCGAACATTAAATGCCTCCAAATGGTATTTAATTAACTTCCCGAGCCCCTGGAAGCATGAAAATCACTTTAAACATGCTAATTTTAGCTCTAACACTGATGATCCACCTACAAATGTGAACTGACGTTCAAAAATAAAACATTTGAAAACGGACCATTTTCCACATTTCTGAAGCATGACGTAATGGGGGGTGTTATCTCTTTTGTCGAAAATCAGCCGTTTTTGCTCGAACATTAAATGCCTCCAAATGGTATTTAATTAACTTCCCGGGGTGAAGAAACCCTTTTTGAGAACTCAGAGTGAGTAAATTGGCCATTTTCATGCACTTTTAACCATTCCATAAATCTTGTGTTTTGGGCCCCTGGAAGCATGAAAATCACTTTAAACATGCTAATTTTAGCTCTAACACTGATGATCCACCTACAAATGTGAACTGACGTTCAAAAATAAAACATTTGAAAACGGACCATTTTCCACATTTCTGAAGCATGACGTAATGGGGGGGTGTTATCTCTTTTGTCGAAAATCAGCCGTTTTTGCTCGAACATTAAATGCCTCCAAATGGTATTTAATTAACTTCCCGAGCCCCTGGAAGCATGAAAATCACTTTAAACATGCTAATTTTAGCTCTAACACTGATGATCCACCTACAAATGTGAACTGACGTTCAAAAATAAAACATTTGAAAACGGACCATTTTCCACATTTCTGAAGCATGACGTAATGGGGGGGTGTTATCTCTTTTGTCGAAAATCAGCCGTTTTTGCTCGAACATTAAATGCCTCCAAATGGTATTTAATTAACTTCCCGGGGTGAAGAAACCCTTTTTGAGAACTCAGAGTGAGTAAATTGGCCATTTTCATGCACTTTTAACCATTCCATAAATCTTGTGTTTTGGGCCCCTGGAAGCATGAAAATCACTTTAAACATGCTAATTTTAGCTCTAACACTGATGATCCACCTACAAATGTGAACTGATGTTCAAAAATAAAACATTTGAAAACGGACCATTTTCCACATTTCTGAAGCATGACGTAATGGGGAGGTGTTATCTCTTTTGTCGAAAATCAGCCGTTTTTGCTCGAACATTAAATGCCTCCAAATGGTATTTAATTAACTTCCCGAGCCCCTGGAAGCATGAAAATCACTTTAAACATGCTAATTTTAGCTCTAACACTGATGATCCACCTACAAATGTGAACTGACGTTCAAAAATAAAACATTTGAAAACGGACCATTTTCCACATTTCTGAAGCATGACGTAATGGGGGGGTGTTATCTCTTTTGTCGAAAATCAGCCGTTTTTGCTCGAACATTAAATGCCTCCAAATGGTATTTAATTAACTTCCCGGGGTGAAGAAACCCTTTTTGAGAACTCAGAGTGAGTAAATTGGCCATTTTCATGCACTTTTAACCATTCCATAAATCTTGTGTTTTGGGCTCCTGGAAGCATGAAAATCACTTTAAACATGCTAATTTTAGCTCTAACACTGATGATCCACCTACAAATGTGAACTGACGTTCAAAAATAAAACATTTGAAAACGGACCATTTTCCACATTTCTGAAGCATGACGTAATGGGGGGGTGTTATCTCTTTTGTCGAAAATCAGCCGTTTTTGCTCGAACATTAAATGCCTCCAAATGGTATTTAATTAACTTCCCGAGCCCCTGGAAGCATGAAATCACTTTAAACATGCTAATTTTAGCTCTAACACTGATGATCCACCTACAAATGTGAACTGACGTTCAAAAATAAAACATTTGAAAACGGACCATTTTCCACATTTCTGAAGCATGACGTAATGGGGGGGTGTTATCTCTTTTGTCGAAAATCAGCCGTTTTTGCTCGAACACTAAATGCCTCCAAATGGTATTTAATTCACTTCCCGGGGTGAAGAAACCCTTTTGAGAACTCAGAGTGAGTAAATTGGCCATTTTCATGCACTTTTAACCTTTCCATAAATCTTGTGTTTTGGGCCCCTGGAAGCATGAAAATCACTTTAAACATGCTAATTTTAGCTCTAACACTGATGATCCACCTACAAATGTGAACTGACGTTCAAAAATAAAACATTTGAAAACGGACCATTTTCCACATTTCTGAAGCATGACGTAATGGGGGGGTGTTATCTCTTTTGTCGAAAATCAGCCGTTTTTGCTCGAACATTAAATGCCTCCAAATGGTATTTAATTAACTTCCCGAGCCCCTGAAAGCATGAAAATCACTTTAAACATGCTAATTTTAGCTCTAACACTGATGATCCACCCACAAATGTGAACTGACGTTCAAAAATAAAACATTTGAAAACGGACCATTTTCCACATTTCTGAAGCATGACGTAATGGGGGGGTGTTATCTCTTTTGTCGAAAATCAGCCGTTTTTGCTCGAACATTAAATGCCTCCAAATGGTATTTAATTAACTTCCCGGGGTGAAGAAACCCTTTTTGAGAACTCAGAGTGAGTAAATTGGCCATTTTCATGCACTTTTAACCATTCCATAAATCTTGTGTTTTGGGCCCCTGGAAGCATGAAAATCACTTTAAACATGCTAATTTTAGCTCTAACACTGATGATCCACCTACAAATGTGAACTGACGTTCAAAAATAAAACATTTGAAAACGGACCATTTTCCACATTTCTGAAGCATGACGTAATGGGGGGGTGTTATCTCTTTTGTCGAAAATCAGCCATTTTTGCTCGAACATTAAATGCCTCCAAATGGTATTTAATTAACTTCCCGAGCCCCTGGAAGCATGAAAATCACTTTAAACATGCTAATTTTAGCTCTAACACTGATGATCCACCTACAAATGTGAACTGACGTTCAAAAATAAAACATTTGAAAACGGACCATTTTCCACATTTCTGAAGCATGACGTAATGGGGGGGTGTTATCTCTTTTGTCGAAAATCAGCCGTTTTTGCTCGAACATTAAATGCCTCCAAATGGTATTTAATTAACTTCCCGGGGTGAAGAAACCCTTTTTGAGAACTCAGAGTGAGTAAATTGGCCATTTTCATGCACTTTTAACCATTCCATAAATCTTGTGTTTTTGGCCCCTGGAAGCATGAAAATCACTTTAAACATGCTAATTTTAGCTCTAACACTGATGATCCACCTACAAATGTGAACTGACGTTCAAAAATAAAACATTTGAAAACGGACCATTTTCCACATTTCTGAAGCATGACGTAATGGGGGGGGTGTTATCTCTTTTGTCGAAAATCAGCCGTTTTTGCTCGAACATTAAATGCCTCCAAATGGTATTTAATTAACTTCCCGAGCCCCTGGAAGCATGAAAATCACTTTAAACATGCTAATTTTAGCTCTAACACTGATGATCCACCTACAAATGTGAACTGACGTTCAAAAATAAAACATTTGAAAACGGACCATTTTCCACATTTCTGAAGCATGACATAATGGGGGGGTGTTATCTCTTTTGTCGAAAATCAGCCGTTTTTGCTCGAACATTAAATGCCTCCAAATGGTATTTATTTCACTTCCCGAGCCCCTGGAAGCATGAAAATCACTTTAAACATGCTAATTTTAGCTCTAACACTGATGATCCACCTACAAATGTGAACTGACGTTCAAAAATAAAACATTTGAAAACGGACCATTTTCCACATTTCTGAAGCATGACGTAATGGGGGGTGTTATCTCTTTTGTCGAAAATCAGCCGTTTTTGCTCGAACAATAAATGCCTCCAAATGGTATTTAATTAACTTCCCGAGCCCCTGGAAGCATGAAAATCACTTTAAACATGCTAATTTTAGCTCTAACACTGATGATCCACCTACAAATGTGAACTGACGTTCAAAAATAAAACATTTGAAAACGGACCATTTTCCACATTTCTGAAGCATGACGTAATGGGGGGGTGTTATCTCTTTTGTCGAAAATCAGCCATTTTTGCTCGAACATTAAATGCCTCCAAATGGTATTTAATTAACTTCCCGGGGTGAAGAAACCCTTTTTGAGAACTCAGAGTGAGTAAATTGGCCATTTTCATGCACTTTTAACCATTCCATTTATTTCACTTCCCGAGCCCCTGGAAGCATGAAAATCACTTTAAACATGCTAATTTTAGCTCTAACACTGATGATCCACCTACAAATGTGAACTGACGTTCAAAAATAAAACATTTGAAAACGGACCATTTTCCACATTTCTGAAGCATGACGTAATGGGGGGGTGTTATCTCTGTTGTCGAAAATCAGCCGTTTTTGCTCGAACATTAAATGCCTCCAAATGGTATTTAATTAACTTCCCGAGCCCCTGGAAGCATGAAAATCACTTTAAACATGCAAATTTTAGCTCTAACACTGATGATCCACCTACAAATGTGAACTGACGTTCAAAAATAAAACATTTGAAAACGGACCATTTTCCACATTTCTGAAGCATGACGTAATGGGGGGGTGTTATCTCTTTTGTCGAAAATCAGCCGTTTTTGCTCGAACATTAAATGCCTCCAAATGGTATTTAATTAACTTCCCGGGGTGAAGAAACCCTTTTTGAGAACTCAGAGTGAGTAAATTGACCATTTTCATGCACTTTTAACCATTCCATAAATCTTGTGTTTTGGGCCCCTGGAAGCATGAAAATCACTTTAAACATGCTAATTTTAGCTCTAACACTGATGATCCACCTACAAATGTGAACTGACGTTCAAAAATAAAACATTTGAAAACGGACCATTTTCCACATTTCTGAAGCATGACGTAATGGGGGGGTGTTATCTCTTTTGTCGAAAATCAGCCGTTTTTGCTCGAACATTAAATGCCTCCAAATGGTATTTAAATAACTTCCCGAGCCCCTGGAAGCATGAAAATCACTTTAAACATGCTAATTCTAGCTCTAACACTGATGATCCACCTACAAATGTGAACTGACGTTCAAAAATAAAACATTTGAAAACGGACCATTTTCCACATTTCTGAAGCATGACGTAATGGGGGGGTGTTATCTCTTTTGTCGAAAATCAGCCGTTTTTGCTCGAACATTAAATGCCTCCAAATGGTATTTAATTAACTTCCCGGGGTGAAGAAACCCTTTTTGAGAACTCAGAGTGAGTAAATTGGCCATTTTCATGCACTTTTAACCATTCCATAAATCTTGTGTTTTGGGCCCCTGGAAGCATGAAAATCACTTTAAACATGCTAATTTTAGCTGTAACACTGATGATCCACCTACAAATGTGAACTGACGTTCAAAAATAAAACATTTGAAAACGGACCATTTTCCACATTTCTGAAGCATGACGTAATGGGGGGGTGTTATCTCTTTTGTCGAAAATCAGCCGTTTTTGCTCGAACATTAAATGCCTCCAAATGGTATTTAATTAACTTCCCGAGCCCCTGGAAGCATGAAAATCACTTTAAACATGCTAATTTTAGCTCTAACACTGATGATCCACCTACAAATGTGAACTGACGTTCAAAAATAAAACATTTGAAAACGGACCATTTTCCACATTTCTGAAGCATGACGTAATGGGGGGGTGTTATCTCTTTTGTCGAAAATCAGCCGTTTTTGCTCGAACATTAAATGCCTCCAAATGGTATTTAATTAACTTCCCGGGGTGAAGAAACCCTTTTTGAGAACTCAGAGTGAGTAAATTGGCCATTTTCATGCACTTTTAACCATTCCATAAATCTTGTGTTTTGGGCCCCTGGAAGCATGAAAATCACTTTAAACATGCTAATTTTAGCTCTAACACTGATGATCCACCTACAAATGTGAACTGACGTTCAAAAATAAAACATTTGAAAACGGACCATTTTCCACATTTCTGAAGCATGACGTAATGGGGGGGTGTTATCTCTTTTGTCGAAAATCAGCCGTTTTTGCTCGAACATTAAATGCCTCCAAATGGTATTTAATTAACTTCCCGAGCCCCTGGAAGCATGAAAATCACTTTAAACATGCTAATTCTAGCTCTAACACTGATGATCCACCTACAAATGTGAACTGACGTTCAAAAATAAAACATTTGAAAACGGACCATTTTCCACATTTCTGAAGCATGACGTAATGGGGGGGTGTTATCTCTTTTGTCGAAAATCAGCCGTTTTTGCTCGAACATTAAATGCCTCCAAATGGTATTTAATTAACTTCCCGGGGTGAAGAAACCCTTTTTGAGAACTCAGAGTGAGTAAATTGGCCATTTTCATGCACTTTTAACCATTCCATAAATCTTGTGTTTTGGGCCCCTGGAAGCATGAAAATCACTTTAAACATGCTAATTTTAGCTCTAACACTGATGATCCACCTACAAATGTGAACTGACGTTCAAAAATAAAACATTTGAAAACGGACCATTTTCCACATTTCTGAAGCATGACGTAATGGGGGGGTGTTATCTCTTTTGTCGAAAATCAGCCGTTTTTGCTCGAACATTAAATGCCTCCAAATGGTATTTAATTAACTTCCCGAGCCCCTGGAAGCATGAAAATCACTTTAAACATGCTAATTTTAGCTCTAACACTGATGATCCACCTACAAATGTGAACTGACGTTCAAAAATAAAACATTTGAAAACGGACCATTTTCCACATTTCTGAAGCATGACGTAATGGGGGGGTGTTATCTCTTTTGTCGAAAATCAGCCGTTTTTGCTCGAACATTAAATGCCTCCAAATGGTATTTAATTAACTTCCCGGGGTGAAGAAACCCTTTTTGAGAACTCAGAGTGAGTAAATTGGCCATTTTCATGCACTTTTAACCATTCCATAATCTTGTGTTTTGGGCCCCTGGAAGCATGAAAATCACTTTAAACATGCTAATTTTAGCTCTAACACTGATGATCCACCTACAAATGTGATCTGACGTTCAAAAATAAAACATTTGAAAACGGACCATTTTCCACATTTCTGAAGCATGACGTAATGGGGGGGTGTTATCTCTTTTGTCGAAAATCAGCCGTTTTTGCTTGAACATTAAATGCCTCCAAATGGTATTTAATTAACTTCCCGAGCCCCTGGAAGCATGAAAATCCCTTTAAACATGCTAATTTTAGCTCTAACACTGATGATCCACCTACAAATGTGAACTGACGTTCAAAAATAAAACATTTGAAAACGGACCATTTTCCACATTTCTGAAGCATGACGTAATGGGGGGTGTTATCTCTTTTGTCGAAAATCAGCCGTTTTTGCTCGAACATTAAATGCCTCCAAATGGTATTTAATTAACTTACCGGGGTGAAGAAACCCTTTTTGAGAACTCAGAGTGAGTAAATTGGCCATTTTCATGCACTTTTAACCATTCCATAAATCTTGTGTTTTGGGCCCCTGGAAGCATGAAAATCACTTTAAACATGCTAATTTTAGCTCTAACACTGATGATCCACCTACAAATGTGAACTGACGTTCAAAAATAAAACATTTGAAAACGGACCATTTTCCACATTTCTGAAGCATGACGTAATGGGGGGGTGTTATCTCTTTTGTCGAAAATCAGCCGTTTTTGCTCGAACATTAAATGCCTCCAAATGGTATTTAATTAACTTCCCGAGCCCCTGGAAGCATGAAAATCACTTTAAACATGCTAATTTTAGCTCTAACACTGATGATCCACCTACAAATGTGAACTGACGTTCAAAAATAAAACATTTGAAAACGGACCATTTTCCACATTTCTGAAGCATGACGTAATGGGGGGGTGTTATCTCTTTTGTCGAAAATCAGCCGTTTTTGCTCGAACATTAAATGCCTCCAAATGGTATTTAATTAACTTCCCGGGGTGAAGAAACCCTTTTTGAGAACTCAGAGTGAGTAAATTGGCCATTTTCATGCACTTTTAACCATTCCATAAATCTTGTGTTTTGGGCCCCTGGAAGCATGAAAATCACTTTAAACATGCTAATTTTAGCTCTAACACTGATGATCCACCTACAAATGTGAACTGACGTTCAAAAATAAAACATTTGAAAACGGACCATTTTCCACATTTCTGAAGCATGACGTAATGGGGGGGTGTTATCTCTTTTGTCGAAAATCAGCCGTTTTTGCTCGAACATTAAATGCCTCCAAATGGTATTTAATTAACTTCCCGAGCCCCTGGAAGCATGAAAATCACTTTAAACATGCTAATTTTAGCTCTAACACTGATGATCCACCTACAAATGTGAACTGACGTTCAAAAATAAAACATTTGAAAACGGACCATTTTCCACATTTCTGAAGCATGACGTAATGGGGGGGTGTTATCTCTTTTGTCGAAAATCAGCCGTTTTTGCTCGAACATTAAATGCCTCCAAATGGTATTTAATTAACTTCCCGGGGTGAAGAAACCCTTTTTGAGAACTCAGAGTGAGTAAATTGGCCATTTTCATGCACTTTTAACCATTCCATAATCTTGTGTTTTGGGCCCCTGGAAGCATGAAAATCACTTTAAACATGCTAATTTTAGCTCTAACACTGATGATCCACCTACAAATGTGATCTGACGTTCAAAAATAAAACATTTGAAAACGGACCATTTTCCACATTTCTGAAGCATGACGTAATGGGGGGGTGTTATCTCTTTTGTCGAAAATCAGCCGTTTTTGCTTGAACATTAAATGCCTCCAAATGGTATTTAATTAACTTCCCGAGCCCCTGGAAGCATGAAAATCCCTTTAAACATGCTAATTTTAGCTCTAACACTGATGATCCACCTACAAATGTGAACTGACGTTCAAAAATAAAACATTTGAAAACGGACCATTTTCCACATTTCTGAAGCATGACGTAATGGGGGGGTGTTATCTCTTTTGTCGAAAATCAGCCGTTTTTGCTCGAACATTAAATGCCTCCAAATGGTATTTAATTAACTTACCGGGGTGAAGAAACCCTTTTTGAGAACTCAGAGTGAGTAAATTGGCCATTTTCATGCACTTTTAACCATTCCATAAATCTTGTGTTTTGGGCCCCTGGAAGCATGAAAATCACTTTAAACATGCTAATTTTAGCTCTAACACTGATGATCCACCTACAAATGTGAACTGACGTTCAAAAATAAAACATTTGAAAACGGACCATTTTCCACATTTCTGAAGCATGACGTAATGGGGGGGTGTTATCTCTTTTGTCGAAAATCAGCCGTTTTTGCTCGAACATTAAATGCCTCCAAATGGTATTTAATTAACTTCCCGAGCCCCTGGAAGCATGAAAATCACTTTAAACATGCTAATTTTAGCTCTAACACTGATGATCCACCTACAAATGTGAACTGACGTTCAAAAATAAAACATTTGAAAACGGACCATTTTCCACATTTCTGAAGCATGACGTAATGGGGGGTGTTATCCCTTTTGTCGAAAATCAGCCGTTTTTGCTCGAACATTAAATGCCTCCAAATGGTATTTAATTAACTTCCCGGGGTGAAGAAACCCTTTTTGAGAACTCAGAGTGAGTAAATTGGCCATTTCCATGCACTTTTAACCATTCCATAAATCTTGTGTTTTGGGCCCCTGGAAGCATGAAAATCACTTTAAACATGCTAATTTTAGCTCTAACACTGATGATCCACCTACAAATGTGAACTGACGTTCAAAAATAAAACATTTGAAAACCGACCATTTTCCACATTTCTGAAGCATGACGTAATGGGGGGGTGTTATCTCTTTTGTCGAAAATCAGCCGTTTTTGCTCGAACATTAAATGCCTCCAAATGGTATTTAATTAACTTCCCGAGCCCCTGGAAGCATGAAAATCACTTTAAACATGCTAATTTTAGCTCTAACACTGATGATCCACCTACAAATGTGAACTGACGTTCAAAAATAAAACATTTGAAAACGGACCATTTTCCACATTTCTGAAGCATGACGTAATGGGGGGGTGTTATCTCTTTTGTCGAAAATCAGCCGTTTTTGCTCGAACATTAAATGCCTCCAAATGGTATTTAATTAACTTCCCGGGGTGAAGAAACCCTTTTTGAGAACTCAGAGTGAGTAAATTGGCCATTTTCATGCACTTTTAACCATTCCATAAATCTTGTGTTTTGGGCCCCTGGAAGCATGAAAATCACTTTAAACATGCTAATTTTAGCTCTAACACTGATGATCCACCTACAAATGTGAACTGACGTTCAAAAATAAAACATTTGAAAACGGACCATTTTCCACATTTCTGAAGCATGACGTAATGGGGGGGTGTTATCTCTTTTGTCGAAAATCAGCCGTTTTTGCTCGAACATTAAATGCCTCCAAATGGTATTTAATTAACTTCCCGAGCCCCTGGAAGCATGAAAATCACTTTAAACATGCTAATTTTAGCTCTAACACTGATGATCCACCTACAAATGTGAACTGACGTTCAAAAATAAAACATTTGAAAACGGACCATTTTCCACATTTCTGAAGCATGACGTAATGGGGGGTGTTATCTCTTTTGTCGAAAATCAGCCGTTTTTGCTCGAACATTAAATGCCTCCAAATGGTATTTAATTAACTTCCCGGGGTGAAGAAACCCTTTTTGAGAACTCAGAGTGAGTAAATTGGCCATTTTCATGCACTTTTAACTATTCCATAAATCTTGTGTTTTGGGCCCCTGGAAGCATGAAAATCACTTTAAACATGCTAATTTTAGCTCTAACACTGATGATCCACCTACAAATGTGAACTGACGTTCAAAAATAAAACATTTGAAAACGGACCATTTTCCACATTTCTGAAGCATGACGTAATGGGGGGGTGTTATCTCTTTTGTCGAAAATCAGCCGTTTTTGCTCGAACATTAAATGCCTCCAAATGGTATTTAATTAACTTCCCGAGCCCCTGGAAGCATGAAAATCACTTTAAACATGCTAATTTTAGCTCTAACACTGATGATCCACCTACAAATGTGAACTGACGTTCAAAAATAAAACATTTGAAAACGGACCATTTTCCACATTTCTGAAGCATGACGTAATGGGGGGGTGTTATCTCTTTTGTCGAAAATCAACCGTTTTTGCTCGAACATTAAATGCCTCCAAATGGTATTTATTTCACTTCCCGGGGTGAAGAAACCCTTTTTGAGAACTCAGAGTGAGTAAATTGGCCTTTTTTTTGCACTTTTAACCATTCCATAAATCTTGTGTTTTGGGCCCCTGGAAGCATGAAAATCACTTTAAACAAGCTAATTTTAGCTCTAACACTGATGATCCACCTACAAATGTGAACTGACGTTCAAAAATAAAACATTTGAAAACGGACCATTTTCCACATTTCTGAAGCATGACGTAATGGGGGGGTGGTATCTCTTTTGTCGAAAATCAGCCGTTTTTGCTCGAATATTAAATGCCTCCAAATGGTATTTAATTAACTTCCCGAGCCCCTGGAAGCATGAAAATCACTTTAAACATGCTAATTTTAGCTCTAACACTGATGATCCACCTACAAATGTGAACTGACGTTCAAAAATAAAACATTTGAAAACGGACCATTTTCCACATTTCTGAAGCATGACGTAATGGGGGGGTGTTATCTCTTTTGTCGAAAATCAGCCGTTTTTGCTCGAACATTAAATGTCTCCAAATGGTATTTAATTAACTTCCCGGGGTGAAGAAACCCTTTTTGAGAACTCAGAGTGAGTAAATTGGCCATTTTCATGCACTTTTAACCATTCCCTAAATCTTGTGTTTTGGGCCCCTGGAAGCATGAAAATCACTTTAAACATGCTAATTTTAGCTCTAACACTGATGATCCACCTACAAATGTGAACTGACGTTCAAAAATAAAACATTTGAAAACGGACCATTTTCCACATTTCTGAAGCATGACGTAATGGGGGGGTGTTATCTCTTTTGTCGAAAATCAGCCGTTTTTGCTCGAACATTAAATGCCTCCAAATGGTATTTATTTCACTTCCCGAGCCCCTGGAAGCATGAAAATCACTTTAAACATGCTAATTTTAGCTCTAACACTGATGATCCACCTACAAATGTGAACTGACGTTCAAAAATAAAACATTTGAAAACGGACCATTTTCCACATTTCTGAAGCATGACGTAATGGGGGGGTGTTATCTCTTTTGTCGAAAATCAGCCGTTTTTGCTCGAACAATAAATGCCTCCAAATGGTATTTATTTCACTTCCCGAGCCCCTGGAAGCATGAAAATCACTTTAAACATGCTAATTTTAGCTCTAACACTGATGATCCACCTACAAATGTGAACTGACGTTCAAAAATAAAACATTTGAAAACGGACCATTTTCCACATTTCTGAAGCATGACGTAATGGGGGGGTGTTATCTCTTTTGTCGAAAATCAGCCGTTTTTGCTCGAACATTAAATGCCTCCAAATGGTATTTATTTCACTTCCCGAGCCCCTGGAAGCATGAAAATCACTTTAAACATGCTAATTTTAGCTCTAACACTGATGATCCACCTACAAATGTGAACTGACGTTCAAAAATAAAACATTTGAAAACGGACCATTTTCCACATTTCTGAAGCATGACGTAATGGGGGGGGTGTTATCTCTTTTGTCGAAAATCAGCCGTTTTTGCTCGAACATTAAATGCCTCCAAATGGTATTTAATTAACTTCCCGAGCCCCTGGAAGCATGAAAATCACTTTAAACATGCTAATTTCAGCTCTAACACTGATGATCCACCTACAAATGTGAACTGACGTTCAAAAATAAAACATTTGAAAACGGACCATTTTCCACATTTCTGAAGCATGACGTAATGGGGGGGTGTTATCTCTTTTGTCGAAAATCAGCCGTTTTTGCTCGAACATTAAATGCCTCCAAATGGTATTTAATTAACTTCCCGAGCCCCTGGAAGCATGAAAATCACTTTAAACATGCTAATTTTAGCTCTAACACTGATGATCCACCTACAAATGTGAACTGACGTTCAAAAATAAAACATTTGAAAACGGACCATTTTCCACATTTCTGAAGCATGACGTAATGGGGGGGTGTTATCTCTTTTGTCGAAAATCAGCCGTTTATGCCCGAACATTAAATGCCTCCAAATGGTATTTATTTCACTTCCCGGGGTGAAGAAACCCTTTTTGAGAACTCAGAGTGAGTAAATTGGCCATTTTCATGCACTTTTAACCATTCCATAAATCTTGTGTTTTGGGCCCCTGGAAGCATGAAAATCACTTTAAACATGCTAATTTTAGCTCTAACACTGATGATCCACCTACAAATGTGAACTGACGTTCAAAAATAAAACATTTGAAAACGGACCATTTTCCACATTTCTGAAGCATGACGTAATGGGGGGGTGTTATCTCTTTTGTCGAAAATCAGCCGTTTTTGCTCGAACATTAAATGCCTCCAAATGGTATTTAATTAACTTCCCGAGCCCCTGGAAGCATGAAAATCACTTTAAACATGCTAATTTTAGCTCTAACACTGATGATCCACCTACAAATGTGAACTGACGTTCAAAAATAAAACATTTGAAAACGGACCATTTTCCACATTTCTGAAGCATGACGTAATGGGGGGGTGTTATCTCTTTTGTCGAAAATCAGCCGTTTTTGCTCGAACACTAAATGCCTCCAAATGGTATTTAATTAACTTCCCGGGGTGAAGAAACCCTTTTGAGAACTCAGAGTGAGTAAATTGGCCATTTTCATGCACTTTTAACCATTCCATAAATCTTGTGTTTTGGGCCCCTGGAAGCATGAAAATCACTTTAAACATGCTAATTTTAGCTCTAACACTGATGATCCACCTACAAATGTGAACTGACGTTCAAAAATAAAACATTTGAAAACGGACCATTTTCCACATTTCTGAAGCATGACGTAATGGGGGGGTGTTATCTCTTTTGTCGAAAATCAGCCGTTTTTGCTCGAACATTAAATGCCTCCAAATGGTATTTAATTAACTTCCCGAGCCCCTGGAAGCATGAAAATCACTTTAAACATGCTAATTCTAGCTCTAACACTGATGATCCACCTACAAATGTGAACTGACGTTCAAAAATAAAACATTTGAAAACGGACCATTTTCCACATTTCTGAAGCATGACGTAATGGGGGGGTGTTATCTCTTTTGTCGAAAATCAGCCGTTTTTGCTCGAACATTAAATGCCTCCAAATGGTATTTAATTAACTTCCCGGGGTGAAGAAACCCTTTTTGAGAACTCAGAGTGAGTAAATTGGCCATTTTCATGCACTTTTAACCATTCCATAAATCTTGTGTTTTGGGCCCCTGGAAGCATGAAAATCACTTTAAACATGCTAATTTTAGCTCTAACACTGATGATCCACCTACAAATGTGAACTGACGTTCAAAAATAAAACATTTGAAAACGGACCATTTTCCACATTTCTGAAGCATGACGTATGGAAAGGGGCGACCACTCGGTCCCCCCGCACGTATGGCAGAGTACCACGATCCCCCCGGGAAGCCATCTTGGGCGGGAGGCGTGTCTCGGCTGGTATGCCCGAAGCGGCGTAGCCGGGGCGCGTTTTTTCCCGCCCTAGGGTGGGCTGACCTAGACACGGACGCGGCTGGCCACGCCCTCGGGGCAGGCAGGGGCGGGTTTACGCCCGCCCTGAAGACGGATAAAAGGGGACGCAAGACCGGAAGGCATCCTCTTGTTCCTGTGCTCTGAAGCTGCACCTCCTCGCTGCACGTGAGCTCGAGACGGAACGAAGAGCCAATTTTGAGCGTTGTAATCCTTCTTTTTGTCTCTGTCGGAGAAATGCCCAAGAAAGGCGGAAAGAGAATGACGACTGAACAGATGCTTCGGGTACTCATGAAGGAGATGACCGAGCTGAAGAAGCGGGTGGCGGAGAGAGAGGGGGAAGGGGGGCCGGAACGTCCTTCGGCTGGAGCAGCCCCAGGAGGGAGAGCCAAGAGGCCAAGAAGGGGGCCAGCTGGGGGAGACGTCCCGGTTCCCTGTACCCCGCTTGAAGCGCCAACCCCAGTACCCGTGGAGGGGAATCCGATTCCCGTGGTGGTCACCCCGGTGTCCAATGAGGATATGCCGCCCGAGCTGGCAGCACAACTTGCAGCGTGGTTGGGCGAAGGTAGTGAGGGCGCCACGGCTGTCGACGCGCAGGCGCTGATGAAGCAACTGCGTGAGAAACGGGAGGCAGCCAAGGTGTCCGCGCCGGCTGCAGTAATTGACAAGCCACAAGGGACGATTGCGACCGCAGAGGCAGCGTCCGGTGCAGGTAAGCGGCCATTGCCGATTGCGAGGGATGAGTCAGCACCCTCTCGTAGAGAAAGGTTGGGTCAACATGTGCCTTTGGCAATTAAAGAGAAGATTTGGGCGGGGGAATATGTGAACATCTTCTCGTTGCTTGTTGATCATTATGAGGTGGAGCATGTTAAGGGCCAGAAAGACCTCATGCATCCGAGTGTTTGGCGCGCAAAAATGGCCGCCTTTAAGGTGAATGAAAATATTGGCAATTGGGGCAATGCATGGGGAATCTTTACGTCGATCTTAGGGGAACGTAGGCCCGAGTTGCTTGCCGAGTTGCCGACCTATCAGTCGCGAATCATGGGGTACTCGACATCATACCAGGGTAACCATTGGTTTTGCTACGATAATCTTTTTAGAAAGGCGAAAGAGCATAATAAAAGCTTAACCTGGGATTGTTACGATTCTTTGACATGGGATAAAATGAAGGAGACAGGAATGTTGAAAATGCCATTGGTAGGAAGTAATGTTGGCGAATCCTCCCGCCAATATGGGGGGACGCCCTTTCGTTCAGGTACGGGTACCGACGATTACTCGAGGCCTGCCGGCAATACAGGAAAAAAGGGGTTATGCTTTAATTTCAACAGAGGTAAATGTACTAGGCCCCAGGGATCGTGTAAATTTAAACATGAATGTAGTGGGTGCGGGTCGCCCCATCCTGAGTCCACGTGCAGAGCCAAAACGGGTGATAACGGGGGGAGAGGAGGCGCCAAACAGGTCTAACATAGTCCGAGGGGCGCCTTTACCTACCCCGATTGATACCTTGGCGATGATTCCCTGGCTCAGTGAATACCCGGATCGTACTTCTGCTGGGGTGCTGCGGAACGGATTTTCGTATGGTTTCCGCATCCCGGTAGGGGACTTTCAGGGTGTGGAGAAGTGTAAAAATCAACTGTCGGTCCTGCAGCATACGACCGTGGTACAAGATAAGATCCGGAAAGAGGTTACTCGAGGTCGGGTCGCCGGCCTGTTTAGTGTACCCCCGGTGCAGGATTTTGTTTGTTCTCCTTTAGGGGTGGTCCCCAAGAAGGACCCGGGTGAGTTCCGATTGATTCACAATTTATCAGCTCCACGTGGTTTTTCTGTAAACGATGCAATAGATCCGGAAGTATGTTCGGTGCGGTACGCATCCTTCGATGAGGCCGTAGCCATTTTGAATCGCCTGGGGCCCGGGGCGCTGATGGCGAAGTCAGATATCGAATCAGCGTTCCGATTGCTCCCGGTACACCCAGACGACCAGCGTCTCCTGGGTTTCATGTTTCAGGGTTATTATTACATGGATAGGTGTATGCCGATGGGGTGCTCTATATCTTGTGCCTATTTCGAGAAATTCAGTAGTTTTCTACAATGGGTCTTCACAAAGAAGACGGGTTTCCAACATGTAATGCATTACCTTGATGATTTTCTGTTCCTCGGGGCAGCCGGGGATCTTGAATGTGGCCGGGCCTTGGCCGAATTTTGTATGTTAATGAAGCACTTTGGTGTGCCATTGGCACCAGGTAAGACGGTGGGTCCTGCGACCCGCCTCGAGTTTCTGGGGATCGAGTTAGACTCCAGTGAGGGTTGTTTTCGTTTGCCAGCTGACAAAGTGTTGAAGTTCAGGGCAGCCCTGCGAGTGTGTATAAATGGATCTAAAGTTACGCTGCATCAATTACAGCAGTTGGTGGGACAGTTAAATTTTGCCCTGAGGGTTATACCAATGGCCCGCCCCTTCTCCCGTTCAATTGCCCAAGCTATGGTCGGCTTAAAGGAGGGCCATCATCGCACGAGACTATCGGCTGAGGTCCGCCAGGACATGCGCATTTGGCTAGCATTCCTGGCGGACTTTAATGGTCGAGTCATCTGGAACAAACCAGCCGTGTCCTCGGAAGAGCTGGGGCTATGGACAGATTCAGCAGGTAGCATAGGTTTTGGTGCCATCTTCGGCACAAAATGGTCGGCACAAAGGTGGCCGACATGGTGGCATGACAATGGTCTGACAAATAATATTGCTTTCCTTGAACTTTTCCCCATTTTGGTGGCCCTGAGAACCTGGCCAGAAGGGTTCAAAGATCACTCTGTGATATTTTGGTCTGACAATATGACCGTGGTCGAGTGCATCAATAGCCAGGCTGCACGATGTAAACTGATTTTAAGACTGCTCAAAGAAATTGTGTTACTGTGTATGCAACTGAATGTGCTATTCAGAGCAAAACATGTCCCGGGGGTAATGAATCAGGCGGCTGATGCATTGTCTCGTTTTCATATGCAGGCTTTCTCGGGTTTCCTTCCCACAGCGGACCCAGAGCCGGCACCCTTTCCCGAAGCTCTCTGGTCTCTCGGTGCCCCGAACTTCGTCACCTCGTGGGAGAGAGTCTAGCACCAAGGACCAGGAAGGCATATGAAGGGGCGTTTCGGTCCTATTTAGCCTTTTTGGGGACCGATAGAGAGGGGCTTTGGGGCCACGAGGAATGGGTAGTGAATTTTCTGATGTCCTTACGTAGGGCTGGGAAATCAGTGGCTACGGCCCAGAGGCATCGTGCTGCCATTTCCTTTGTTGCCAGGGCTCATGGTATCCAGGACCCGACAGCGTCTTTCGTGGTACAGAAAGCGCTGCGTGGGTGGCAACGCCTTGAGGGTCGCAGAGTAGATGAGAGGCGCCCGATAGGTTTGGATAGGTTGGCCCAGTTGTTGGCCACACTCCCTTCCACATGTTCATCTCAGTTTGAGACAGTGTTGTTCCGAGCCGCTTTTACGCTGGCATTTCATGGGGCGATGCGGGTAAGTGAACTAGTGGCAAGGAACAAACAGGATGTGACAGGGGGTTTGTGCCAGGAACACGTTCAGATCAAAGGAGAGACGATGACTGTCTCCTTTGTCAGGTCCAAGACCGATCAGGGTGGGATGGGTGACTGCATAATTATACGCAGGATTCCCGGGTCCTCCATGTGTCCAGTAAAGTGTTTAGATGATTACCTAGCACGAAGGGTGGCATCATGGGGGGGGACCTTGTTGAGACACGCGGACGCCACCCCACTGACGAAATTTCAGTTTCAGCGGGTGCTTGCGATGTCAATTGCCGCTGCGGGCTTGAACCCGGGCGAGTTTGGGACCCATTCCTTTCAGATAGGGGCTGCTACAGAAGCTACAGCTAGGGGTCTTAATGTGGAGCAAGTAAAACGTGTGGGGCGTTGGTCCTCCAATTGTTATAAGAGGTATGTGCGGTTGCACATGTTGTGAAGCTGTAATGATGTACTCACGCCTCTTGTTTTTGTTTGATTTTCAGTTGCGCAAGCCTACGAGGCGGGGCGGACTATGCAGTCGACCCAACACCGGGCCAGCGGTCAGACATCACCGGCTGTGACAAAGGAGGTGGTGGGTCGTGGGCCACTCATACGTGAGGCGTGCCGCGGACGTATTCAAAGCAGGTGACATGATTCACGTAGCTGGGGAGTACGGGTACAGGGTGTCCTTCTACGGAAGGGGCGGTCTCTGTATTGACCAGTTTCAAACATTTTTCGAGGGTTTGTTAGGGCGGACGAGGTCACCGCCGTCTATAGTCATAGTACATCTAGGGGGCAATGATTTAGTCACCACCGGTAGACGACTTCTCCTGGAGGCAATGCTTTCCACTGTAAGTTGGTTGGCGAGGAGAGTTCCGGGGTGCATAATTGCGTGGTCCCATGTGATCCCACGAAAGGTATGGCGAGGGGCTATTTCTATTCCTGCTTTGAATCATTCTGTTAGAAAGCTTAATAACAAAGTGAGTAGGTTGTTCCGTTCCAGGACATTGCATTCTATTTCGCATGGCTGTATTAATGATGACAGTATGTATTTGGGGGATGGTGTGCATTTGTCTCGGGTGGGGAATGAGTTACTCATAGGAGACTTTTTAGCATGGTTAAAAACGTTAAAACATGACCTTTAGGTAGGAGCTTTGTGGGGGGTCCGGATAGCCGGTCAACTATCCGGCCTGTGGCGGTAAGGTCATGATCGGTGAGCACTAATTGGAAGATCCCTATGAGTGGGCGTCACCCAACACGGATGGGAGCGCTCGGGAGAGGTGGCCATTGGCCCCTCAACGGGGAGGCGGTCCCTTCTAAGGATGGGTCGCCGAAAGAAAAGGAAAGGCGGTCAAGGCCCCTTCCTGTGTAGGAGGGGTTACAGCCCCCTCCTGGGGAATTTCCCGGGGCCAGTGACGTCTGCGACGGCAGATGTGGTAAGTTGTGCGGGGTTTTTGGGGGGGGGTCTACGCTACCTTCTAGATACCTCACACGAGTCCTCGAACGACCTTTAAGTGGCGTCGAGTTTTATTGGTGCCCCCGTCAAGTCAAAGGGAAATTGGTAGTTGCACTTGAGGTACGCCTCAGTGCTGTCGCCCCTCACAAGTGGGGGGGGTATTTTTGGTTAGGGATCTTGACACCGGTTACGACCTTGCCGTTGGCCCTTAAACGTTAGGATGTACAATTTCATAATTTCAAGTAAATGTGTGTAGGATGTTAGTTCGGCTAGGAGAACCTCTGTATTAGAGAATCTGTTAAGGTTAGCCAAACATCGCAATGTGGTAATGAAATTGTACATAATATAAAATGTTGATTTAATGTTTTAATTTTGTTTTAATAAATACGGCCGGGAGGGTTACTCCCTCCCTCTTCCAAAAACTTCAAGAACTGTTTCCGGTTTCCCTCTTTGGGGATTGTGTTGAGAGGGGGTGGCGGGTATCTCAGCCATATGGAAAGGGGCGACCACTCGGTCCCCCCGCACGTATGGCAGAGTACCACGATCCCCCCGGGAAGCCATCTTGGGCGGGAGGCGTGTCTCGGCTGGTATGCCCGAAGCGGCGTAGCCGGGGCGCGCTTTTTCCCGCCCTAGGGTGGGCTGGCCTAGACACGGACGCGGCTGGCCACGCCCTCGGGGCAGGCAGGGGCGGGTTTACGCCCGCCCTGAAGACGGATAAAAGGGGACGCAAGACCGGAAGGCATCCTCTTGTTCCTGTGCTCTGAAGCTGCACCTCCTCGCTGCACGTGAGCTCGAGACGGAACGAAGAGCCAATTTTGACCCACCCACCAGCCCCTGATGACAGCAAGTGGTTTTGAATAAAGTTGATGGATAACTCTGATTTTCGTTTACAGGTTGTGGTATTATTCGTGATGATTTTGAGTATGTAATAAAGAATGTCGATTTGTGTTACGTTTTGCAAATAAAGAAATTCTGCTTTAGTGTTCATTGGTAGCATGCTTTTAATGAAGGTATAGTTGCTACTGTAATTTTAGTTTAGTCATTTAGTTAGCATTGTCGTATTTATTTTGGTCGGGCGGTAAGGTCATGATCGGTGAGCACTAATTGGAAGATCCCTATGAGTGGGCGTCACCCAACACGGATGGGAGCGCTCGGGAGAGGTGGCCATTGGCCCCTCAACGGGGAGGCGGTCCCTTCTAAGGATGGGTCTCCGAAAGAAAAGGAAAGGCGGTCAAGGCCCCTTCCTGTGTAGGAGGGGTTACAGCCCCCTCCTGGGGAATTTCCCGGGGCCAGTGACGTCTGCGACGGCAGATGTGGTAAGTTGTGCGGGGTTTTTGGGGGGGGGTCTACGCTACCTTCTAGATACCTCACACGAGTCCTCGAACGACCTTTAAGTGGCGTCGAGTTTTATTGGTGCCCCCGTCAAGTCAAAGGGAAATTGGTAGTTGCACTTGAGGTACGCCTCAGTGCTGTCGCCCCTCACAAGTGGGGGGGGTATTTTTGGTTAGGGATCTTGACACCGGTTACGACCTTGCCGTTGGCCCTTAAACGTTAGGATGTACAATTTCATAATTTCAAGTAAATGTGTGTAGGATGTTAGTTCGGCTAGGAGAACCTCTGTATTAGAGAATCTGTTAAGGTTAGCCAAACATCGCAATGTGGTAATGAAATTGTACATAATATAAAATGTTGATTTAATGTTTTAATTTTGTTTTAATAAATACGGCCGGGAGGGTTACTCCCTCCCTCTTCCAAAAACTTCAAGAACTGTTTCCGGTTTCCCTCTTTGGGGATTGTGTTGAGAGGGGGTGGCGGGTATCTCAGCCATAATGGGGGGGTGTTATCTCTTTTGTCGAAAATCAGCCGTTTTTGCTCGAACATTAAATGCCTCCAAATGGTATTTAATTAACTTCCCGAGCCCCTGGAAGCATGAAAATCACTTTAAACATGCTAATTTTAGCTCTAACACTGATGATCCACCTACAAATGTGAACTGACGTTCAAAAATAAAACATTTGAAAACGGACCATTTTCCACATTTCTGAAGCATGACGTAATGGGGGGGTGTTATCTCTTTTGTCGAAAATCAGCCGTTTTTGCTCGAACGTTAAATGCCTCCAAATGGTATTTAATTAACTTCCCAAGCCCCTGGAAGCATGAAAATCACTTTAAACATGCTAATTTTAGCTCTAACACTGATGATCCACCTACAAATGTGAACTGACGTTCAAAAATAAAACATTTGAAAACGGACCATTTTCCACATTTCTGAAGCATGACGTAATGGGGGGTGTTATCTCTTTTGTCGAAAATCAGCCGTTTTTGCTCGAACATTAAATGCCTCCAAATGGTATTTAATTAACTTCCCGGGGTGAAGAAACCCTTTTTGAGAACTCAGAGTGAGTAAATTGGCCATTTTCATGCACTTTTAACTATTCCATAAATCTTGTGTTTTGGGCCCCTGGAAGCATGAAAATCACTTTAAACATGCTAATTTTAGCTCTAACACTGATGATCCACCTACAAATGTGAACTGACGTTCAAAAATAAAACATTTGAAAACGGACCATTTTCCACATTTCTGAAGCATGACGTAATGGGGGGGTGTTATCTCTTTTGTCGAAAATCAGCCGTTTTTGCTCGAACATTAAATGCCTCCAAATGGTATTTAATTAACTTCCCGAGCCCCTGGAAGCATGAAAATCACTTTAAACATGCTAATTTTAGCTCTAACACTGATGATCCACCTACAAATGTGAACTGACGTTCAAAAATAAAACATTTGAAAACGGACCATTTTCCACATTTCTGAAGCATGACGTAATGGGGGGGTGTTATCTCTTTTGTCGAAAATCAGCCGTTTTTGCTCGAACATTAAATGCCTCCAAATGGTATTTATTTCACTTCCCGGGGTGAAGAAACCCTTTTTGAGAACTCAGAGTGAGTAAATTGGCCTTTTTTTTGCACTTTTAACCATTCCATAAATCTTGTGTTTTGAGCCCCTGGAAGCATGAAAATCACTTTAAACAAGCTAATTTTAGCTCTAACACTGATGATCCACCTACAAATGTGAACTGACGTTCAAAAATAAAACATTTGAAAACGGACCATTTTCCACATTTCTGAAGCATGACGTAATGGGGGGGTGGTATCTCTTTTGTCGAAAATCAGCCGTTTTTGCTCGAATATTAAATGCCTCCAAATGGTATTTAATTAACTTCCCGAGCCCCTGGAAGCATGAAAATCACTTTAAACATGCTAATTTTAGCTCTAACACTGATGATCCACCTACAAATGTGAACTGACGTTCAAAAATAAAACATTTGAAAACGGACCATTTTCCACATTTCTGAAGCATGACGTAATGGGGGGGTGTTATTTCTTTTGTCGAAAATCAGCCGTTTTTGCTCGAACATTAAATGTCTCCAAATGGTATTTAATTAACTTCCCGGGGTGAAGAAACCCTTTTTGAGAACTCAGAGTGAGTAAATTGGCCATTTTCATGCACTTTTAACCATTCCCTAAATCTTGTGTTTTGGGCCCCTGGAAGCATGAAAATCACTTTAAACATGCTAATTTTAGCTCTAACACTGATGATCCACCTACAAATGTGAACTGACGTTCAAAAATAAAACATTTGAAAACGGACCATTTTCCACATTTCTGAAGCATGACGTAATGGGGGGGTGTTATCTCTTTTGTCGAAAATCAGCCGTTTTTGCTCGAACATTAAATGCCTCCAAATGGTATTTATTTCACTTCCCGAGCCCCTGGAAGCATGAAAATCACTTTAAACATGCTAATTTTAGCTCTAACACTGATGATCCACCTACAAATGTGAACTGACGTTCAAAAATAAAACATTTGAAAACGGACCATTTTCCACATTTCTGAAGCATGACGTAATGGGGGGGTGTTATCTCTTTTGTCGAAAATCAGCCGTTTTTGCTCGAACATTAAATGCCTCCAAATGGTATTTATTTCACTTCCCGAGCCCCTGGAAGCATGAAAATCACTTTAAACATGCTAATTTTAGCTCTAACACTGATGATCCACCTACAAATGTGAACTGACGTTCAAAAATAAAACATTTGAAAACGGACCATTTTCCACATTTCTGAAGCATGACGTAATGGGGGGGTGTTATCTCTTTTGTCGAAAATCAGCCGTTTTTGCTCGAACATTAAATGCCTCCAAATGGTATTTATTTCACTTCCCGAGCCCCTGGAAGCATGAAAATCACTTTAAACATGCTAATTTTAGCTCTAACACTGATGATCCACCTACAAATGTGAACTGACGTTCAAAAATAAAACATTTGAAAACGGACCATTTTCCACATTTCTGAAGCATGACGTAATGGGGGGGGTGTTATCTCTTTTGTCGAAAATCAGCCGTTTTTGCTCGAACATTAAATGCCTCCAAATGGTATTTAATTAACTTCCCGAGCCCCTGGAAGCATGAAAATCACTTTAAACATGCTAATTTTAGCTCTAACACTGATGATCCACCTACAAATGTGAACTGACGTTCAAAAATAAAACATTTGAAAACGGACCATTTTCCACATTTCTGAAGCATGACGTAATGGGGGGGGTGTTATCTCTTTTGTCGAAAATCAGCCGTTTTTGCTCGAACATTAAATGCCTCCAAATGGTATTTAATTAACTTCCCGAGCCCCTGGAAGCATGAAAATCACTTTAAACATGCTAATTTTAGCTCTAACACTGATGATCCACCTACAAATGTGAACTGACGTTCAAAAATAAAACATTTGAAAACGGACCATTTTCCACATTTCTGAAGCATGACGTAATGGGGGGGTGTTATCTCTTTTGTCGAAAATCAGCCGTTTATGCCCGAACATTAAATGCCTCCAAATGGTATTTATTTCACTTCCCGGGGTGAAGAAACCCTTTTTGAGAACTCAGAGTGAGTAAATTGGCCATTTTCATGCACTTTTAACCATTCCATAAATCTTGTGTTTTGGGCCCCTGGAAGCATGAAAATCACTTTAAACATGCTAATTTTAGCTCTAACACTGATGATCCACCTACAAATGTGAACTGACGTTCAAAAATAAAACATTTGAAAACGGACCATTTTCCACATTTCTGAAGCATGACGTAATGGGGGGGTGTTATCTCTTTTGTCGAAAATCAGCCGTTTTTGCTCGAACATTAAATGCCTCCAAATGGTATTTAATTAACTTCCCGAGCCCCTGGAAGCATGAAAATCACTTTAAACATGCTAATTTTAGCTCTAACACTGATGATCCACCTACAAATGTGAACTGACGTTCAAAAATAAAACATTTGAAAACGGACCATTTTCCACATTTCTGAAGCATGACGTAATGGGGGGGTGTTATCTCTTTTGTCGAAAATCAGCCGTTTTTGCTCGAACACTAAATGCCTCCAAATGGTATTTAATTAACTTCCCGGGGTGAAGAAACCCTTTTGAGAACTCAGAGTGAGTAAATTGGCCATTTTCATGCACTTTTAACCATTCCATAAATCTTGTGTTTTGGGCCCCTGGAAGCATGAAAATCACTTTAAACATGCTAATTTTAGCTCTAACACTGATGATCCACCTACAAATGTGAACTGACGTTCAAAAATAAAACATTTGAAAACGGACCATTTTCCACATTTCTGAAGCATGACGTAATGGGGGGGTGTTATCTCTTTTGTCGAAAATCAGCCGTTTTTGCTCGAACATTAAATGCCTCCAAATGGTATTTAATTAACTTCCCGAGCCCCTGGAAGCATGAAAATCACTTTAAACATGCTAATTCTAGCTCTAACACTGATGATCCACCTACAAATGTGAACTGACGTTCAAAAATAAAACATTTGAAAACGGACCATTTTCCACATTTCTGAAGCATGACGTAATGGGGGGGTGTTATCTCTTTTGTCGAAAATCAGCCGTTTTTGCTCGAACATTAAATGCCTCCAAATGGTATTTAATTAACTTCCCGGGGTGAAGAAACCCTTTTTGAGAACTCAGAGTGAGTAAATTGGCCATTTTCATGCACTTTTAACCATTCCATAAATCTTGTGTTTTGGGCCCCTGGAAGCATGAAAATCACTTTAAACATGCTAATTTTAGCTCTAACACTGATGATCCACCTACAAATGTGAACTGACGTTCAAAAATAAAACATTTGAAAACGGACCATTTTCCACATTTCTGAAGCATGACGTATGGAAAGGGTCGACCACTCGGTCCCCCCGCACGTATGGCAGAGTACCACGATCCCCCCGGGAAGCCATCTTGGGCGGGAGGCGTGTCTCGGCTGGTATGCCCGAAGCGGCGTAGCCGGGGCACGCTTTTTCCCGCCCTAGGGTGGGCTGGCCTAGACACGGACGCGGCTGGCCACGCCCTCGGGGCAGGCAGGGGCGGGTTTACGCCCGCCCTGAAGACGGATAAAAGGGGACGCAAGACCGGAAGGCATCCTCTTGTTCCTGTGCTCTGAAGCTGCACCTCCTCGCTGCACGTGAGCTCGAGACGGAACGAAGAGCCAATTTTGAGCGTTGTAATCCTTCTTTTTGTCTCTGTCGGAGAAATGCCCAAGAAAGGCGGAAAGAGAATGACGACTGAACAGATGCTTCGGGTACTCATGAAGGAGATGACCGAGCTGAAGAAGCGGGTGGCGGAGAGAGAGGGGGAAGGGGGGCCGGAACGTCCTTCGGCTGGAGCAGCCCCAGGAGGGAGAGCCAAGAGGCCAAGAAGGGGGCCAGCTGGGGGAGACGTCCCGGTTCCCTGTACCCCGCTTGAAGCGCCAACCCCAGTACCCGTGGAGGGGAATCCGATTCCCGTGGTGGTCACCCCGGTGTCCAATGAGGATATGCCGCCCGAGCTGGCAGCACAACTTGCAGCGTGGTTGGGCGAAGGTAGTGAGGGCGCCACGGCTGTCGACGCGCAGGCGCTGATGAAGCAACTGCGTGAGAAACGGGAGGCAGCCAAGGTGTCCGCGCCGGCTGCAGTAATTGACAAGCCACAAGGGACGATTGCGACCGCAGAGGCAGCGTCCGGTGCAGGTAAGCGGCCATTGCCGATTGCGAGGGATGAGTCAGCACCCTCTCGTAGAGAAAGGTTGGGTCAACATGTGCCTTTGGCAATTAAAGAGAAGATTTGGGCGGGGGAATATGTGAACATCTTCTCGTTGCTTGTTGATCATTATGAGGTGGAGCATGTTAAGGGCCAGAAAGACCTCATGCATCCGAGTGTTTGGCGCGCAAAAATGGCCGCCTTTAAGGTGAATGAAAATATTGGCAATTGGGGCAATGCATGGGGAATCTTTACGTCGATCTTAGGGGAACGTAGGCCCGAGTTGCTTGCCGAGTTGCCGACCTATCAGTCGCGAATCATGGGGTACTCGACATCATACCAGGGTAACCATTGGTTTTGCTACGATAATCTTTTTAGAAAGGCGAAAGAGCATAATAAAAGCTTAACCTGGGATTGTTACGATTCTTTGACATGGGATAAAATGAAGGAGACAGGAATGTTGAAAATGCCATTGGTAGGAAGTAATGTTGGCGAATCCTCCCGCCAATATGGGGGGACGCCCTTTCGTTCAGGTACGGGTACCGACGATTACTCGAGGCCTGCCGGCAATACAGGAAAAAAGGGGTTATGCTTTAATTTCAACAGAGGTAAATGTACTAGGCCCCAGGGATCGTGTAAATTTAAACATGAATGTAGTGGGTGCGGGTCGCCCCATCCTGAGTCCACGTGCAGAGCCAAAACGGGTGATAACGGGGGGAGAGGAGGCGCCAAACAGGTCTAACATAGTCCGAGGGGCGCCTTTACCTACCCCGATTGATACCTTGGCGATGATTCCCTGGCTCAGTGAATACCCGGATCGTACTTCTGCTGGGGTGCTGCGGAACGGATTTTCGTATGGTTTCCGCATCCCGGTAGGGGACTTTCAGGGTGTGGAGAAGTGTAAAAATCAACTGTCGGTCCTGCAGCATACGACCGTGGTACAAGATAAGATCCGGAAAGAGGTTACTCGAGGTCGGGTCGCCGGCCTGTTTAGTGTACCCCCGGTGCAGGATTTTGTTTGTTCTCCTTTAGGGGTGGTCCCCAAGAAGGACCCGGGTGAGTTCCGATTGATTCACAATTTATCAGCTCCACGTGGTTTTTCTGTAAACGATGCAATAGATCCGGAAGTATGTTCGGTGCGGTACGCATCCTTCGATGAGGCCGTAGCCATTTTGAATCGCCTGGGGCCCGGGGCGCTGATGGCGAAGTCAGATATCGAATCAGCGTTCCGATTGCTCCCGGTACACCCAGACGACCAGCGTCTCCTGGGTTTCATGTTTCAGGGTTATTATTACATGGATAGGTGTATGCCGATGGGGTGCTCTATAGCTTGTGCCTATTTCGAGAAATTCAGTAGTTTTCTACAATGGGTCTTCACAAAGAAGACGGGTTTCCAACATGTAATGCATTACCTTGATGATTTTCTGTTCCTCGGGGCAGCCGGGGATCTTGAATGTGGCCGGGCCTTGGCCGAATTTTGTATGTTAATGAAGCACTTTGGTGTGCCATTGGCACCAGGTAAGACGGTGGGTCCTGCGACCCGCCTCGAGTTTCTGGGGATCGAGTTAGACTCCAGTGAGGGTTGTTTTCGTTTGCCAGCTGACAAAGTGTTGAAGTTCAGGGCAGCCCTGCGAGTGTGTATAAATGGATCTAAAGTTACGCTGCATCAATTACAGCAGTTGGTGGGACAGTTAAATTTTGCCCTGAGGGTTATACCAATGGCCCGCCCCTTCTCCCGTTCAATTGCCCAAGCTATGGTCGGCTTAAAGGAGGGCCATCATCGCACGAGACTATCGGCTGAGGTCCGCCAGGACATGCGCATTTGGCTAGCATTCCTGGCGGACTTTAATGGTCGAGTCATCTGGAACAAACCAGCCGTGTCCTCGGAAGAGCTGGGGCTATGGACAGATTCAGCAGGTAGCATAGGTTTTGGTGCCATCTTCGGCACAAAATGGTCGGCACAAAGGTGGCCGACATGGTGGCATGACAATGGTCTGACAAATAATATTGCTTTCCTTGAACTTTTCCCCATTTTGGTGGCCCTGAGAACCTGGCCAGAAGGGTTCAAAGATCACTCTGTGATATTTTGGTCTGACAATATGACCGTGGTCGAGTGCATCAATAGCCAGGCTGCACGATGTAAACTGATTTTAAGACTGCTCAAAGAAATTGTGTTACTGTGTATGCAACTGAATGTGCTATTCAGAGCAAAACATGTCCCGGGGGTAATGAATCAGGCGGCTGATGCATTGTCTCGTTTTCATATGCAGGCTTTCTCGGGTTTCCTTCCCACAGCGGACCCAGAGCCGGCACCCTTTCCCGAAGCTCTCTGGTCTCTCGGTGCCCCGAACTTCGTCACCTCGTGGGAGAGAGTCTAGCACCAAGGACCAGGAAGGCATATGTAGGGGCGTTTCGGTCCTATTTAGCCTTTTTGGGGACCGATAGAGAGGGGCTTTGGGGCCACGAGGAATGGGTAGTGAATTTTCTGATGTCCTTACGTAGGGCTGGGAAATCAGTGGCTACGGCCCAGAGGCATCGTGCTGCCATTTCCTTTGTTGCCAGGGCTCATGGTATCCAGGACCCGACAGCGTCTTTCGTGGTACAGAAAGCGCTGCGTGGGTGGCAACGCCTTGAGGGTCGCAGAGTAGATGAGAGGCGCCCGATAGGTTTGGATAGGTTGGCCCAGTTGTTGGCCACACTCCCTTCCACATGTTCATCTCAGTTTGAGACAGTGTTGTTCCGAGCCGCTTTTACGCTGGCATTTCATGGGGCGATGCGGGTAAGTGAACTAGTGGCAAGGAACAAACAGGATGTGACAGGGGGTTTGTGCCAGGAACACGTTCAGATCAAAGGAGAGACGATGACTGTCTCCTTTGTCAGGTCCAAGACCGATCAGGGTGGGATGGGTGACTGCATAATTATACGCAGGATTCCCGGGTCCTCCATGTGTCCAGTAAAGTGTTTAGATGATTACCTAGCACGAAGGGTGGCATCATGGGGGGGGACCTTGTTGAGACACGCGGACGCCACCCCACTGACGAAATTTCAGTTTCAGCGGGTGCTTGCGATGTCAATTGCCGCTGCGGGCTTGAACCCGGGCGAGTTTGGGACCCATTCCTTTCAGATAGGGGCTGCTACAGAAGCTACAGCTAGGGGTCTTAATGTGGAGCAAGTAAAACGTGTGGGGCGTTGGTCCTCCAATTGTTATAAGAGGTATGTGCGGTTGCACATGTTGTGAAGCTGTAATGATGTACTCACGCCTCTTGTTTTTGTTTGATTTTCAGTTGCGCAAGCCTACGAGGCGGGGCGGACTATGCAGTCGACCCAACACCGGGCCAGCGGTCAGACATCACCGGCTGTGACAAAGGAGGTGGTGGGTCGTGGGCCACTCATACGTGAGGCGTGCCGCGGACGTATTCAAAGCAGGTGACATGATTCACGTAGCTGGGGAGTACGGGTACAGGGTGTCCTTCTACGGAAGGGGCGGTCTCTGTATTGACCAGTTTCAAACATTTTTCGAGGGTTTGTTAGGGCGGACGAGGTCACCGCCGTCTATAGTCATAGTACATCTAGGGGGCAATGATTTAGTCACCACCGGTAGACGACTTCTCCTGGAGGCAATGCTTTCCACTGTAAGTTGGTTGGCGAGGAGAGTTCCGGGGTGCATAATTGCGTGGTCCCATGTGATCCCACGAAAGGTATGGCGAGGGGCTATTTCTATTCCTGCTTTGAATCATTCTGTTAGAAAGCTTAATAACAAAGTGAGTAGGTTGTTCCGTTCCAGGACATTGCATTCTATTTCGCATGGCTGTATTAATGATGACAGTATGTATTTGGGGGATGGTGTGCATTTGTCTCGGGTGGGGAATGAGTTACTCATAGGAGACTTTTTAGCATGGTTAAAAACGTTAAAACATGACCTTTAGGTAGGAGCTTTGTGGGGGGTCCGGATAGCCGGTCAACTATCCGGCCTGTGGCGGTAAGGTCATGATCGGTGAGCACTAATTGGAAGATCCCTATGAGTGGGCGTCACCCAACACGGATGGGAGCGCTCGGGAGAGGTGGCCATTGGCCCCTCAACGGGGAGGCGGTCCCTTCTAAGGATGGGTCGCCGAAAGAAAAGGAAAGGCGGTCAAGGCCCCTTCCTGTGTAGGAGGGGTTACAGCCCCCTCCTGGGGAATTTCCCAGGGCCAGTGACGTCTGCGACGGCAGATGTGGTAAGTTGTGCGGGGTTTTTGGGGGGGGGTCTACGCTACCTTCTAGATACCTCACACGAGTCCTCGAACGACCTTTAAGTGGTGTCGAGTTTTATTGGTGCCCCCGTCAAGTCAAAGGGAAATTGGTAGTTGCACTTGAGGTACGCCTCAGTGCTGTCGCCCCTCACAAGTGGGGGGGGTATTTTTGGTTAGGGATCTTGACACCGGTTACGACCTTGCCGTTGGCCCTTAAACGTTAGGATGTACAATTTCATAATTTCAAGTAAATGTGTGTAGGATGTTAGTTCGGCTAGGAGAACCTCTGTATTAGAGAATCTGTTAAGGTTAGCCAAACATCGCAATGTGGTAATGAAATTGTACATAATATAAAATGTTGATTTAATGTTTTAATTTTGTTTTAATAAATACGGCCGGGAGGGTTACTCCCTCCCTCTTCCAAAAACTTCAAGAACTGTTTCCGGTTTCCCTCTTTGGGGATTGTGTTGAGAGGGGGTGGCGGGTATCTCAGCCATATGGAAAGGGGCGACCACTCGGTCCCCCCGCACGTATAGCAGAGTACCACGATCCCCCCGGGAAGCCATCTTGGGCGGGAGGCGTGTCTCGGCTGGTATGCCCGAAGCGGCGTAGCCGGGGCGCGCTTTTTCCCGCCCTAGGGTGGGCTGGCCTAGACACGGACGCGGCTGGCCACGCCCTCGGGGCAGGCAGGGGCGGGTTTACGCCCGCCCTGAAGACGGATAAAAGGGGACGCAAGACCGGAAGGCATCCTCTTGTTCCTGTGCTCTGAAGCTGCACCTCCTCGCTGCACGTGAGCTCGAGACGGAACGAAGAGCCAATTTTGACCCACCCACCAGCCCCTGATGACAGCAAGTGGTTTTGAATAAAGTTGATGGATAACTCTGATTTTCGTTTACAGGTTGTGGTATTATTCGTGATGATTTTGAGTATGTAATAAAGAATGTCGATTTGTGTTACGTTTTGCAAATAAAGAAATTCTGCTTTAGTGTTCATTGGTAGCATGCTTTTAATGAAGGTATAGTTGCTACTGTAATTTTAGTTTAGTCATTTAGTTAGCATTGTCGTATTTATTTTGGTCGGGCGGTAAGGTCATGATCGGTGAGCACTAATTGGAAGATCCCTATGAGTGGGCGTCACCCAACACGGATGGGAGCGCTCGGGAGAGGTGGCCATTGGCCCCTCAACGGGGAGGCGGTCCCTTCTAAGGATGGGTCGCCGAAAGAAAAGGAAAGGCGGTCAAGGCCCCTTCCTGTGTAGGAGGGGTTACAGCCCCCTCCTGGGGAATTTCCCGGGGCCAGTGACGTCTGCGACGGCAGATGTGGTAAGTTGTGCGGGGTTTTTGGGGGGGGGTCTACGCTACCTTCTAGATACCTCACACGAGTCCTCGAACGACCTTTAAGTGGCGTCGAGTTTTATTGGTGCCCCCGTCAAGTCAAAGGGAAATTGGTAGTTGCACTTGAGGTACGCCTCAGTGCTGTCGCCCCTCACAAGTGGGGGGGGTATTTTTGGTTAGGGATCTTGACACCGGTTACGACCTTGCCGTTGGCCCTTAAACGTTAGGATGTACAATTTCATAATTTCAAGTAAATGTGTGTAGGATGTTAGTTCGGCTAGGAGAACCTCTGTATTAGAGAATCTGTTAAGGTTAGCCAAACATCGCAATGTGGTAATGAAATTGTACATAATATAAAATGTTGATTTAATGTTTTAATTTTGTTTTAATAAATACGGCCGGGAGGGTTACTCCCTCCCTCTTCCAAAAACTTCAAGAACTGTTTCCGGTTTCCCTCTTTGGGGATTGTGTTGAGAGGGGGTGGCGGGTATCTCAGCCATAATGGGGGGGTGTTATCTCTTTTGTCGAAAATCAGCCGTTTTTGCTCGAACATTAAATGCCTCCAAATGGTATTTAATTAACTTCCCGAGCCCCTGGAAGCATGAAAATCACTTTAAACATGCTAATTTTAGCTCTAACACTGATGATCCACCTACAAATGTGAACTGACGTTCAAAAATAAAACATTTGAAAACGGACCATTTTCCACATTTCTGAAGCATGACGTAATGGGGGGGTGTTATCTCTTTTGTCGAAAATCAGCCGTTTTTGCTCGAACGTTAAATGCCTCCAAATGGTATTTAATTAACTTCCCAAGCCCCTGGAAGCATGAAAATCACTTTAAACATGCTAATTTTAGCTCTAACACTGATGATCCACCTACAAATGTGAACTGACGTTCAAAAATAAAACATTTGAAAACGGACCATTTTCCACATTTCTGAAGCATGACGTAATGGGGGGGTGTTATCTCTTTTGTCGAAAATCAGCCGTTTTTGTTTGAACATTAAATGCCTCCAAATGGTATTTAATTAACTTCCTGGGGTGAAGAAACCCTTTTTGAGAACTCAGAGTGAGTAAATTGGCCATTTTCATGCACTTTTAACCATTCCATAAATCTTGTGTTTTGGGCCCCTGGAAGCATGAAAATCACTTTAAACATGCTAATTTTAGCTCTAACACTGATGATCCACCTACAAATGTGAACTGACGTTCAAAAATAAAACATTTGAAAACGGACCATTTTCCACATTTCTGAAGCATGACGTAATGGGGGGGTGTTATCTCTTTTGTCGAAAATCAGCCGTTTTTGCTCGAACATTAAATGCCTCCAAATGGTATTTATTTCACTTCCCGAGCCCCTGGAAGCATGAAAATCACTTTAAACATGCTAATTTTAGCTCTAACACTGATGATCCACCTACAAATGTGAACTGACGTTCAAAAATAAAACATTTGAAAACGGACCATTTTCCACATTTCTGAAGCATGACGTAATGGGGGGGTGTTATCTCTTTTGTCGAAAATCAGCCGTTTTTGCTCGAACATTAAATGCCTCCAAATGGTATTTAATTAACTTCCCGAGCCCCTGGAAGCATGAAAATCACTTTAAACATGCTAATTTTAGCTCTAACACTGATGATCCACCTACAAATGTGAACTGACGTTCAAAAATAAAACATTTGAAAACGGACCATTTTCCACATTTCTGAAGCATGACGTAATGGGGGGGTGTTATCTCTTTTGTCGAAAATCAGCCGTTTTTGCTCGAACATTAAATGCCTCCAAATGGTATTTAATTAACTTCCCGGGGTGAAGAAACCCTTTTTGAGAACTCAGAGTGAGTAAATTGACCATTTTCATGCACTTTTAACCATTCCATAAATCTTGTGTTTTGGGCCCCTGGAAGCATGAAAATCACTTTAAACATGCTAATTTTAGCTCTAACACTGATGATCCACCTACAAATGTGAACTGACGTTCAAAAATAAAACATTTGAAAACGGACCATTTTCCACATTTCTGAAGCATGACGTAATGGGGGGGTGTTATCTCTTTTGTCGAAAATCAGCCGTTTTTGCTCGAACATTAAATGCCTCCAAATGGTATTTAATTAACTTCCCGAGCCCCTGGAAGCATGAAAATCACTTTAAACATGCTAATTCTAGCTCTAACACTGATGATCCACCTACAAATGTGAACTGACGTTCAAAAATAAAACATTTGAAAACGGACCATTTTCCACATTTCTGAAGCATGACGTAATGGGGGGGTGTTATCTCTTTTGTCGAAAATCAGCCGTTTTTGCTCGAACATTAAATGCCTCCAAATGGTATTTAATTAACTTCCCGGGGTGAAGAAACCCTTTTTGAGAACTCAGAGTGAGTAAATTGGCCATTTTCATGCACTTTTAACCATTCCATAAATCTTGTGTTTTGGGCCCCTGGAAGCATGAAAATCACTTTAAACATGCTAATTTTAGCTCTAACACTGATGATCCACCTACAAATGTGAACTGACGTTCAAAAATAAAACATTTGAAAACGGACCATTTTCCACATTTCTGAAGCATGACGTAATGGGGGGGGTGTTATCTCTTTTGTCGAAAATCAGCCGTTTTTGCTCGAACATTAAATGCCTCCAAATGGTATTTAATTAACTTCCCGAGCCCCTGGAAGCATGAAAATCACTTTAAACATGCTAATTTTAGCTCTAACACTGATGATCCACCTACAAATGTGAACTGACGTTCAAAAATAAAACATTTGAAAACGGACCATTTTCCACATTTCTGAAGCATGACGTAATGGGGGGGTGTTATCTCTTTTGTCGAAAATCAGCCGTTTTTGCTCGAACATTAAATGCCTCCAAATGGTATTTAATTAACTTCCCGGGGTGAAGAAACCCTTTTTGAGAACTCAGAGTGAGTAAATTGGCCATTTTCATGCACTTTTAACCATTCCATAAATCTTGTGTTTTGGGCCCCTGGAAGCATGAAAATCACTTTAAACATGCTAATTTTAGCTCTAACACTGATGATCCACCTACAAATGTGAACTGACGTTCAAAAATAAAACATTTGAAAACGGACCATTTTCCACATTTCTGAAGCATGACGTAATGGGGGGGTGTTATCTCTTTTGTCGAAAATCAGCCGTTTTTGCTCGAACATTAAATGCCTCCAAATGGTATTTAATTAACTTCCCGAGCCCCTGGAAGCATGAAAATCACTTTAAACATGCTAATTCTAGCTCTAACACTGATGATCCACCTACAAATGTGAACTGACGTTCAAAAATAAAACATTTGAAAACGGACCATTTTCCACATTTCTGAAGCATGACGTAATGGGGGGGTGTTATCTCTTTTGTCGAAAATCAGCCGTTTTTGCTCGAACATTAAATGCCTCCAAATGGTATTTAATTAACTTCCCGGGGTGAAGAAACCCTTTTTGAGAACTCAGAGTGAGTAAATTGGCCATTTTCATGCACTTTTAACCATTCCATAAATCTTGTGTTTTGGGCCCCTGGAAGCATGAAAATCACTTTAAACATGCTAATTTTAGCTCTAACACTGATGATCCACCTACAAATGTGAACTGACGTTCAAAAATAAAACATTTGAAAACGGACCATTTTCCACATTTCTGAAGCATGACGTAATGGGGGGGTGTTATCTCTTTTGTCGAAAATCAGCCGTTTTTGCTCGAACATTAAATGCCTCCAAATGGTATTTAATTAACTTCCCGAGCCCCTGGAAGCATGAAAATCACTTTAAACATGCTAATTTTAGCTCTAACACTGATGATCCACCTACAAATGTGAACTGACGTTCAAAAATAAAACATTTGAAAACGGACCATTTTCCACATTTCTGAAGCATGACGTAATGGGGGGGTGTTATCTCTTTTGTCGAAAATCAGCCGTTTTTGCTCGAACATTAAATGCCTCCAAATGGTATTTAATTAACTTCCCGGGGTGAAGAAACCCTTTTTGAGAACTCAGAGTGAGTAAATTGGCCATTTTCATGCACTTTTAACCATTCCATAATCTTGTGTTTTGGGCCCCTGGAAGCATGAAAATCACTTTAAACATGCTAATTTTAGCTCTAACACTGATGATCCACCTACAAATGTGAACTGACGTTCAAAAATAAAACATTTGAAAACGGACCATTTTCCACATTTCTGAAGCATGACGTAATGGGGGGGTGTTATCTCTTTTGTCGAAAATCAGCCGTTTTTGCTTGAACATTAAATTTATTTACTGGCATTTTTTAGAGCGCAACCAAATACCCGTGGGTGTCTCGGCGCTAGACTGCAGTAATGTCTATCCTAAGAAGTAGATACGGTGGGCTGAGGATGTGAATTACTGGTCAAATAACCAGGTTTTTAGTCGCTTCCTGAACTGCAGGAGTGATGTGCTGGTTTTGACATGATGTGGTAGGGAATTCCAGATCTTAGAAGCTGCAGCAGGAAAGCGACGGTCGCCCCAAGTGGCTGTTCTGCTGCGTGGAGTGATTAGTTGATTGAGTGTGGAGGAGCGGAGTGTTCTGACTGGATTGTAGGGTTTTAGTTGATCTTTAAGGAAACAAGGCCCCTGGTCCTGCATTACTTTGTACACTATACACATGGCTTTAAACTTTATCCTGTTTTGGACAGACAGCCAGTGATAGGTTCTCAGAGTGTCTGAGATGGGGGTGAATTTGGGTTTTTTGGATAGCAGGCGTGCAGCCGCGTTTTGTACAGTCTGTAGTTTTTTGGTGACTCTTTTTTGTGCATTTAGAAGAAGGCCGTTGCAATAATCAAGGGAGGTAAGTACCAGTGATGTAACCAGGGTCTTAGCGGCCGTGTCAGGTAGAAAAGGCAAGATTTTTCTGATAATCCTGAGTTTGTAATGGGCCGTAGAGGCTACCTTGTTAGCATGGGCCATAAAGTTGAGTTGGTCATCAAACATAACTCCCAGATTTCTGATCTTGGAGGCGGGACAAGGTGGGGTGCCAAAAGTTGATGGCCACCAGGCTATAGGCCAGGATGGTGAGAGCTTGCCCAAGATGACCACCTCCGTTTTGTCGGAGTTTAACTTTAGGCAGTTACCTGCCATCCATTCACCTATCGCCGTCATACCAGCTTGGAACCGTTCGGCCACCTCTTGACCATCGCCCTTGATGGCCAGAACCAGCTGCGTGTCGTCGGCGTATGAGGTTAGGCTCATCCCATGTGCTTTGATGACACTAGCAAGGTCCGACACGTAGATGTTAAAAAGTGTCGGACTTAGGGATGAGCCTTGAGGAACCCCACACGGTAACGACCGACTGGCAGATTGGAATGAACCGAGAGTGACCGCCTGGGTTCTGTTGGCCAGGAAGGAAGTCAATAGGTCTTTCGCGGTGGAGTGGATGCCCATTCTTTCGACACGGTTGACCAAGATCTTGTGGTCAACCGTGTCGAATGCTGCAGAAAGATCTAGGAGCACCAGCAGGGCTGTCCCTCCCTGGTCCCGGATGGTTCTAATATCATCTGCTGCCTTAATGAGGGCGGTTTCCGTCCCATGGTATTTGCGGAACCCAAACTGGGTGTCATCAAGCAGGTTATTCCTCTCTATGTGGTCCGATAGCTGTTTGTTCATGGCTTTAAATGCCTCCAAATGGTATTTAATTAACTTCCCGAGCCCCTGGAAGCATGAAAATCCCTTTAAACATGCTAATTTTAGCTCTAACACTGATGATCCACCTACAAATGTGAACTGACGTTCAAAAATAAAACATTTGAAAACGGACCATTTTCCACATTTCTGAAGCATGACGTAATGGGGGGGTGTTATCTCTTTTGTCGAAAATCAGCCGTTTTTGCTCGAACATTAAATGCCTCCAAATGGTATTTAATTAACTTACCGGGGTGAAGAAACCCTTTTTGAGAACTCAGAGTGAGTAAATTGGCCATTTTCATGCACTTTTAACCATTCCATAAATCTTGTGTTTTGGGCCCCTGGAAGCATGAAAATCACTTTAAACATGCTAATTTTAGCTCTAACACTGATGATCCACCTACAAATGTGAACTGACGTTCAAAAATAAAACATTTGAAAACGGACCATTTTCCACATTTCTGAAGCATGACGTAATGGGGGGTGTTATCTCTTTTGTCGAAAATCAGCCGTTTTTGCTCGAACATTAAATGCCTCCAAATGGTATTTAATTAACTTCCCGGGGTGAAGAAACCCTTTTTGAGAACTCAGAGTGAGTAAATTGGCCATTTCCATGCACTTTTAACCATTCCATAAATCTTGTGTTTTGGGCCCCTGGAAGCATGAAAATCACTTTAAACATGCTAATTTTAGCTCTAACACTGATGATCCACCTACAAATGTGAACTGACGTTCAAAAATAAAACATTTGAAAACCGACCATTTTCCACATTTCTGAAGCATGACGTAATGGGGGGGTGTTATCTCTTTTGTCGAAAATCAGCCGTTTTTGCTCGAACATTAAATGCCTCCAAATGGTATTTAATTAACTTACCGGGGTGAAGAAACCCTTTTTGAGAACTCAGAGTGAGTAAATTGGCCATTTTCATGCACTTTTAACCATTCCATAAATCTTGTGTTTTGGGCCCCTGGAAGCATGAAAATCACTTTAAACATGCTAATTTTAGCTCTAACACTGATGATCCACCTACAAATGTGAACTGACGTTCAAAAATAAAACATTTGAAAACGGACCATTTTCCACATTTCTGAAGCATGACGTAATGGGGGGTGTTATCTCTTTTGTCGAAAATCAGCCGTTTTTGCTCGAACATTAAATGCCTCCAAATGGTATTTAATTAACTTCCCGGGGTGAAGAAACCCTTTTTGAGAACTCAGAGTGAGTAAATTGGCCATTTCCATGCACTTTTAACCATTCCATAAATCTTGTGTTTTGGGCCCCTGGAAGCATGAAAATCACTTTAAACATGCTAATTTTAGCTCTAACACTGATGATCCACCTACAAATGTGAACTGACGTTCAAAAATAAAACATTTGAAAACCGACCATTTTCCACATTTCTGAAGCATGACGTAATGGGGGGGTGTTATCTCTTTTGTCGAAAATCAGCCGTTTTTGCTCGAACATTAAATGCCTCCAAATGGTATTTAATTAACTTCCCGAGCCCCTGGAAGCATGAAAATCACTTTAAACATGCTAATTTTAGCTCTAACACTGATGATCCACCTACAAATGTGAACTGACGTTCAAAAATAAAACATTTGAAAACGGACCATTTTCCACATTTCTGAAGCATGACGTAATGGGGGGGTGTTATCTCTTTTGTCGAAAATCAGCCGTTTTTGCTCGAACATTAAATGCCTCCAAATGGTATTTAATTAACTTCCCGGGGTGAAGAAACCCTTTTTGAGAACTCAGAGTGAGTAAATTGGCCATTTTCATGCACTTTTAACCATTCCATAAATCTTGTGTTTTGGGCCCCTGGAAGCATGAAAATCACTTTAAACATGCTAATTTTAGCTCTAACACTGATGATCCACCTACAAATGTGAACTGACGTTCAAAAATAAAACATTTGAAAACGGACCATTTTCCACATTTCTGAAGCATGACGTAATGGGGGGGTGTTATCTCTTTTGTCGAAAATCAGCCGTTTTTGCTCGATTATTAAATGCCTCCAAATGGTATTTAATTAACTTCCCTAGCCCCTGGAAGCATGAAAATCACTTTAAACATGCTAATTTTAGCTCTAACACTGATGATCCACCTACAAATGTGAACTGACGTTCAAAAATAAAACATTTGAAAACGGACCATTTTCCACATTTCTGAAGCATGACGTAATGGGGGGGTGTTATCTCTTTTGTCGAGAATCAGCCGTTTTTGCTCGAACATTAAATGCCTCCAAATTGTATTTAATTAACTTCCCTGGGTGAAGAAACCCTTTTTGAGAACTCAGAGTGAGTAAATTGGCCATTTTCATGCACTTTTAACCATTCCATAAATCTTGTGTTTTGGGCCCCTGGAAGCATGAAAATCACTTTAAACATGCTAATTTTAGCTCTAACACTGATGATCCACCTACAAATGTGAACTGACGTTCAAAAATAAAACATTTGAAAACGGACCATTTTCCACATTTCTGATGCATGACGTAATGGGGGGGTGTTATCTCTTTTGTCGAAAATCAGCCGTTTTTGCTCGAACATTAAATGCCTCCAAATGGTATTTAATTAACTTCCCGAGCCCCTGGAAGCATGAAAATCACTTTAAACATGCTAATTTTAGCTCTAACACTGATGATCCACCTACAAATGTGAACTGACGTTCAAAAATAAAACATTTGAAAACGGACCATTTTCCACATTTCTGAAGCATGACGTAATGGGGGGGTGTTATCTCTTTTGTCGAAAATCAGCCGTTTTTGCTCGAACATTAAATGCCTCCAAATGGTATTTAATTAACTTCCCGGGGTGAAGAAACCCTTTTTGAGAACTCAGAGTGAGTAAATTGGCCATTTTCATGCACTTTTAACCATTCCATAAATCTTGTGTTTTGGGCCCCTGGAAGCATGAAAATCACTTTAAACATGCTAATTTTAGCTCTAACACTGATGATCCACCTACAAATGTGAACTGACGTTCAAAAATAAAACATTTGAAAACGGACCATTTTCCACATTTCTGAAGCATGACGTAATGGGGGGGTGTTATCTCTTTTGTCGAAAATCAGCCGTTTTTGCTCGAATATTAAATGCCTCCAAATGGTATTTAATTAACTTCCCGGGGTGAAGAAACCCTTTTTGAGAACTCAGAGTGAGTAAATTGGCCATTTTCATGCACTTTTAACCATTCCATAAATCTTGTGTTTTGGGCCCCTGGAAGCATGAAAATCACTTTAAACATGCTAATTTTAGCTCTAACACTGATGATCCACCTACAAATGTGAACTGACGTTCAAAAATAAAACATTTGAAAACGGACCATTTTCCACATTTCTGAAGCATGACGTAATGGGGGGGTGTTATCTCTTTTGTCGAAAATCAGCCGTTTTTGCTCGAACATTAAATGCCTCCAAATGGTATTTAATTAACTTCCCGAGCCCCTGGAAGCATGAAAATCACTTTAAACATGCTAATTTTAGCTCTAACACTGATGATCCACCTACAAATGTGAACTGACGTTCAAAAATAAAACATTTGAAAACGGACCATTTTCCACATTTCTGAAGCATGACGTAATTGGGGGGTGTTATCTCTTTTGTCGAAAATCAGCCGTTTTTGCTCGAACATTAAATGCCTCCAAATGGTATTTAATTAACTTCCCGGGGTGAAGAAACCCTTTTTGAGAACTCAGAGTGAGTAAATTGGCCATTTTCATGCACTTTTAACCATTCCATAAATCTTGTGTTTTGGGCCCCTGGAAGCATGAAAATCACTTTAAACATGCTAATTTTAGCTCTAACACTGATGATCCACCTACAAATGTGAAGTGACGTTCAAAAATAAAACATTTGAAAACGGACCATTTTCCACATTTCTGAAGCATGACGTAATGGGGGGGTGTTATCTCTTTTGTCGAAAATCAGCCGTTTTTGCTCGAACATTAAATGCCTCCAAATGGTATTTAATTAACTTCCCGGGGTGAAGAAACCCTTTTTGAGAACTCAGAGTGAGTAAATTGGCCATTTTCATGCACTTTTAACCATTCCATAAATCTTGTGTTTTGGGCCCCTGGAAGCATGAAAATCACTTTAAACATGCTAATTTTAGCTCTAACACTGATGATCCACCTACAAATGTGAACTGACGTTCAAAAATAAAACATTTGAAAACCGACCATTTTCCACATTTCTGAAGCATGACGTAATGGGGGGGGTGTTATCTCTTTTGTCGAAAATCAGCCGTTTTTGCTCGAACATTAAATGCCTCCAAATGGTATTTAATTAACTTCCCGAGCCCCTGGAAGCATGAAAATCACTTTAAACATGCTAATTTTAGCTCTAACACTGATGATCCACCTACAAATGTGAACTGACGTTCAAAAATAAAACATTTGAAAACGGACCATTTTCCACATTTCTGAAGCATGACGTAATGAGGGGGTGTTATCTCTTTTGTCGAAAATCAGCCGTTTTTGCTCGAACATTAAATGCCTCCAAATGGTATTTAATTAACTTCCCGGGGTGAAGAAACCCTTTTTGAGAACTCAGAGTGAGTAAATTGGCCATTTTCATGCACTTTTAACCATTCCATAAATCTTGTGTTTTGGGCCCCTGGAAGCATGAAAATCACTTTAAACATGCTAATTTTAGCTCTAACACTGATGATCCACCTACAAATGTGAACTGACGTTCAAAAATAAAACATTTGAAAGCGGACCATTTTCCACATTTCTGAAGCATGACGTAATGGGGGGGTGTTATCTCTTTTGTCGAAAATCAGCCGTTTTTGCTCGAACATTAAATGCCTCCAAATGGTATTTAATTAACTTCCCTAGCCCCTGGAAGCATGAAAATCACTTTAAACATGCTAATTTTAGCTCTAACACTGATGATCCACCTACAAATGTGAACTGACGTTCAAAAATAAAACATTTGAAAACGGACCATTTTCCACATTTCTGAAGCATGACGTAATGGGGGGGTGTTATCTCTTTTGTCGAAAATCAGCCGTTTTTGCTCGAACATTAAATGCCTCCAAATGGTATTTAATTAACTTCCCGGGGTGAAGAAACCCTTTTTGAGAACTCAGAGTGAGTAAATTGGCCATTTTCATGCACTTTTAACCATTCCATAAATCTTGTGTTTTGGGCCCCTGGAAGCATGAAAATCACTTTAAACATGCTAATTTTAGCTCTAACACTGAGGATCCACCTACAAATGTGAACTGACGTTCAAAAATAAAACATTTGAAAACGGACCATTTTCCACATTTCTGAAGCATGACGTAATGGGGGGGTGTTATCTCTTTTGTCGAAAATCAGCCGTTTTTGCTCGAACATTAAATGCCTCCAAAAGGTATTTAATTAACTTCCCGAGCCCCTGGAAGCATGAAAATCACTTTAAACATGCTAATTTTAGCTCTAACACTGATGATCCACCTACAAATGTGAACTGACGTTCAAAAATAAAACATTTGAAAACGGACCATTTTCCACATTTCTGAAGCATGACGTAATGGGGGGGTGTTATCTCTTTTGTTTGAAAATCAGCCGTTTTTGCTCGAACATTAAATGCCTCCAAATGGTATTTAATTAACTTCCCGGGGTGAAGAAACCCTTTTTGAGAACTCAGAGTGAGTAAATTGGCCATTTTCATGCACTTTTAACCATTCCATAAATCTTGTGTTTTGGGCCCCTGGAAGCATGAAAATCACTTTAAACATGCTAATTTTAGCTCTAACACTGATGATCCACCTACAAATGTGAACTGACGTTCAAAAATAAAACATTTGAAAACGGACCATTTTCCACATTTCTGAAGCATGACGTAATGGGGGGGGTGTTATCTCTTTTGTCGAAAATCAGCCGTTTTTGCTCGAACATTAAATGCCTCCAAATGGTATTTAATTAACTTCCCGGGGTGAAGAAACCCTTTTTGAGAACTCAGAGTGAGTAAATTGGCCATTTTCATGCACTTTTAACCATTCCATAAATCTTGTGTTTTGGGCCCCTGGAAGCATGAAAATCACTTTAAACATGCTAATTTTAGCTCTAACACTGATGATCCACCTACAAATGTGAACTGACGTTCAAAAATAAAACATTTGAAAACGGACCATTTTCCACATTTCTGAAGCATGACGTAATGGGGGGTGTTATCTCTTTTGTCGAAAATCAGCCATTTTTGCTCGAACATTAAATGCCTCCAAATGGTATTTAATTAACTTCCCGAGCCCCTGGAAGCATGAAAATCACTTTAAACATGCTAATTTTAGCTCTAACACTGATGATCCACCTACAAATGTGAACTGACGTTCAAAAATAAAACATTTGAAAACGGACCATTTTCCACGTTTTCTGAAGCATGACGTAATGGGGGGGTGTTATCTTTTTTGTCGAAAATTAGCCGTTTTTGCTCGAACATTAAATGCCTCCAAATGGTATTTAATTAACTTCCCGGGGTGAAGAAACCCTTTTTGAGAACTCAGAGTGAGTAAATTGGCCATTTTCATGCACTTTTAACCATTCCATAAATCTTGTGTTTTGGGCCCCTGGAAGCATGAAAATCACTTTAAACATGCTAATTTTAGCTCTAACACTGATGATCCACCTACAAATGTGAACTGACGTTCAAAAATAAAACATTTGAAAACGGACCATTTTCCACATTTCTGAAGCATGACGTAATGGGGGGGTGTTATCTCTTTTGTCGAAAATCAGCCGTTTTTGCTCGAACATTAAATGCCTCCAAATGGTATTTAATTAACTTCCCGAGCCCCTGGAAGCATGAAAATCACTTTAAACATGCTAATTTTAGCTCTAACACTGATGATCCACCTACAAATGTGAACTGACGTTCAAAAATAAAACATTTGAAAACGGACCATTTTCCACATTTCTGAAGCATGACGTAATGGGGGGGTGTTATCTCTTTTGTCGAAAATCAGCCGTTTTTGCTCGAACATTAAATGCCTCCAAATGGTATTTATTTCACTTCCCGAGCCCCTGGAAGCATGAAAATCACTTTAAACATGCTAATTTTAGCTCTAACACTGATGATCCACCTACAAATGTGAACTGACGTTCAAAAATAAAACATTTGAAAACGGACCATTTTCCACATTTCTGAAGCATGACGTAATGGGGGGGTGTTATCTCTTTTGTCGAAAATCAGCCGTTTTTGCTCGAACATTAAATGCCTCCAAATGGTATTTAATTAACTTCCCGAGCCCCTGGAAGCATGAAAATCACTTTAAACATGCTAATTTTAGCTCTAACACTGATGATCCACCTACAAATGTGAACTGACGTTCAAAAATAAAACATTTGAAAACGGACCATTTTCCACATTTCTGAAGCATGACGTAATGGGGGGGTGTTATCTCTTTTGTCGAAAATCAGCCGTTTTTGCTCGAACATTAAATGCCTCCAAATGGTATTTAATTAACTTCCCGGGGTGAAGAAACCCTTTTTGAGAACTCACAGTGAGTAAATTGGCCATTTTCATGCACTTTTAACCATTCCATAAATCTTGTGTTTTGGGCCCCTGGAAGCATGAAAATCACTTTAAACATGCTAATTTTAGCTCTAACACTGATGATCCACCTACAAATGTGAACTGACGTTCAAAAATAAAACATTTGAAAACGGACCATTTTCCACATTTCTGAAGCATGACGTAATGGGGGGGTGTTATCTCTTTTGTCGAAAATCAGCCGTTTTTGCTCGAACATTAAATGCCTCCAAATGGTATTTAATTAACTTCCCGAGCCCCTGGAAGCATGAAAATCACTTTAAACATGCTAATTTTAGCTCTAACACTGATGATCCACCTACAAATGTGAACTGACGTTCAAAAATAAAACATTTGAAAACGGACCATTTTCCACATTTCTGAAGCATGACGTAATGGGGGGGTGTTATCTCTTTTGTCGAAAATCAGCCGTTTTTGCTCGAACATTAAATGCCTCCAAATGGTATTTAATTAACTTCCCGGGGTGAAGAAACCCTTTTTGAGAACTCAGAGTGAGTAAATTGGCCATTTTCATGCACTTTTAACCATTCCATAAATCTTGTGTTTTGGGCCCCTGGAAGCATGAAAATCACTTTAAACATGCTAATTTTAGCTCTAACACTGATGATCCACCTACAAATGTGAACTGACGTTCAAAAATAAAACATTTGAAAACGGACCATTTTCCACATTTCTGAAGCATGACGTAATGGGGAGGTGTTATCTCTTTTGTCGAAAATCAGCCGTTTTTGCTCGAACATTAAATGCCTCCAAATGGTATTTAATTAACTTCCCGAGCCCCTGGAAGCATGAAAATCACTTTAAACATGCTAATTTTAGCTCTAACACTGATGATCCACCTACAAATGTGAACTGACGTTCAAAAATAAAACATTTGAAAACGGACCATTTTCCACATTTCTGAAGCATGACGTAATGGGGGGGTGTTATCTCTTTTGTCGAAAATCAGCCGTTTTTGTTCGAACATTAAATGCCTCCAAATGGTATTTAATTAACTTTCCGGGGTGAAGAAACCCTTTTTGAGAACTCAGAGTGAGTAAATTGGCCATTTTCATGCACTTTTAACCATTCCATAAATCTTGTGTTTTGGGCTCCTGGAAGCATGAAAATCACTTTAAACATGCTAATTTTAGCTCTAACACTGATGATCCACCTACAAATGTGAACTGACGTTCAAAAATAAAACATTTGAAAACGGACCATTTTCCACATTTCTGAAGCATGACGTAATGGGGGGGTGTTATCTCTTTTGTCGAAAATCAGCCGTTTTTGCTCGAACATTAAATGCCTCCAAATGGTATTTAATTAACTTCCCGAGCCCCTGGAAGCATGAAATCACTTTAAACATGCTAATTTTAGCTCTAACACTGATGATCCACCGACAAATGTGAACTGACGTTCAAAAATAAAACATTTGAAAACGGACCATTTTCCACATTTCTGAAGCATGACGTAATGGGGGGGTGTTATCTCTTTTGTCGAAAATCAGCCGTTTTTGCTCGAACACTAAATGCCTCCAAATGGTATTTAATTAACTTCCCGGGGTGAAGAAACCCTTTTGAGAACTCAGAGTGAGTAAATTGGCCATTTTCATGCACTTTTAACCTTTCCATAAATCTTGTGTTTTGGGCCCCTGGAAGCATGAAAATCACTTTAAACATGCTAATTTTAGCTCTAACACTGATGATCCACCTACAAATGTGAACTGACGTTCAAAAATAAAACATTTGAAAACGGACCATTTTCCACATTTCTGAAGCATGACGTAATGGGGGGGTGTTATCTCTTTTGTCGAAAATCAGCCGTTTTTGCTCGAACATTAAATGCCTCCAAATGGTATTTAATTAACTTCCCGAGCCCCTGAAAGCATGAAAATCACTTTAAACATGCTAATTTTAGCTCTAACACTGATGATCCACCCACAAATGTGAACTGACGTTCAAAAATAAAACATTTGAAAACGGACCATTTTCCACATTTCTGAAGCATGACGTAATGGGGGGGTGTTATCTCTTTTGTCGAAAATCAGCCGTTTTTGCTCGAACATTAAATGCCTCCAAATGGTATTTAATTAACTTCCCGGGGTGAAGAAACCCTTTTTGAGAACTCAGAGTGAGTAAATTGGCCATTTTCATGCACTTTTAACCATTCCATAAATCTTGTGTTTTGGGCCCCTGGAAGCATGAAAATCACTTTAAACATGCTAATTTTAGCTCTAACACTGATGATCCACCTACAAATGTGAACTGACGTTCAAAAATAAAACATTTGAAAACGGACCATTTTCCACATTTCTGAAGCATGACGTAATGGGGGGGTGTTATCTCTTTTGTCGAAAATCAGCCGTATTTGCTCGAACATTAAATGCCTCCAAATGGTATTTAATTAACTTCCCGAGCCCCTGGAAGCATGAAAATCACTTTAAACATGCTAATTTTAGCTCTAACACTGATGATCCACCTACAAATGTGAACTGACGTTCAAAAATAAAACATTTGAAAACGGACCATTTTCCACATTTCTGAAGCATTACGTAATGGGGGGGTGTTATCTCTTTTGTCGAAAATCAGCCGTTTTTGCTCGAACATTAAATGCCTCCAAATGGTATTTAATTAACTTCCCGGGGTGAAGAAACCCTTTTTGAGAACTCAGTGAGTAAATTGGCCATTTTCATGCACTTTTAACCATTCCATAAATCTTGTGTTTTGGGCCCCTGGAAGCATGAAAATCACTTTAAACATGCTAATTTTAGCTCTAACACTGATGATCCACCTACAATTGTGAACTGACGTTCAAAAATAAAACATTTGAAAACGGACCATTTTCCACATTTCTGAAGCATGACGTAATGGGGGGTGTTATCTCTTTTGTCGAAAATCAGCCATTTTTGCTCGAACATTAAATGCCTCCAAATGGTATTTAATTAACTTCCCGAGCCCCTGGAAGCATGAAAATCACTTTAAACATGCTAATTTTAGCTCTAACACTGATGATCCACCTACAAATGTGAACTGACGTTCAAAAATAAAACATTTGAAAACGGACCATTTTCCACATTTCTGAAGCATGACGTAATGGGGGGGTGTTATCTCTTTTGTCGAAAATCAGCCGTTTTTGCTCGAACATTAAATGCCTCCAAATGGTATTTAATTAACTTCCCGGGGTGAAGAAACCCTTTTTGAGAACTCAGAGTGAGTAAATTGGCCATTTTCATGCACTTTTAACCATTCCATAAATCTTGTGTTTTTGGCCCCTGGAAGCATGAAAATCACTTTAAACATGCTAATTTTAGCTCTAACACTGATGATCCACCTACAAATGTGAACTGACGTTCAAAAATAAAACATTTGAAAACGGACCATTTTCCACATTTCTGAAGCATGACGTAATGGGGGGGTGTTATCTCTTTTGTCGAAAATCAGCCGTTTTTGCTCGAACATTAAATGCCTCCAAATGGTATTTAATTAACTTCCCGAGCCCCTGGAAGCATGAAAATCACTTTAAACATGCTAATTTTAGCTCTAACACTGATGATCCACCTACAAATGTGAACTGACGTTCAAAAATAAAACATTTGAAAACGGACCATTTTCCACATTTCTGAAGCATGACATATTGGGGGGGTGTTATCTCTTTTGTCGAAAATCAGCCGTTTTTGCTCGAACATTAAATGCCTCCAAATAGTATTTAATTCACTTCTGGAGCCCCTTGAAGCATGAAAATCACATTAAACATGCTAATTTTAGCTCTAAAACTGATGATCCACCTACAAATGTGAACTGATGTTCAAAAATAAACATTTGAAAACGGACCATTTTCCACATTTCTGAAGCATGACGTAATGGTGGGGTGTTATCTCTTTTGTCGAAAATCAGACGTTTTTGCTTGAACATTAAATGCCTCCAAATGGTATTTAATTAACTTCCCGGGGTGAAGAAACCCTTTTTGAGAACTCAGAGTGAGTAAATTGGCAATTTTCATGCACTTTTCACCATTCCATAAATCTTGTGTTTAGGGCCCCTGGAAGCATGAAAATCACTTTAAACATGCTAATTTTAGCTCTAACACTGATGATCCACCTACAAATGTAAACTGACGTTCAAAAATAAACCATTTGAAAATGGACCATTTTCCACATTTCTGAAGCATGACGTAATGGGGGGGGTGTTATCTCTTTTGTCAAAAATCTGCCGTTTTTGCTTGAACATTAAATGCCTCCAAATGGTATTTAATTAACTTCCCGGGGTGAAGAAACCCTTTTTGAGAACTCAGAGTGAGTAAATTGGCCATTTTCATACACTTTTAACCATTCCATAAATCTTGTGTTTAGGGCCCCTGGAAGAATGAAAATCACTTTAAACATGCTAATTTTAGCTCTAACACTGATGATCCACCTACAAATGTGAACTGACGTTCAAAAATAAAACATTTGAAAACTGACCATTTTCCACATTTCTGAAGCATGACGTAATGGGGGGGTGTTATTTCTTTTGTCGAAAATCAGCCGCTTTTGCTTGAACATTAAATGCCTCCAAATGGTATTTAATTAACTTCCAGAGCCCCTGGAAGTATGAGAATCACTTTAAACATGCTAATTTTAGCTCTAAAACTGATGATCAACCTACAAATTTGAACTGACGTTCAAAAATAAAACATTTGAAAACGGACCATTTTCCACATTTCTGAAGCATGACGTAATGGGGGGGTGTTATCTCTTTTGTAAAAAAATCAGCCGTTTTTGCTTGAACATTAAATGCCTCCAAATGGTATTTATTTAACTTCCCGGGGTGAAGAAACCCTTTTTGAGAACTCAGAGTGAGTAAATTGGCCATTATCATGCACTTTTAACCATTCCATAAATCTTGTATTTAGGGCCCCTGGAAGCATGAAAATCACTTTAAACATGCTAATTTTAGCTCTAACACTGATGATCCACCTACAAATGTGACTTGACGTTCAAAAATAAAACATTTTTAAATGGACCATTTTCCACATTTCTGAAGCATGACGTAATGGGGGGTGTTATCTCTTTTGTAAAAAATCAGCCGTTTTTGCTTGAACATTAAATGCCTCCAAATGGTATTTATTTAACTTCCCGGGGTGAAGAAACCCTTTTTGAGAACTCAGAGTGAGTAAATTGGCCATTTTCATGCACTTTTAACCATTCCATAAATCTTGTGTTTAGGGCCCCTGGAAGCATGAAAATCACTTTAAACATGCTAATTTTAGCTTTAACACTGATGATCCACCTACAAATGTGAACTGACGTTCAAAAATAAAATATTTGAAAACGGACCATTTTCCACATTTCTGAAGCATGACGTAATGGGGGGGTGTTATCTCTTTTGTCGAAAATCAGCCGTTTTTGCTTGAACATTAAATGCCTCCAAATGGTATTTAATTAACTTCCCGAGCCCCTGGAAGCATGAGAATCACTTTAAACATGCTAATTTTAGCTCTAAAACTGATGATCCACCTACAAATGTGAACTGACGTTCAAAAATAAAACATTTGAAAACGGACCATTTTTCACATTTCTGAAGCATGAGGTAATGGGGGTCATATCTCTTTTGTCGAAAATCAGCCGTTTTTGCTTGAACATTAAATGCCTTCAAATGGTATTTAATTAACTTCCCGGGGTGAAGAAACCCTTTTTGAGAACTCGGAGTGAGTAAATTGGCCATTTTCATGCACTTTTAACCGTTCCAGAAATCTTGTGTTTAGGGCTCCTGGAAGCATGAAAATCACTTTAAACATGCTAATTTTAGCTCTAACACTGATGATCCACCTACAAATGTGAACTGACGTTCAAAAATAAAACATTTGAAAATGGACCATTTTCCACATTTCTGAAGCATGACGTAATGGTGGGGTGTTATCTATTTTGTCGAAAATCAGACGTTTTTGCTTGAACATTAAATGCCTCCAAATAGTATTTAATTCACTTCCCGAGCCCCTGGAAGCATGAAAATCACTTTAAACATGCTAATTTTAGCTCTAACACTGATGATCCACCTACAAATGTGAATTGACGTTCAAAAATAAAACATTTGAAAACGGACCATTTTCCACATTTCTGAAGCATGACGTAGTGGGGGGGGGGTTTTATCTCTTTTGTCAAAAATAAGCTGTTTTTGCTTGAACATTAAATGCCTCCAAACAGAATTTAATTCACTTCCCGAGCCCCTAGAAGCATGAAAATCACTTTAAACATGCTAATTTTAGCTCTAAAACTGATGATCCACCTACAAATTTGAACTGACGTTCAAAAATAAAACATTTGAAAACGGACCATTTTCCACATTTCTTAAGCATGACGTAATGGGGGGTGTTATCTCTTTTGGCAAAAATCAGCCGTTTTTGCTTGAACATTAAATGCCTCCAAATGGTATTTAATTAACTTCCCGGGGTGAAGAAACCCTTTTTGAGAACTCAGAGTGAGTAAATTGGCCATTATCATGCACTTTTAACCATTCCATAAATCTTGTGTTTAGGGCCCCTGGAAGCATGAAAATCACTTTAAACATGCTAATTTTAGCTCTAACACTGATGATCCACCTACAAATGTGACTTGACGTTCAAAAATAAAACATTTTAAAATGGGCCATTTTCCACATTTCTGAAGCATGACGTAATGGGGGGGTGTTATCTCTTTTGTAAAAAATCAGCCGTTTTTGCTTGAACATTAAATGCCTCCAAATGGTATTTATTTAACTTCCCGGGGTGAAGAAACCCTTTTTGAGAACTCAGAGTGAGTAAATTGGCCATTTTCATGCACTTTTAACCATTCCATAAATCTTGTGTTTAGGGCCCCTGGAAGCATGAAAATCACTTTAAACATGCTAATTTTAGCTTTAACACTGATGATCCACCTACAAATGTGAACTGACGTTCAAAAATAAAATATTTGAAAACGGACCATTTTCCACATTTCTGAAGCATGACGTAATGGGGGGGTGTTATCTCTTTTGTCGAAAATCAGCCGTTTTTGCTTGAACATTAAATGCCTCCAAATGGTATTTAATTAACTTCCAGAGCCCCTGGAAGTATGAGAATCACTTTAAACATGCTAATTTTAGCTCTAAAACTGATGATCCACCTACAAATGTGAACTGACGTTCAAAAATAAAACATTTGAAAACGGACCATTTTCCACATTTCTGAAGCATGACGTAATGGGGGGGTGTTATCTCTTTTGTCAAAAATCAGCCATTTTTGCTTGAACATTAAATGCCTCCAAATGGTATTTAATTAACTTCCCAGGGTGAAGAAACCCTTTTTGAGAACTCAGAGTGAGTAAATTGGCCATTATCATGCACTTTTAACCATTCCATAAATCTTGTGTTTAGGGCCCCTGGAAGCATGAAAATCACTTTAAACATGCTAATTTTAGCTCTAACACTGATGATCCACCTACAAATGTGAACTGACGTTCAAAAATAAAATATTTGAAAACGGACCATTTTCCACATTTCTGAAGCATGACGTAATGGGGGGTGTTATCTCTTTTTTCAAAAATCAGCTGTTTTTGCTTGAACATTAAATGCCTCCAAATAGTATTTAATTCACTTCCGGAGCCCCTTGAAGCATGAAAATCACTTTAAACATGCTAATTTTAGCTCTAAAACTGATGATCCACCTACAAATGTGAACTGACGTTCAAAAATAAAATATTTGAAAACGGACCATTTTCCACATTTCTGAAGCATGACGTAATGGTGGGGTGTTATCTCTTTTGTCGAAAATCAGCCGTTTTTGCTTGAACATTAAATGCCTTCAAATGGTATTTAATTAACTTCCCGGGGTGAAGAAACCCTTTTTGAGAACTCGGAGTGAGTAAATTGGCCATTTTCATGCACTTTTAACCGTTCCAGAAATCTTGTGTTTAGGGCTCCTGGAAGCATGAAAATCACTTTAAACATGCTAATTTTAGCTCTAACACTGATGATCCACCTACAAATGTGAACTGAGGTTCAAAAATAAAACATTTGAAAACGGACCATTTTCCACATTTCTGAAGCATGACGTAATGGGGGGGTGTTATCTCTTTTGTCAAAAATCAACCGTTCTTGCTTGAACATTAAATGCCTCCAAATGGTATTTAATTAACTTCCAGAGCCCCTGGAAGTATGAGAATCACTTTAAACATGCTAATTTTAGCTCTAAAACTGATGATCCACCTACAAATGTGAACTGATGTTCAAAAATAAAACATTTGAAAACGGACCATTTTCCACATTTCTGAAGCATGACTTAATGGGGGGGTGTTATCTCTTTTGTCAAAAATCAGCCATTTTTGCTTGAACATTAAATGCCTCCAAATGGTATTTAATTAACTTCCCAGGGTGAAGAAACCCTTTTTGAGAACTCAGAGTGAGTAAATTGGCCATTATCATGCACTTTTAACCATTCCATAAATCTTGTGTTTAGGGCCCCTGGAAGCATGAAAATCACTTTAAACATGCTAATTTTAGCTCTAACACTGATGATCCACCTACAAATGTGAACTGACGTTCAAAAATAAAACATTTTAAAATGGACCATTTTCCACATTTCTGAAGCATGACGTAATGGGGGGGTGTTATCACTTTTATCAAAAATCAGCCGTTTTTGCTTGAACATTAAATGCCTCCAAATGGTATTTATTTAACTTCCCGGGGTGAAGAAACCCTTTTTGAGAACTCAGAGTGAATAAATTGGCCATTTTCATGCACTTTTAACCATTCTATAAATCTTGTGTTTAGGGCCCCTGGAAGCATGAAAATCAATTTGAACATGCTAATTTTAGCTCTAACACTGATGATCCACCTACAAATGTGAACTGACGTTCAAAAATAAAACATTTGAAAAAGGACCATTTTCCACATTTCTGAAGCATGACATAATGGGGGGTGTTATCTCTTTTGTTGAAAATCAGCTGTTTTTGCTTGAACATTAAATGCCTCCAAATGGTATTTAATTAACTTCCCGGGGTAAAGAAACCCTTTTTGAGAACTCAGAGTGAGTAAATTGGCCATTTTCATGCACTTATAACCATTCCATAAATCTTGTGTTTAGGGCCCCTGGAAGCATGAAAATCACTTTAAACATGCTAATTTTAGCTCTAACTCTGATGATCCACCTACAAATGTGAACTGACGTTCAAAAATAAAATATTTGAAAACGGACCATTTTCCACATTTCTGAAGCATGACGTAATGGGGGGTGTTATCTCTTTTGTCGAAAATCAGCCGTTTTTGCTTGAACATTAAATGCCTCCAAATGGTATTTAATTAACTTCCCGGGGTGAAGAAACCCTTTTTGAGAACTCAGAGGGAGTAAATTGGCAATTTTCATGCACTTTTCACCATTCAATAAATCTTGTGTTTAGGGCCCCTGGAAGCATAAAAATCACTTTAAACATGCTAATTTTAGCTCTAACACTGATGATCCACCTACAAATGTGAACTGACGTTCAAAAATAAAACATTTGAAAACGGACCATTTTCCACATTTCTGAAGCATGACGTAATGGGGGGGTTTTATCTCTTTTTTCAAAAATCAGCTGTTTTTGCTTGAACATTAAATGCCTCCAAATAGTATTTAATTCACTTCCGGAGCCCCTTGAAGCATGAAAATCACTTTAAACATGCTAATTTTAGCTCTAAAACTGATGATCCACCTACAAATGTGAACTGACGTTCAAAAATAAAACATTTGAAAACGGACCATTTTCCACATTTCTGAAGCATGACGTAATGGGGGGTGTTATCTCTTTTGTCAAAAATCAGCCATTTTTGCTTGAACATTAAATGCCTCCAAATGGTATTTAATTAACTTCCCAGGGTGAAGAAACCCTTTTTGAGAACTCAGAGTGAGTAAATTGGCCATTATCATGCACTTTTAACCATTCCATAAATCTTGTGTTTAGGGCCCCTGGAAGCATGAAAATCACTTTAAACATGCTAATTTTAGCTCTAACACTGATGATCCACCTACAAATGTGAACTGACGTTCAAAAATAAACCATTTGAAAATGGACCATTTTCCACATTTCTGAAGCATGACGTAATGGGGGGGGGGGGGTGTTATCTCTTTTGTCAAAAATCAGCTGTTTTTGCTTGAACATTAAATGCCTCCAAACAGAATTTAATTCACTTCCCCAGCCCCTGGAAGCATGAAAATCACTTTAAACATGCTAATTTTAGCTCTAACACTGATGATCCACCTACAAATGTGAACTGACGTTCAAAAATAAAACATTTGAAAACTGACCATTTTCCACATTTCTGAAGCATGACGTAATGGGGGGGGTGTTATCTCTTTTGTCAAAAATCAGCCGTTTTTGCTTGAACATTAAATGCCTCCAAATGGTATTTAATTAACTTCCCGGGGTGAAGAAACCCTTTTTGAGAACTCAGAGTGAGTAAATTGGCCATTATCATGCACTTTTAACCATTCCATAAATCTTGTGTTTAGGGCCCCTGGAAGCATGAAAATCACTTTAAACATGCTAATTTTAGCTCTAACACTGATGATCCACCTACAAATGTGAACTGACGTTCAAAAATAAAACATTTTAAAATGGACCATTTTCCACATTTCTGAAGCATGACGTAATGGGGGGTGTTATCACTTTTGTCAAAAATCAGCCGTTTTTGCTTGAACATTAAATGCCTCCAAATGGTATTTATTTAACTTCCCGGGGTGAAGAAACCCTTTTTGAGAACTCAGAGTGAGTAAATTGACCATTTTCATGCACTTTTAACCATTCCATAAATCTTGTGTTTAGGGCCCCTGGTAGCATGAAAATCAATTTAAACATGCTAATTTTAGCTCTAACACTGATGATCCACCTACAAATGTGAACTGACGTTCAAAAATAAAACATTTGAAAACGGACCATTTTCCACATTTCTGAAGCATGACGTAATGGGGGGGGTGTTATCTCTTTTTTCAAAAATCAGCTGTTTTTGCTTGAACATTAAATGCCTCCAAATAGTATTTAATTCACTTCCGGAGCCCCTTGAAGCATGAAAATCACTTTAAACATGCTAATTTTAGCTCTAAAACTGATGATCCACCTACAAATGTGAACTGATGTTCAAAAATAAAACATTTGAAAAGGGACCATTTTCCACATTTCTGAAGCATGACGTAATGGTGGGGTGTTATCTATTTTGTCGAAAATCAGACATTTTTGCTTGAACATTAAATGCCTCCAAATAGTATTTAATTCACTTCCGGAGCCCCTTGAAGCATGAAAATCACTTTAAACATGCTAATTTTAGCTCTAAAACTGATGATCCACCTACAAATGTGAACTGACGTTCAAAAATAAAACATTTGAAAACGGACCATTTTCCACATTTCTGAAGCATGACGTAATGGGGGGTGTTATCTCTTTTGTCAAAAATCAGCCATTTTTGCTTGAACATTAAATGCCTCCAAATGGTATTTAATTAACTTCCCAGGGTGAAGAAACCCTTTTTGAGAACTCAGAGTGAGTAAATTGGCCATTATCATGCACTTTTAACCATTCCATAAATCTTGTGTTTAGGGCCCCTGGAAGCATGAAAATCACTTTAAACATGCTAATTTTAGCTCTAACACTGATGATCCACCTACAAATGTGAACTGACGTTCAAAAATAAACCATTTGAAAATGGACCATTTTCCACATTTCTGAAGCATGACGTAATGGGGGGGGGGGGGTGTTATCTCTTTTGTCAAAAATCAGCTGTTTTTGCTTGAACATTAAATGCCTCCAAACAGAATTTAATTCACTTCCCCAGCCCCTGGAAGCATGAAAATCACTTTAAACATGCTAATTTTAGCTCTAACACTGATGATCCACCTACAAATGTGAACTGACGTTCAAAAATAAAACATTTGAAAACTGACCATTTTCCACATTTCTGAAGCATGACGTAATGGGGGGGGTGTTATCTCTTTTGTCAAAAATCAGCCGTTTTTGCTTGAACATTAAATGCCTCCAAATGGTATTTAATTAACTTCCCGGGGTGAAGAAACCCTTTTTGAGAACTCAGAGTGAGTAAATTGGCCATTATCATGCACTTTTAACCATTCCATAAATCTTGTGTTTAGGGCCCCTGGAAGCATGAAAATCACTTTAAACATGCTAATTTTAGCTCTAACACTGATGATCCACCTACAAATGTGAACTGACGTTCAAAAATAAAACATTTTAAAATGGACCATTTTCCACATTTCTGAAGCATGACGTAATGGGGGGTGTTATCACTTTTGTCAAAAATCAGCCGTTTTTGCTTGAACATTAAATGCCTCCAAATGGTATTTATTTAACTTCCCGGGGTGAAGAAACCCTTTTTGAGAACTCAGAGTGAGTAAATTGACCATTTTCATGCACTTTTAACCATTCCATAAATCTTGTGTTTAGGGCCCCTGGTAGCATGAAAATCAATTTAAACATGCTAATTTTAGCTCTAACACTGATGATCCACCTACAAATGTGAACTGACGTTCAAAAATAAAACATTTGAAAACGGACCATTTTCCACATTTCTGAAGCATGACGTAATGGGGGGGGTGTTATCTCTTTTTTCAAAAATCAGCTGTTTTTGCTTGAACATTAAATGCCTCCAAATAGTATTTAATTCACTTCCGGAGCCCCTTGAAGCATGAAAATCACTTTAAACATGCTAATTTTAGCTCTAAAACTGATGATCCACCTACAAATGTGAACTGATGTTCAAAAATAAAACATTTGAAAAGGGACCATTTTCCACATTTCTGAAGCATGACGTAATGGTGGGGTGTTATCTATTTTGTCGAAAATCAGACATTTTTGCTTGAACATTAAATGCCTCCAAATGGCATTTAATTAACTTCCCGGGGCGAAGAAACCCTTTTTGAGAACTCAGAGTGAGTAAATTGGCCATTTTCATGCACTTTTCACCATTCCATACATCTTGTGTTTAGGGCCCCTGGAAGCATGAAAATCACTTTAAACATGCTAATTTTAGCTCTAACACTGATGATCCACCTACAAATGTGAACTGACGTTCAAAAATAAAACATTTGAAAACGGACTATTTTCCACATTTCTGAAGCATGACGTAATGGGGGGGTGTTATCTCTTTTGTCAAAAATCAGCCGTTTTTGCTTGAACATTAAATGCCTCCAAATGGTATTTAATTAACTTCCCGGGGTGAAGAAACCCTTTTTGAGAACTCAGAGTGAGTAAATTGGCCATTATCATGCACTTTTAACCATTCCATAAATCTTGTGTTTAGGGCCCCTGGAAGCATGAAAATCACTTTAAACATGCTAATTTTAGCTCTAACACTGATGATCCACCTACAAATGTGAACTGACGTTCAAAAATAAACCATTTGAAAATGGACCATTTTCCACATTTCTGAAGCATGACGTAATGGGGGGGGGGGGTGTTATCTCTTTTGTCAAAAATCAGCTGTTTTTGCTTGAACATTAAATGCCTCCAAACAGAATTTAATTCACTTCCCCAGTCCCTGGAAGCATGAAAATCACTTTAAACATGCTAATTTTAGCTCTAAAACTGATGATCCACCTACAAATGTGAACTGACGTTCAAAAATAAAACATTTGAAAAAAGACCATTTTCCACATTTCTGAAGCATGACGTAATGGGGGGGGGGGGGTGTTATCTCTTTTGTCAAAAATCAGCCGTTTTTGCTTGAACATTAAATGCCTCCAAATGGTATTTAATTAACTTCCCGGGGTGAAGAAACCCTTTTTGAGAACTCAGAGTGAGTAAATTGGCCATTTTCATACACTTTTAACCATTCCATAAATCTTGTGTTTAGGTCCCCTGGAAGAATGAAAATCACTTTAAACATGCTAATTTTAGCTCTAACACTGATGATCCACCTACAAATGTGAACTGACGTTCAAAAATAAAACATTTGAAAACTGACCATTTTCCACATTTCTGAAGCATGACGTAATGGGGGGGAGTGTTATCTCTTTTGTCAAAAATCATCCGTTTTTGCTTGAACATTAAATGCCTCCAAATGGTATTTAATTAACTTCCCGGGGTGAAGAAACCCTTTTTGAGAACTCAGAGTGAGTAAATTGGCCATTATCATGCACTTTTAACCATTCCATAAATCTTGTGTTTAGGGCCCCTGGAAGCATGAAAATCACTTTAAACATGCTAATTTTAGCTCTAACACTGATGATCCACCTACAAATGTGAACTGACGTTCAAAAATAAAACATTTTAAAATGGACCATTTTCCACATTTCTGAAGCATGACGTAATGGGGGGTGTTATCACTTTTGTCAAAAATCAGCCGTTTTTGCTTGAACATTAAATGCCTCCAAATGGTATTTATTTAACTTCCCGGGGTGAAGAAACCCTTTTTGAGAACTCAGAGTGAGTAAATTGGCCATTATCATGCACTTTTAACCATTCCATAAATCTTGTATTTAGGGCCCCTGGAAGCATGAAAATCACTTTAAACATGCTAATTTTAGCTCTAACACTGATGATCCACCTACAAATGTGACTTGACGTTCAAAAATAAAACATTTTTAAATGGACCATTTTCCACATTTCTGAAGCATGACGTAATGGGGGGGTGTTATCTCTTTTGTAAAAAATCAGCCGTTTTTGCTTGAACATTAAATGCCTCCAAATGGTATTTATTTAACTTCCCGGGGTGAAGAAACCCTTTTTGAGAACTCAGAGTGAGTAAATTGGCCATTTTCATGCACTTTTAACCATTCCATAAATCTTGTGTTTAGGGCCCCTGGAAGCATGAAAATCACTTTAAACATGCTAATTTTAGCTTTAACACTGATGATCCACCTACAAATGTGAACTGACGTTCAAAAATAAAATATTTGAAAACGGACCATTTTCCACATTTCTGAAGCATGACGTAATGGGGGGGTGTTATCTCTTTTGTCGAAAATCAGCCGTTTTTGCTTGAACATTAAATGCCTCCAAATGGTATTTAATTAACTTCCCGAGCCCCTGGAAGCATGAGAATCACTTTAAACATGCTAATTTTAGCTCTAAAACTGATGATCCACCTACAAATGTGAACTGACGTTCAAAAATAAAACATTTGAAAACGGACCATTTTTCACATTTCTGAAGCATGAGGTAATGGGGGGTCATATCTCTTTTGTCGAAAATCAGCCGTTTTTGCTTGAACATTAAATGCCTTCAAATGGTATTTAATTAACTTCCCGGGGTGAAGAAACCCTTTTTGAGAACTCAGAGTGAGTAAATTGGCCATTTTCATGCACTTTTAACCGTTCCAGAAATCTTGTGTTTAGGGCTCCTGGAAGCATGAAAATCACTTTAAACATGCTAATTTTAGCTCTAACACTGATGATCCACCTACAAATGTGAACTGACGTTCAAAAATAAAACATTTGAAAATGGACCATTTTCCACATTTCTGAAGCATGACGTAATGGTGGGGTGTTATCTATTTTGTCGAAAATCAGACGTTTTTGCTTGAACATTAAATGCCTCCAAATAGTATTTAATTCACTTCCCGAGCCCCTGGAAGCATGAAAATCACTTTAAACATGCTAATTTTAGCTCTAAAACTGATGATCCACCTACAAATTTGAACTGACGTTCAAAAATAAAACATTTGAAAACGGACCATTTTCCACATTTCTTAAGCATGACGTAATGGGGGGGTGTTATCTCTTTTGGCAAAAATCAGCCGTTTTTGCTTGAACATTAAATGCCTCCAAATGGTATTTAATTAACTTCCCGGGGTGAAGAAACCCTTTTTGAGAACTCAGAGTGAGTAAATTGGCCATTATCATGCACTTTTAACCATTCCATAAATCTTGTGTTTAGGGCCCCTGGAAGCATGAAAATCACTTTAAACATGCTAATTTTAGCTCTAACACTGATGATCCACCTACAAATGTGACTTGACGTTCAAAAATAAAACATTTTAAAATGGGCCATTTTCCACATTTCTGAAGCATGACGTAATGGGGGGGTGTTATCTCTTTTGTAAAAAATCAGCCGTTTTTGCTTGAACATTAAATGCCTCCAAATGGTATTTATTTAACTTCCCGGGGTGAAGAAACCCTTTTTGAGAACTCAGAGTGAGTAAATTGGCCATTTTCATGCACTTTTAACCATTCCATAAATCTTGTGTTTAGGGCCCCTGGAAGCATGAAAATCACTTTAAACATGCTAATTTTAGCTTTAACACTGATGATCCACCTACAAATGTGAACTGACGTTCAAAAATAAAATATTTGAAAACCGACCATTTTCCACATTTCTGAAGCATGACGTAATGGGGGGGTGTTATCTCTTTTGTCGAAAATCAGCCGTTTTTGCTTGAACAATAAATGCCTCCAAATGGTATTTAATTAACTTCCAGAGCCCCTGGAAGTATGAGAATCACTTTAAACATGCTAATTTTAGCTCTAAAACTGATGATCCACCTACAAATGTGAACTGACGTTCAAAAATAAAACATTTGAAAACGGACCATTTTCCACATTTCTGAAGCATGACGTAATGGGGGGGTGTTATCTCTTTTGTCAAAAATCAGCCATTTTTGCTTGAACATTAAATGCCTCCAAATGGTATTTAATTAACTTCCCAGGGTGAAGAAACCCTTTTTGAGAACTCAGAGTGAGTAAATTGGCCATTATCATGCACTTTTAACCATTCCATAAATCTTGTGTTTAGGGCCCCTGGAAGCATGAAAATCACTTTAAACATGCTAATTTTAGCTCTAACACTGATGATCCACCTACAAATGTGAACTGACGTTCAAAAATAAAATATTTGAAAACGGACCATTTTCCACATTTCTGAAGCATGACGTAATGGGGGGTGTTATCTCTTTTGTCGAAAATCAGCCGTTTTTGCTTGAACATTAAATGCCTCCAAATGGTATTTAATTAACTTCCCAGGGTGAAGAAACCCTTTTTGAGAACTCAGAGTGAGTAAATTGGCCATTATCATGCACTTTTAACCATTCCATAAATCTTGTGTTTAGGGCCCCTGGAAGCATGAAAATCACTTTAAACATGCTAATTTTAGCTCTAACACTGATGATCCACCTACAAATGTGAACTGACGTTCAAAAATAAAACATTTTAAAATGGACCATTTTCCACATTTCTGAAGCATGACGTAATGGGGGGGTGTTATCACTTTTATCAAAAATCAGCCGTTTTTGCTTGAACATTAAATGCCTCCAAATGGTATTTATTTAACTTCCCGGGGTGAAGAAACCCTTTTTGAGAACTCAGAGTGAATAAATTGGCCATTTTCATGCACTTTTAACCATTCTATAAATCTTGTGTTTAGGGCCCCTGGAAGCATGAAAATCAATTTGAACATGCTAATTTTAGCTCTAACACTGATGATCCACCTACAAATGTGAACTGACGTTCAAAAATAAAACATTTGAAAAAGGACCATTTTCCACATTTCTGAAGCATGACATAATGGGGGGGTGTTATCTCTTTTGTTGAAAATCAGCTGTTTTTGCTTGAACATTAAATGCCTCCAAATGGTATTTAATTAACTTCCCGGGGTAAAGAAACCCTTTTTGAGAACTCAGAGTGAGTAAATTGGCCATTTTCATGCACTTATAACCATTCCATAAATCTTGTGTTTAGGGCCCCTGGAAGCATGAAAATCACTTTAAACATGCTAATTTTAGCTCTAACTCTGATGATCCACCTACAAATGTGAACTGACGTTCAAAAATAAAATATTTGAAAACGGACCATTTTCCACATTTCTGAAGCATGACGTAATGGGGGGTGTTATCTCTTTTGTCGAAAATCAGCCGTTTTTGCTTGAACATTAAATGCCTCCAAATGGTATTTAATTAACTTCCCGGGGTGAAGAAACCCTTTTTGAGAACTCAGAGGGAGTAAATTGGCAATTTTCATGCACTTTTCACCATTCAATAAATCTTGTGTTTAGGGCCCCTGGAAGCATAAAAATCACTTTAAACATGCTAATTTTAGCTCTAACACTGATGATCCACCTACAAATGTGAACTGACGTTCAAAAATAAAACATTTGAAAACGGACCATTTTCCACATTTCTGAAGCATGACGTAATGGGGGGGTGTTATCTCTTTTTTCAAAAATCAGCTGTTTTTGCTTGAACATTAAATGCCTCCAAATAGTATTTAATTCACTTCCGGAGCCCCTTGAAGCATGAAAATCACTTTAAACATGCTAATTTTAGCTCTAACACTGATGATCCACCTACAAAT